>NC_133464.1:7169250-7472000 GCF_048565385.1 Saimiri boliviensis | reverse complement strand
ATTACAGGCACGTGCCACCATGCCCAGCTAATTTTTTTTTTTTTTTTTTTTTTTTTGTATTTTTAGTAGAGACGGGGTTTCACCATGTTGACCAAGATGGTCTCGATCTCTTGACCTCGTGATCCACCCGCCTCAGCCTCCCAAAGTGCTGGGATTACAGGTGTGAGCCACCACACCACACTCCAAAGCAAATAGAACTATCCTCCCCTGTGCGGAGTGACACATGCATACATCCCACCTAACTGCACAACTTCTATAAACAATGACAGCATGATGCCAGCCCTAAAAGTTCTGGAATAGTGACCGGTCCTTCCTTCTTCCTCACCTGGTATGTGAGATTCAGCAGCCCAAACTCGCTTTGAGCTCTTGATTTCCATTGCAACTGCCCCGTCTCCAGGTTCATTCCTCTCTGCTTGACTGTTACAGTAGCTTCCTCACTCCTCCTCCTGGCTCTACACTTTGTATCATTTAATATAAAAAACTCTTCTGTTGTTTGCCCTTAGGAAAACCCCCAGGGTTTACCATGCCGTCTACTGTCTTAGCTTTGGAGGTCAGGAATAGGCTATCCCTGCCCCTGCACAAGCCTGAGCTTCCTTCTGGTGCCCGCACATGGCTCCTGATTCTCGGGCTCCCCTCCACTGCTGCCATTTGAAATACTCGCCGTTCCTCAAAGGGGCTCTTTTGTGATGATCACGGCCCAGTGTGAGTTCCTTCCCTCCTTTGTGCATCCCTTAGTACTTCATCTGCTTCTCTCTACATCCAGCAAAACCTGCCATGTGAAACAGTTACCGGCAAGCCCCGTTCTCAAGCCTCCTCACACTGGAGGCTCAGCAAGGGCGTGGACTAAATTCCTCTTCTTTTTATCTATGCTTTGCACCATGTGAGCCTCTTACCTGCATTGGTTGAACTTGAAAATACGGATTGCCCTGATGTGAAAGATTCTGTAGACTAGAAACCTGGAAATTTCCATTAATAAGTTGATAAAGCCTGGTAAAGTTTGGTAGAGCTCTCAGAGCAGAGCCTGGCGTGTTGTAAGCACTGGGTAAGTGTTATCCATTCATCCTATTAGCTATTACTCCGAGCTCAAATACAGGGAAAGGCAATGACTCAGATACTGAATTATGTCAAAAGAGTAAAACCAAATGGAGCAAACACATCTAAAATTCAGAGTCCACCACACACATCACCATGTGGATACCAGGAAAAAGCCCTGCCCCACTGAAAACAAAGGTTCCTAAAGCCTGAATGCAAACAAAGGCCAATCCAAAGACACCTCAAGGGAGGGGAATTGGAGAATGAATTCTCTTTGGGGGCTTTCCTAACCCTTTCTGACCTCCAGACTTAGCCCTGGGCTTGGAAAGTCACTCAAGACAGCATCTTTTATCCTAGTGGCTGCTGACACCAGCCCCAAGGGGAAGAAAATTGGCCTTTTTACATCTTTATAGTGAAAAGGAAAATATGGGAGGGGAAGGTTAAGCTAACCCAGTCTCTGGAAGGTAGCTCCCTTTCCGCTTTCTATTGCACGTTTGCAAGAGTTTGTAGCCATCACCTCAAAGGAGACTGCCTGCCTCTCTGCCCACCTGCCCGCCCACCTGCCAGCACCAGGCCTGAGAAAGGCCTGAAAAGCAGGTTGCAACCACTCCCTCTTCTCAGCTGAGTGCAAAAGAACCGCAGCTAGCCCAAGCTCTTCTGGAAGTCCCCTAGAAACAGCCTTCTTGGGGATACAGAGCATCTAAGGTTCACTCCCAGAGGTAGTGACTGCCATTAACAAGAAAATTTGAAAATGTTCAATTTCAAGAAAATTTCCATTTTAGGCAAATGCCATGGGGAAAAAAAGGAGTAATCCTTCCCTTAGGTACAAGTTCGCCTTCCGTTTCTTGAAGGAAGTAATCAGTTTCATGGTACCTCGTTTGCATCCGAAGTTTAGAAAGTTATGTAATGATGAGCCTTGTTATGAATCTTAATCAATACCTTTGTGTCCAATTTTGTAACAAAATAGGATTATCATGTGAAAAACCTCACCTTGTTCCATTGTATTTTAACTCTCATTGATTCCAAAATAATAAAACCTCAGCGACAGCAGCTATGAAAGTTCTTGGCTCTGAGACTCAAGAATTCTCAGAGAAACTGAAGAGATTACATCATAGGACACCTGCTGTTTATCCTCCATCATTTTACATCCAAAATATTGACAGTGTCCCAAGCAATTTGCTTTTCGCAGATCATCTCAGAATCAGTACAGCAACACTAAGAGGTAGAATATTTGTGGTATAGAAAGTCCACACACTCAGAATTCAAAGTAAGTTTATCATTAAAAAAAGAAGATGAAAAAAAAAGAAGGGGGATGCCTTATCAGAAACTGAAATCCTCAACCTTTAGGCTGTTACCCCATCAAAACTTCAGGCTTTCGCACCTCATGCCTGTAATCCCAGCATTTTGGGAGGCTGAGGTGGATGGATCACTTGAGGCCAGGAGTTCAAAACCAGCCTGGCCAACATGGTGAAACTCTGTCTTTACTAAAAATACAAAAATTAGCCAGGTGTGGTGGTAGGTGCCTATAATCCCAGCTACTCGGGGGCTGTGACAGGAGAATGGCTTGAACCCAGGAGGCAGAGGTTGTAGTGAGCAAAAAAAGACTTAAGGCTTTTTGTGTAAACACATGAGTTCAACCAGATATTCCCTCCAGGAAAACACTGACTTTGCTCATGAAGATATAGGAGAAAGGACCTCAGGATCATCCATATGGGAAGGGAGGATGGGCCTTTTATTAATGAGTTACCAATGTTTGAGAAGCCTCTTTAAAAAGGATGCAGCCAACTTGCATTTTAAAATGATCCCAAATTTGTCCTGTGAAATATTTCATATGTAGAAACTGATCAATTGCTTATCCATAGAAGAAAAATAGTAAGGATCTCTTAAGAGTTGAGATTTTAACTTTCTTTGTCTTAACTACAGGCAGGTGGCATTGTATTATTAGAGAAGGCTGATTCTTTACTAAAATCCGTCTTTTGTGTGTGTATGATAAAGTTCAGGGTTTAAGTAAGTTAGCCAAGTTCACATAGCTTTCATGGAATTGCTTGGATTGGAAATCGGCCCCATTAGAAAGCCTGAAATCTCTGCATTTTTCTATTCTACTTCGCCGATTTGTTTATTTGCAAATGTCAATGATAGCATTTCCCACGGAGGAATTTTGTCATGAGGAAGTGAGATAATAATATGTATAAAAGGCTTGGCAAAGTTTATTGGCTGGACCCTGTCCCCAAAATTCACATGTTGAAGCCTCAGTACCTCAAAACATGACTATATTTGGAGACAGGGTCTTTAAAGAGGTAACTAAGGTAAAATGAGGTCACATGGGTGTGCCCTAATCCAATGGGATCGATGTCTTTATTTAAAAAAAAAAAAAAAAAAAAAAAGATTAATGGGCGGCCTGTGCAGCAATGACCAAGATCAAGTCCGGAGACCTTGGAAAGGAGGAGAAGCTGCTGAAACAGCTGGGCGACCTGAAGGTGGAGCCGTCCCAGCTGCAAGTCGCCAAAGTGACAGGCAGCGCGGCCTCCCAGCTCTTCAAGATCTGAGTCATCCGCAAGTCCGTGGCTCGTGGTCTCACTGTTATTAACCAGACTCAGAAAGAAAACCTCAGGAAATTTTGCAAGAGCAGGAGGTGCAAGCCCCAGGCCCTGAGGCCTGGAAGACGCGCGCCAGGCGCCACCAGCTCAGCAAACATGAGAGGAACCTGAAGACCAAGAAGCAGTAGCGTTAGGAGCTTCTGTACGCACTGCAGGGAAAAGAAGAAATGAAGGGACAGACACATACACTAAAAAGATCATGAGAAGACGCAGGAGACCATCTAGGAGCCAGGGAGGGAGGCCTCAGAAGAAAAACACGCCCATCACTTGATCTTGGACTTCCAGCCTCCAGAACTGTGAGAAATACATTTCAGTTGTTCATGGGACCCGTCTGCGATACTTTCTTATGGAAGCCCTACTGAACTAATATGTTCATAGATTAGGTATTCAGGCAATGTGAGTCTCCTTCACGTTGGGAGTATGGAGGTCAGCTGCAGTGACCACCAGTGGGCTTCCTTCCTCCAGATCCAAGACGTCAGCAACTTCATGTGCTGTGTGAACGGCTTGGTGTACGTTCTGCTGCCAAGTCTGTGTCTTCTTTCTTATTCTTATCTCCCCTTCCAGGCTCAGAGCCCATTGCTTTTCTTATAGTAAGATTCATTAAAAGTGGAATAAAAGATGTGGACCCTCAACAAGCCCCTGGCACAGGGCAGGCCCTTTCAAGAAAGTGCATGAGCCTTTAATACTGCCAGGCTTTGTGTGGTTCATATGTTCGAGTTGTCTTTCACAGGATGGAAGACAACTTTGAGGGTTTGAAGGATCAAATGGAGTTTCCTAAACTCGCTGCCTTGTTCTCCTGGAGTAACTAGAGCAGTGGAAAATCCTATTTATTGATTAGTAATAAGAAATATTTTGTGATAGGTTTTACAAGAATAATGGTTTAATTCTCGCTTTCTGCCACTTATAGTGATAACAGTAAAATCGAAAAATTCCTAAGAGCACTTAATATGCAAGATGGACTGTGCTGTGGCCTGCACCTGTTGGTAAGAGGTGAACCCCAAAGCACTGTTATCCCAAGGCCTTTGTCACTGCCAGGAGCATGCTGGATTGTCACATAAATGAGTCACTGACAATAGAGAATCTGACAGCAAGTGTTTCCTGGAAATCACTCCCAAATAATGGAACAGCCCTCCGTAACCACCCAGGTGAAAACATACAGTAATCCACTAAGTCTCACACTCACAAAATGAGAAAGAAGCACTCATGGCCTCGTCAGCTGTTACAGTCCTGCCTGACACTGGGAGGCATGCATCCAGGCTACTGTTTGCATGGTGAAAAGTTGAAACTTTAAACAAGTCAAACCTACTTATTCAGACACTGGTGTATGTCTCAGAGGTTATCACTTTTAGAAATCCAAGGGCTGGGAATTTGTTCGTGACATTTCCTGAGCAGGAGATTGCCACATACAAGATCACAAACTTTTGTTGTTTTTTTAACACATGAGTTTAACCAGACATTACCAGATATTACTGTTTACTGAGTCTGAAGGCTTAGGAGAAGAAATCGAACTGATATTTTTTCTAAGCACATATTCTGTTCAAACAATGAAACTTAAATGGTTTTTTTAAGAGGACGGTAATACTTTTATTAACATGTAGATCAAATGATCAAAAACACTTAAAAAGCCTGGAAGTGTTAGTAGCATATAGAAAACACTCAGGAAACACAGTGTTACTTTCCACGTCCCGCTAATGGTGATAATATCAAATAGATCCACAGCTTTAGACATTTTCCTCTCTTTAGTGGTTTTTAAAAAGACAATGCAGGGTGGGCGCAGTGGCTCATGTCTGTGATTCCAGCACTTTTGAGAAGCCGAGGCAGGAGGATCACTTGAGGTCAGGAATTTGAGACCAGCAAGGCCAACATGGTGAAACGCCGTCTCCACTAAAAATAAAAAATTAGCTGGGCATGGTAGAGGGCACTGTAGTCCCAGCTACTTGGAAAGCTGAGGCAGGGGAATTGCTTGAACCCAGGAGGCAGAGGTTGCAGTGAGCCAAGATCCTGCCACTGCACTGCAGCCTGGATGATAGAGTGTAACTCCATCTCAAAAAAAAAAAAAAAATGATACTAAGGAAGCTATGGAAGCTGTAAATACAATACAAGCCTCTAGGTGAAAATTCTGGGGCATGGGGCATATCATTTTACTAATTCAATATAATGACTAAATAGCTTTGCAGCCGTAAGACTGCTTCATCTATCTAGACAGATTCTGACGAACCAGCAAGAGGTGTGAGAAAGCAATTATGCATCCAAAATTGATAAGAAATCGTCAAATAAGTTGTAGAAAGTTATCAATGACATTTCATAGCTCTAGGAAAATTAAATGTGTTGAATATAAAATACAAAATTATTGGCTAACAGTATGGAACTTGGCTTGTAAATAAGGAATTGAAAGAGAACAGAGAATCATCAACTGGGGAGAAAAGTAAACATTCTATTTAATCTCAGACTTGGCTGTCAGGTATTTTATTGAAAGTTTAATTATTTATAGCTGCCTATTGCATTTAACTTCAATATTCACATACATCCTTATAACTTCAGAATATTTTTTTATTTTCACGACGTATCTATTAAAAGTAGTAGAACAATGTTCACTGGAACATTGAACCAAAACACACATGCCTTTTTATGGCAAGCAGAGGATTCCAATCCATCCACACGCATTTGGGAATATTCGCCGTAGGCAATGAGTCTTGCACGATGCCCTGAAGAATAACAAAGTGACATGGTCCAGAAGGACTGCGCGCCCAGCAGCCCCGTGAAAATGCACACAACTTTCAAAGCCTTTGAAGAGTGGCCAGATTCCCTGGGACATTGCCTACGTTAGGCACTTCATAGATTTTTTTTTTTTTTTCAGGAGAAATATAGTATTCTGTAATAACAAACTACTATAACACAGGATGGAAAAATGAATGTCTTCTCTCTAGATCTCTATTTCTTGAGGAAGCAGGACAAGATCCGATTGTCTGTAAATTAGCATTTCAGTTCGGACATTCCTCCCATCTTTGGAAGATAACTTGCCCTGTAAGTGGTTCTCAATAAATAACTAATCGTAAACATGAATGAATACGTTATACTTACCAAACTCTCTGTAGCTTATAAAAGTTTCTTTGGACTCTACCAGTTAAACATGAATCCAACTTTAATTTGATGAATTTTGTTTCAGAATGTATTTCTTATAAAACAAACTTTTGAAAATATATAATTACGTGTTTTTGCTTTCAGTCCTTGGGTAAATTAAAGCTACTTGGTCTAAGCATTGTTCCAGTATCTTCAAAGTAACTGTGCATAGGTCAATTGTCTTGATATATTATCACCTAAACCATATTTTGTTTTCCTAGGTTCCGTTTACTATTTTTAAAAGTTGATTTAATGTTTTTCAAGGTCTCCTAAGTTAGCCTCATTTCCAGATGAACACCCTGCAAAGTTCAAAAATTCATCCCTCTCTGCCTTTTCAGGCTGGAGAACAAGTTGGCATTGAATAGTTTGGCAGCAGAGATGGAGAAGCAGCCTGTACAGGATGAGAACTAGAAATATGGAGCAGCTGTATTGGGCGGTAGGTTTCCATTAAATGGATGTCTTGGGCTTGCCATCTTTCAGTGTAATTGCTGTGTCCGGGAAGTTGACTGTCTCTAGAGATTAATCTATTTTAAGTTTAATGGATCTGTAGAAGCTATTGAAAGACTGATACAACTCTTTCTCTTGACTTTTCCAGTCCAAATTAAGACACTGCTATCAGTAACACCACATCTGCCATGCATGCCAACATTTCAGCCCCACTCCACCCCCGGGAGGAAACCTCCTTCCATCGTCTTTATGTATGGGAAAGCTTTCATACTAAGACACTTGAGTTTATCAGTAACAACATACTTGTTTTCCTATGTGATATATATACACATGTATGTACATATGTGTATCCCTGTATGTATATATGTGTGCATTTATGTGTGTTTTAGTATCTCTGTATGAAAGCATCCCAATATATAAAGTCCATGGAAGGAGGTTTCCTCCTGAGGATGGAGTGGAGCTGAAACATTGGCATGCATGCAGGTGCAGCGTTACTGATAGCGACGTCTTCACTTCGACTGGAAAAGTCAAGGAGAAAGAGTTGTACCAATCTTCCAATAGCTTCTACAGATCCATTAAACTTAATGGTTTAGGTGACAGACATATACCAAGACAATTGACCTACGCACAGTTACTTTGAAGACACTGGAACAATGCTTAGATGAAGTAGCTCTAATTTACACCTAATTCGCTTTCTCTCTCTCTCTCTCTCTCTCTCTCTATATATATATATATATATATATATATATATATGCACATATAGCTACAGATACACGTATATACACACATATACGAACACAAGATATATACATTTCTATATTCGTATATATAGAGAAAATGAGTCTCTTCTAATCAGTGTGAAATAATCTGTGTTATCAAACTGAATTGATACAATACCAAGAAAAAGCAAAGAAAAATGCACATGCATTGGCCTTACTGCAGGCAAAGTTTCATAAACTTTTATTTGAAAGAATGTTGGCATTCAAAGATGTAACCTTTGTGGATTAATAAAGAGCCAAAGTAAATGTTCACAGAACACAGTCATCGGTGACCTTTCTGAAACACAGATGTAAATCGTGGACCTTGAGGGGGTAAAAGGTCACCTGGCTGGTGAGAAACCCGACCCACCTCCCCAGCTTCCAGGTCAACAGCTTCGTGTGCTCAGCTTGCTGTAGTTAACCTAGAAACACTAGTGAGAAAATTCGAAAACTGTGCCTTCTCAGAAAAGAAAAAAAAATTGGCATCAAAAGTGAAGATGAAAGAAGACTAAGAAAGCGATAATGTTTAATATATGTGAACTCAATAAATGAGTAAGTGTAAGTGCTTTTCCGTAGACCACTGCGTAGGCACTGGGAATACAGTGATGAGCCAATTAGACACGGTTTTAGTCTTCATGGAACTTATAAACTATGCAGGAGAGAAACACAGCAAACAAACAAACAAATCTCCACCTAAATATATAATTTAGAATTGCTACAAGCACAGGGAGTCAAAGCAGAATGTGCTGTGAGTGAGTGTCACAGGGGGCCTGACCTACAGGGGGCATCAAGAATGACCTGTCGGAAGAAGCCACATTTACCCTGCGTCCTGCAGGCGGATTGGAATGGATGCTAATGAAGCGGAGAGTAAGGAATCCAGTCTTCTAGACCAAAGAAGCAGATACAGAAATACACAATACGGAAATCCTGTGTTGGAGTCCTAACCCCTGGTACCTACGAGCGAGATCTTGTTTGAAACAGGATTTGTATAGAGCTAATCAAGTTAAAACGAGGTGATTAGGGCGGGTCCTAATTCCATATGACTGGTTTCCCTATAAGAAGGAGAAATTTGGAGACAGACATGCATACAGGGAAGTGGCCATGTGAACATGAGGACCATCCACAGGCCGAGGAGAGGGGTCTGGAACTGACGCTTCCCGCCCAGCCCTGCCCACACCTTGGTCTCATACTCCTAGCCTCTAGACTGTCGGCATCACACATTTCTGTTGTGGAAGCCACCTCGTTTTTAGTACTGAACTTTGATCTGGGACCTCTAGGAAACACACACAGGAGGCATCAAAAACGGAAGCCACAGAGGAGGGTTATGGACTGATTTGAGGATTTTAGGTTTTCTGTCAGAAGTGCAATGGGTATGGCACAGTCCTGCTTCACAAGGTCTGCCTCGCTGCTATTTGGAGAACAGATTAGAGGGGAGTAGAAGTGAAGGTGTGGAGACTAGCCTGGAGGCAAGGACAGAAGGCTAATTAATGGCTAACAGTGACCTGGACACAGTGGCTCATGACTGATCTCCCAGCACTCTGGGAGGCCAAGGCAGGAGGATTGTTTGAGGCCAGGAGTTCAGGACCAGCCTGGGCAATATAGAAAGACCCATGGTCTACCAAAAAAAAATAAATAAGAGGTGACAGTGCTGGAACAAGGGTGATGGCAGTCAGATGGGGAGGAGTGGCCTGAATCGGAGTAATTTTGGAGATAAAAGCAGTAGGTCTCAGCGCTGGGCCACAAACACGGTGATTGTTGTGGAAATGGTGGCTTCAAGAAGGACCCATGGGCCTCTAGTTTCCGCAGTGGGGTGAATGATAACTCCTTCTGAAATGAAGAATCGAGGAAGAGGAGGGCATCTGGGATGAATGGTCAAATCAGTTTTGAAAACACTAAGGTTGACATGCCTGGACAAGATCTAAATGTAACTTTTAAATATACAGTTAAACATCTAGACTTGGAAGCCAGAAAAGAAATCAGATCTGAAAATGTAACGAAATAGGTCCTGTTAGTATATAAATGGTATTTTGAACTGTGCGGAAAGACACGACGATCTGGGGAGGGAAGGTAGAATGAGAAGAGAAGGGCCAGCTCTGACGCCTGAGGACCCTGTTAGAGGAAGCTTGGTTTGGGGTTCCCAGGCCTGGCTTTGCTGACCTCTGGAGCCGGATGATCTTTGCTGTGGGGGGCAGCCTTGTTCATAGCATGATGCTCAGCAGCATCCCAGCCTCTGCTCCCCAGATGTTAGCAGCCTCCTCTTCATCATGGCAACCAAAGATGTCTCCAGGCTTTGCCAGATGTCCCCTGGGGCTTCAAATCACCCCTAGTTGAGAACAACTGGGATAGAATAGACAAGCACAGAAAAAGCGTGAAGAGTAAGTAGAGAGGGAAGACGAAAGCAGAAGGGTGCAATGTGTCAGAAGCCAGGAGAAAAGACAGTCTCGGGAAAACTCAAATCACAGGTGGCTGCAGAAAGGTCAAGGATGATGCCTACTGAGAAAGACGTAGTAGTTTCAGCATCACGATCGTAACTTTAGCAACAGTAATTTGGGTGGCTCAGTGGGAGCAAGGCTAAATTGAAGCAGATTACAATTCTATTTTTATTTATTCAATTGGTAATATATATACATGTAGTCAGATTTTAATGACATTTGTGTGGTTAATTTTTTTAATGTAAAATATAGCAGATGCTATTGGTTGCCTACTCAACAATTTCTACTTTTTAATAGAATTTCAATTTTTTCATACAATGTGTTGCCTACTCACAGGAAACTGCTTTGCAAAGTCAATGGTGCAATCCCATTCTCCTTGGCAGTGACTGGTTTAGAAATAGGAATGTGATGCAGGTGTAGTTAATGATGACATCAGAAGAAATGTAAAGGCGTCTGGGAAACGTTTCCTGTGGATACAGACAACCAGGAAGAGACACCCACCTTTCGTCTGGGTGTGGCCTCCTAAAATTCCTAGAGGATGTGGGCACTTCTAACACAACTTTTCTCCCCACTATGGGAGAAGAATTAACTTGAGAACAAGACAAACAGTGAAGGTAGCAAAAGGAAAAATGGGAAGGAAATGGGTGTTTGGGTGAAGAGAGAAGACTGATTGGATCAGCCTGGAAGCCATTCATCTTCAGACATCTTAATACATTAAACCTAATTTCCTGCCACCTCCCATCTGTTTTCAGTTGTTTTAATCTGTTTTTTTTTTTTTTTTTTTATCTGTTAGCATTTATCATCAGCCCAGCATCTTTTTCTCATAAATCCTCATTCTACTGTCAACTACTTCTGGAACAACACGATGCTATTCCTCTGACTGCTGTTCTCCTACTAACTGGAATGGAATTCAGAGTTCCCCCATTTTACAGTTTTCCAAAATAAGGCAAGTGGACCACTGTCACCTCTTGACGGAGGATCGGTTCTCTGCCCTGGCTGGTTTCTTTTGAAGTCCACACCATTCCATTAGCACTATCCCTGCCTGCAGCACTGTCTCCACTGGTGTCTGCTCCTCACCCATGTGCCTTGAGGGCCTGCACACCTGGCCCATCACTCTCCTTTTTATGGTGTCCTGGGAGCCATTTATATCAATGATCCTTGCAAACCACTAGCTTCACACTTCAACAACCTCCAATGGCCTTCAGCTACACCCTCCTCTAGCACCAACACTCACAGCCACACCTTGGACCTCATCGTTACCTGAAGTTGCTCCATCTCCACCATCTTAAGCTCAGAAATTCTTCCCTCTGTTAGAGCCTCCTACTCTCTCTCCTGTTTACTCTCAGTGGGACCTTTGATTTTCAGCCCCTCTCTCTTCTCCCCAGAGTCCCTTTCTGGATATAAAACACAAATAGAGGCCCCTGAGAAACTCAAAACTACAATCAATTACAAGGTATTATGACCACTTACTTGTGACATTTTTATAACAACCCAGCCTAAGAGCACATCTGTTCAACCATTTCAATTAAATTTTTTCCAGCGCTCAGAATTCACACATCCTCTAAACCTGCCTTGCCAGAAATTAAGCCATGAGTTGTCCCCACTTTTGATTCTGGGCTGTAGTAACTACCAGAAGAAAATTAGCCTGGGCACTGTGGCCCATGCCTGTAGTCCCAACACTTTGGGAGGCTGAAGTGGCAGATCACCTGAGGTCAGGAGTTTGAGACCAGCCTGGCGAACATGGTGAAACCTCGTCTCTGCTGAAAATACAAAAATTAGCCAGGCATGGTGGCAGGCGCTTGTAATCCCAGCTACTTGGGAGGATGAGGCAGGAGAATCACTTGAACCCTGGGCGCAGAGGTTGCAGTGAGCCAAGATGGTGCCACTGCACTCTAGCCTAGGCAACAGAGTGAGTTAAGACTTCATCCCTGCCAGCCAAATATATACATACATATATATATATATATATATATATATATATATATATATATACACACACACACACACACACACACACATATATATACACACACATGGCTCTAAATGTTTCTTTTTTTCTCCAGAGGGTTATTCTGCTCTGTCCATAGAGAACCAGCCTTGGAGGTGCCTGAGTTTCTCTCCCCTAGAGGCCTCCCTCTTCCCTCTCCCTTCACCTTGCCATACATTCAGATTCTGGGGCCAGGCCATGGTGTGAGCATCACTCTGCAAGGCAGTGGTGGGCACTGTGGTTCACAGACCCTACAGGTTCTCCACAAGAGTAGCTTTGGGGCTTTTGGATTCTTCAGATTAGATGTCATCACTACCCCCACCCCTCAGAAACAAAACACAAAACGCTTTCCCTTTTAATAGTAATTGATGATAACAACACAACTTTGATACATTACAATGGAGTTGCATCATTCAAACATTTAACTAACTTTTTTTTCTTTTGAGACCCATCACTCTTTGTCGCCCAGGCTACTCAAGTGCAGTGGCACAATGGTGGCTTACTCCAGCCTCCACCTCCTGGGCTCAAGCAATTCTCCTGCCTCCGTCTCCTAAGTAGCTGTGACTACAGGCACCCACCACCGCGCCCGGCTAACGTTTATATTTTTAGTAGAGACGGGATCTCGCCATGCTGGCCAAGCTGATCTGGATCTCCCAGCATCAAGTGATCCATTTGCCTCAGCCTCCCCAAGTGCTGGGATGACAGGGGTGAGCCACCACACCCGGCTTAATTAACATAAATTTGATATACCAGCTTCAATGAAAGAATAACTAATTCAATTTGATACAAAATGCTACACCTTTATGCTGACCATCTACTCACTGAGTCTGATGGGCGGCAGGCGGGAGTGAGCCTGGGGTGTGCTGTTTCCTCATCCACTCTCAGCTCCTGTGGCCTCCCACGTGGTCCCAGTCACAGTGAGTGTGATGCTGTTGTTTGCATATACAAATATGTATTTTTTATTGCACATGGCTCTCAACACCAGTTGGTGACATCATTTCTTGTTCCATCCTAAGACCTCTGCCCGCTTCCAGCCCTAGGACTATCACACTCACTGAAAGAAGGTCCGTGTAAGCTGAGCACAGTGGCTCATGCCTATAATCTTAACACTTTGGGAGGCCAAGGCGGGCAGATCGCCTGAGGTCAGGAGTTCAAGACCAGCCTGGTCAACATGGTGAAATCATGTCTCTACTAAAAATACAAAAAATCAGCTGGGCATCGTGGCATATGCCTATAATCCTAGCTACCCAGGAGCTGAGGCAGGAGAATCACTGGAACCCAGGAGACAGAGGCTGCAGTGAGCTAAGATTGTGCCACTGCACTCCAGCCTGAGTGGCAGAGCAAGACTGTCTCTCAGGAAAAAAAAAAAAAAAAAAAAAAACATGGTTCACCCACATGGCACCACTACAGGGACTCTTCAGGAATAAGTTTGACCAGATGCAATTTTTTCCTTTCGTGCTTTTTAAACTCATCTCTTCTTGGTTTACATCTCCACTTTATGACACTGAAAGACCCCTCACCCACCAGGGAAAAGATGGGAAGATGCAGAAGCAGGTGTCATGCAGATCATCCTGAACATGAATGTTTTACATCGACTAGACTTTGGAGCCACCGAGCAGTGTGCCTTCTCATGGGGCATCCGCCAGCTTTCCATGTTCCTTGGAATCTTTCCCAACCTTCACTGCCATCTCAAGCCCTGGATGCTTCTGTGGGCCCATCCACTACCACTCAGCGATTTCATCTCTTTTGAAAATAAGCAAACATAGATCATCAAGCTCCTTGAGCTCCTTTTAATCCACCTCCAAGAATATGCATAATTCTGTTAGTTTATTTGCTGCAGAGTGTCTGTTTTTCCAAGTCCAACAGCCTTTCCTGTACTTACAACATTTTTAATGTAGTAAAATATCTAAAGCACAAAATTTCACCATTTTGGCCATTTTTAGGTGTGTAATTGAGAGGCATAAAGTACATTCAGAATTTTGTGCTACCATCCATCTCCAGAAAATTTTATAATCCCAAATAGAACACCGTACCCTGTGAAAAATTAAATCCCTAACTCCTGTGTTTTTGAGGGCATAAAAGACTATACATATTGACTTCCTCCCTATATAATGTATTTCTTTGGTCTATAAATATTTTTATCTCTCATTCTAGAATTGGCCTTCTTTATTCTGCTTTGCCATTAAAATTCTACCCTATTTTTCTTGACCTCTCGTCAAGCAGAATTCCGTAGGATTCAGTCCCTTCATCACCTGCTCATCAGACCACTGCCATCTGCCCTGCTACCTCCTCATCTCCTTCCTGAAACTGGACATGTCTTGAGAGCCAAGACCACGACATTCATACCTGTATCCATAGTGCTGGGTGCACCATCTAATAGTATTTGCTGGATGAATGACTGGAAGGAAAGAATCCCCATAGCTGTAAGAACACTAGCTGAGCCCTGCACTAAGCCACTTCCATGAGTGTGTTTCATGGCAGGCAGTTGCTGTCATTCATTCTATTTTGTAGATGAAGAAACTGAGGCTTAGGCCACTCAACTGGATCATGGTAAAGCAGGGTTTGACCTTCTAGGACTCTGACTCCAGAAACTGTGCTCTCAACCTTTTTACCATTCTGCACCTATGTAGTCACTGATAAATTAACCTTCTTCTGATGGTGATCTAACCTCCAAAACTTTTGCAGGAGAAATGCTTAGATTCCTACGCAGTTCTAGCACTTCATTAACATCACCTATTGAGTGAAAAATGTAAGTAGTATTTGGTGTGTCTGTATAAATTGAGTTCAGTTTTCTAAATTAGTATTAGAAGTAGGAAATTAATAGGTTAATGAATACAAATATGTGGGTAGTGGGGCAGAAGAAGGAACGCTATTATTTTCTTTCATATTAAAAACAAAGTCTTTGTACATTATGGTAGGCTATCTTTACCAATTACTCTGTTTTCCTTTTGCTAGAAGTGGACCCCACTCTCACTGACATTCAAGCCTGATCATTTGACCTGATATATTCCTCACCCTGGATCTGCAATGAAGACAGGCAGAACAGACTCAAGCAATGCCTCATCTACCTCCAACTGATATCCAGTGAGAGCCAGACTAAGTCTTTATGCTAAGTCCTTGAGATTCTGGGGCATAACTTGTGATTCCCAGCAGAACTTAGTGAAAGTTGCTAATATACAAATTGCTATGGGTCAAATTGTGTTCCCCCAAAAGATGGTGCTGTTCAAACCCCAGGAGCTGTGAATGTGACTTTATTTGGGAATAGTATCTGGTCTTTGCAGATAATCAAGCTGAGATGAGGTCATCAGGATGAACCGTAACCCAATATGACTGTCCTTATACAAAGAGGAAATCCAGACACAGAGCAGAATGCATGGAGGGAAGATGGTGTGAAGAGGAAGAGTGGAAGGACCACCACCATCTCTAAGCCAAGGGATGCCTGAGGTCACCAGAAGCAAGGAGAGAAGCCAGGAACAGATCCCATGCCACTGCCTTCCAAGGGAATATGTCCCTGCTGACACCCTGATTTCTGGCCTCCAAAACTGTGATGTGATACATTTCTGCTATTTTAAGTCACTCAGTTCACAGTACTTTGTTATGGCAGCCTTAGCAAACTAATGCAAACTCCTTTATCTCCAGTTACATAAGGTCTTGAGTAACTGGATGTTGTTATTTAGAATTTAAATGTAAAGAATTTTCCAAAGTTAACCCTTGGAGGAACTACCAATTGTTCTAAAAAGAACTAAATAGAAAATTCCTAGGACATCAAACTTGTTAAACTATGAGTTTTAACTCGTTTGAGAAAGATGTAATAAAATGAAGATTTGAAACCACAGGGAGAAGTCACAATATCAAGAAGATATAGATTTTAATCCCATATGTGCATTAGACTAATTTTCATTTCTGTGATTTTTTTTTTACAATAGCAAATGAAACACTGTGAATTATATCTTTTTCTCTAACATTCACTGAAAATATTTAGGATTTATGCATTTTCTGTATAATAAAATGGAATTGTAATACTGATCTCTTTCTCCTCTCCCACAGGATAAAAACTCATTTTCTGTAGTTCACATGCTGTATGTGAAAAACATACAGTCCTTGTAAAATGCTTTAGAACCTAGGTGAGCACCATTGAGAATTGGCTGAGCTTCTTCAGCATCAGTTTTAAAAGGTCTATAAATTTATTGCTGTTATATCTTGGTCTTCTCAAAGCTGGGCTTGTAAATGAGACACTGCATGTGATTTGAAGAACACCTCAGTGTTCAGTACAAGCTGTTCTTTACCTTATACAAGGCAGACATTCAGGGGCTAATTGTATAATACTTAAAGTATTGCATATTTGAACTAGTAAAGTCAAGAAAGCTGAAAGATTGATCCTTTTTTATTAGCCAGAGCAGATTTTAGTGTATCAGATTAGCTCAGCGCTGCAAAAGATATTGGTAAGTTGTTCCCCGGGTGGAAAGGTGGAAAAGGTATTAAAATTCTTCAGTATCTCCCCAGAGCCTCAAGAAAAAAACAAATTCATAGCAAGACATATCTAAGCCCTCTGAGAGCTGGCCTCTGATTTTCTCTCCAGACTCATCTGTCTGACTCGCTGCAGCGAATTGTTGAAAGGGGAAATTTTCTAGTGGCCTTTTTCTGGATAACTCTACCTTTCCTGATTTACTATGCAGCCTAATTTTAATTAGGGTAACTAATTCTGTCTGCAACAACTGAAAGACACTGCTGTCTTCAATGGCTTCCTGCAGAGTATGAGTTCTTGTTTAGGAAGAGCCTGGGGTGGGGGGAGGGGCGTGAGCGTAGTAGCTCACACATGTAATCCCAGCACTTTGGGAGGCCAAGGCAGACAGGTGGATTACCTGAGGTCAGGAGTTCGAAACCAGCCTGTGCCAATAGGTGCCAAGATATGGTGAAACACCATCTTTACTAAAAATACAAAAATTAACCCAGTGTGGTAGCACATGTCTATAATTCCAGCTACTCAGGAGGCTGAAGCAGGAGAATTGCTTGAGCCTGGGAGACAGAAGTTGCAGGGAGCCGAGATCGTGCCACTGCACTCCTGCCTGGCTGACAGAGCAAAACTCTGTCTTAAAAAAAAAAAAAAAAAAAAAAAACAACCAGGGCGGGTCTGCCTGCTGCCCTCCATTTTGCATTCACATCAGTTGGGACACAGGTCTCCCAGGCATCCACGATAAAGGAAGAAAAGGAACAAGAGGCGCCAGGTGCTGCAACCCAACCCTTCTGAGGTCCTCAGGCAAGAGCCAGTCACCGGGCTGCACCTCACTGCAAGGATGGCACAAAGTAAAGGGGAGCACATGGCTCTTTGAGGAGCATTCCTCCCTGCCTGACAACTCAACCCCGGTCTGCATGGCATTGGCCAAAGCTCGTACCACCCAGCATTGCTACTGTCTTTCTTCCTCAATAGATGATCAGTGCCTCAAAGTTGCTTCTGCACCTTATTTGTTTGTATCCAGAGCTTCTGCCATATTTTAGGTGCTCGATAGCTCTTACAACATAGAACAAATGGATGGATGGATGGATGGATGGATGGAGGAATGGAGGGATACATAAGGGAAGGAAGGGAGGCATGTGTACATGAATGGATAGATGAATGAATGGGTATACGGATAGACGGAGGGAGGAATGGAGGGGTAAAAGAAGGAAGGAAGGGATACATGGATGGATGGATGGATGGATGGATGGATATATGAAAAGATGGAGGGAGGAAGGGAGAAACGAATAGGGGAAAGAAGGAAGGCATGGATGGATGGATTGATGGATGGATGGATGGATGGATGGATGGATGGATGGATGGATGGAGAGAGGGATGGGTCATTGAGCCTGTGGTATTGTGAGGCTGTTCAACACCTATAGAGAACATTTCTTAGACCCATTACCTTCTTGAAAACTCTTGCTGTGATTGGAAAACTTCTAACATTGAGAATCCCGGGTCCCCAATGTAGAGCTCAGGAAGTTGAGTTTTCTCCAATCTCCTGTGCAACCAGAATACATGCATGTGATCTAAGTTTCACTAATCAGATAGACACACACAAGACTTTAATGCAAAGAAGCAAGCAACACAAGACAACAAGTGCTGCATCCCCATTTTTGCAGGGGATGGAGTTAACACGATCAACTTTGTGGCATCGATGTAAGCTGCAGTGATTTTACAGGAGATGTAAGGGAGCTCCTGGTGCAGAGGAAAGATGTGGGGACAGCAGTGCTGAGAAGCCCAACAGAGGTGCTGTCTTCATCAGGCAAACACTGAGGGGTGATGTGGGCATTCTCTCACAAAGCTTAGCCTTGGATCAGGTTTTACAACCCTCCCAATATTCCTGATCTACCCAGCATTTCATTAATTAAATATCTTCCTACTTACAAAAAAAGAGTCAGCTTTCATTGTATGCAATTAAGAACCAACTGAGATCCAAGAAAATAGCATGCGGCCACAGGACATTGGAACTGAAAGAGAGAGAAAGTATGTGTGTGCACATGTATCTGCGTGTGTGTGTGCGTGTGTGTGTGTGTGTGTGTGTGTGTGTGTATTAGGAGAATCAATGGGGAGGGGAGCAGATGTAGAGGGAAGCAGTAAAGTCATAAAGTTGATAAGAGTGCCATATGGGTAAATTTTGCCAACTTCATTCTGACTGTAAGTCTTTATTTTGTTCCTGTGAGGTGTCACTGTTACACTACATTGCAAGACTTCAGAGATCATGGCCTATTTTAAGATTTATCTATTTAAGTCATGCCTTGTGTCTTCAATCTACCATTAGACAATATTTATTAAATTTATGAAATTGTGCTTCAAATAAAAACTGCTGTAAACAGCTTCAAGTAGTATGTATATTCTTTGGTTTTTCTATAAAGTGTAAATTTGAAGGCAAGGTTAGATTGCTGAAATTTCTGAGCTCACAGAAAAGCTGATTGCCTCATACCAAGTAACAGACTTTGCTCAGTTTTGAAGAGTCTAAAGTAGTTGCAATATCAACAGTCTTAAAAATAGAACTGCAAGGATATTCTGAGGTAGACAGTGCCTCTGTGTATACTAACAACATTATGTGTGTCCTAATAAAAATCGACTCAAGAAGAGGAAACTATTATAATTGTGGAAGGGACAGTTGAATAAAAGAGAATTTGGAGTTTTGCCCAAAAAAATTTAACTGAATACATTTGTTTGTTTATTTTTATAAAATATTCATTTCCACTAAAAGTTTGTGAACTATCAAAAGTTTGTTTCCCAAGGGATGGTACAAATTCACTTATCAGGTTTTTTTTTTATTTTAAAAACCTACATTTCAAGCAGCTCTCCTGAGATTTCCACTCTCAATTAAAAAAAAAAAAGTCTTCTCTGAATTAAAATAACTTTGATATTTGAAATGCCTTGATTTAAGATCTTTCAACCTGGCTCCTTCACAATCTGAAAGTGGCATACCTATGAGATCATTGACTTTTGCTTGCAATTATCCTAGCAGTTTAAAGAAGTGTAATTGATGCTAACATAACTGCTTCTTAATGTTTTCAAGGTACTGAAAAGACTAGCTGGAAGTAAAGAGTTGACCCTTTCTGAAAATCTGAATAACCAGAGGTTCCCTCGTCATCGGTCACAGCAACAGCTAGCTCTTCTTTTAAAACAGGGCCATTTTTCAAGCTGTTGTTGGCATTGCTATAGATCCTGGAGGCATGACTGAAAACAAGATCATAATTGAGCCTTAGGAGGTCTGCTTATCTCTCACAGCAATGAGCTGGCAGAGGACGGGGACCCAGGCTGTGTGAGTGCAGGGGAACAATGCCCCTGCTTGGAGGCCTAACTGATTGTAAACCGTGTTGGTAAAAAGGTGTGAAAAATGGGTCTCCATGTTTTGTTTGCTGCCTTAGGATTCGTGTGGGGGTGGAGGCTGGAAGGTTATACCGAGTAGGCAGAAAAGACATAATTAAAACTATTCATTTCATGAAAAAAAAAAAAAAAAATCTGCTGTGGCTTCCCAGCAGGCCTTGATCTCTTTGTTATGCCGTTTATTTGGAAAGTCCTCTTGAAATGTCATTCAGGAAGTGCCACTCCAGCAGCCTCACAGAGAAAGAAAAAGGATAGTTAGGGAAGAAAAGCGAAAAGATAAAAAGCATCCATTTTTAAAAGTGTAATATTGAATTAGAAGCATCTTAACTTGTGCTTGCTCAATCCTGTGAACTTTTGCCTAGATTACAATCAAATTATCTCCTGTAAGAAAAGAAAGATTTTAGAGAGTTGTTCATCTTTTCTTTACAAAAAAGTGCTTGATCTTTCTCCTTCGTCACTAGCACATTAAAAACAAGATTTCACCATATGGAAAGCTGATTCGTGCCTAAAAGAAAAAAAGGGGGACAATCATAAAATAATAACGCCCATAATTAAAATAAGTGCCAACATTCATTTGGTAAATATGTCAGCGTAATGAATAAATAGTTGGTGTACTCTATGATTTGGTTCTCAACTAGTTGATGTGGACCTTCAATGTGATTTTCTTATTCCTTTTTATGCCTCTCAATAACCTCCTTCTGCCCCTCAAGATCTCCCGTTGACATCAAAGCGAGTGTAGGGTACATGAGAGGAGACTCCAGCAGGAGCTCAGAGGAAAAAGAGGGTGAGCATTGCAAAGACATTTGTTGGAGCTAATTTTTAAAGAATGCACACACAGGATGGATCTATGTGTAATGTAAATATATAATTATCAAGATGAAACACTGCAAAGCTTCAATCCTGCATCCGTGAACACTAGATCTAGAAAAGGTAGGCATTTCACAACGTCAGCAGTAGTGTTAGCATATAGTCATTTAAATTGTGGATTATTTTATTCTCTGAAGCCCAATGAATGAGGAGGAAAAGCAATTTTGATAATTCAAAATAATTAGTCCGTTCTTTAGGTTATTAATTAGAATATAGTTAATCTGCTTATCTTCATTGAAACTTGTTGAGTAGAGATGGGGAGAGCTGGGGGAGGGGTGGATAAGGAAGAGACCATCGTTTTATAAAGAGTATGAGATTTATTTTCTGAAGTTTATCTGTGTTCTGCACTCTTGCTGCACAATGGATTCAAACGCAAAAGTTGGATAAATAACAGCATAACACACTTGCAACATTTTCAATTATAACTATAGACACTCCAGTAAATCAAATATCTTGCCTAGAGTTTCTATATTCCATAAAAAGTATAAAACATTTCTTTCTCTCAAAGAAAATAATATTCTGTCATATAATCAATGTATTTAATAACTGAGTAAATTGGAATCATTTCCGTTCCTAACATCAATAATGTTATTTGTCTGACCCTTAATAAATGTGGCATTGCATAAAATTTTATTGATTGTTATAACCAAAAAAGATGGATAAGAAAAATCACTTTATTCTTTAAAAAAATAAATATAGGGAGAATTTGAATACAGCCTGATAAAACTTTTGTTCAAAGTTTTGTAATTAGGAAAAGCTAGATTCCTATATTTTAAATATTTTTAATATATTTTTTAATTTTTTATAATTAATTCACTTTTTAATGTGACAATTAAAGTTTCAAATATGTTTGTAAAAATAATTCTACTTGAATTTATATATACAATTGAAATATAGATCTATATTCCAACTTCGTCTTATAAGAAATAACTATTTAACATGATTTGACCACTTTGAGAGATAATGTTTTCAAATAACGTGAAATCTTGAGAACCATCTAATCTCTGTATTGAAAGACAGTAATATTTTACATGTTTCTTGCATAGGTGGCAAATTTTCACTCTACTGGTATTAAGAAGTTTAAGAAACTACAACATGTTCTGTACTACAGTGTATAAGGCGCTGGAGTAATTTTAAATTATTTAGTGAGAAAAAAGAGTGAGAAGTGTTAAGAAAAGAATAGCATTTGTGTGCCTCAGAGATCATCTTAATTTATAACCTGAAGGGTTTTATTATAATGTAATCCTGTTGCATAGTCTCCACATTAAAATTACAACTGGTCTTCAGGATACATATTGTAAACCCACGACATCAAAGACTAGAATTTCAAGAAAAATTATTCTTTAGAAAGAAAATATCCTATACTTGCCTAAAAATAAATTTTGCAGAAAGCCACCAAGACAGTGTTCCATTGTAGGCTGTGAATCGTTTCAAAGGGATGGTGTTCTGAATATTAACATCATCTCACATCTCCCCAAGATGCATGCAATTACCCCGGAGAGAAGCGCTGGAATTGTAAGGTCTCAAGGGCTTACTTAGATAATGACATAAAATGAATTGCAACGATTACCCGTGTGCTTTTCCAGGAGACATATTATTTAAAACCTATCTAGCACTTCAAGAATGAAAGACAGAGGAATGTCCACTTTATGAAATTGCTATTAAAGTGTGACATAGAGTTGAAGACAAGGTTAATTATTGGTTTTTAACCGAAGTATCATTCTCGTTTAATATCAGTGCCCTGTTCTTAAATATTGAAGCAAGTCACATTTTTCAGGGACAATTGCCTTTGAATGAAGAATGACAGAGCTCTGGTCTTTGCTGACCCTTGCAACTCCTGCAGCGTAATCCATGGCAACTCGGTTACTACGGTAACCAAGGAACATGCACAAGACCAGGATAAAACCGTGAAATCTGATGTCACACTTCCATAAGACATAATTGCAAATGATATTCTAAAGTAGATTTGTTAAACGTGTGAACTAAATTATAAATTCGTTGGGAGTGATTATGAAACCTTCATTGGAACTGAGAATTAAGGATCTGCGTTCATGCACTCAGCAGTTTCATTGAACACCTACTATGTGCGGCCCACAGAGACGAATAAGACGTGGTTCCTGAAGGTCTTTTCTTTCCCTCAGCCTCACCCACTTCAACTAGAAGTTCCACATTAGTCCCCCGCTTTTTAGAAGCTTTTTTCCCCCACCAAATGAAGTAGATATTTTGAAATGTTTCCATTAGTTTGATCAATATGAAATCCATAACCAGATCTCATTGGGAGTAGAAATTATACAAATATTTGCCAAATTTCCAAGAAGGCTTCTAATTCATTCTGTTGGTGTTTGGGCTCCTAAAGTATTTCCAGTCTTTCATCCAAGTATCTCAGATATTTCTTCTTTGTCACACATTTCAATGAAGAAGTGAGAAAGAAAACTCTTATTGGCCTTCATCTAGCAGAGTTTACAATAACACTGTAAAATGTCAGTTTTGTATGTTACTTAGGACAAAACACGGTACCTAGAATTGAGTTTTGTATTTGGGCTACGTTAAGGATTCCTTGGTAGACCTGAGAAGAACATGGCAATTGTCAGAGTGATGTGAACCCTGCCACTGGTTCTGATCCAATTTGTCTCTAGGTCAAAACCCATAACCAACCTGAAAATGTTATAATCATTCTTTAAATTTGCAAACTCTACAAAGGGAAATATCAAGCCTCTTGGGAAATAGGAGAGAGCAAAACGACTGCACAGAAACCACCATTTCCCTATCCTCATTCACAAATTAAATGTAGGTTGTTCTAACCACTGCATTTCCCAGCAACCCCTGAACCCCAAGTTGTGTGATTAAGACACAGTTCCCAGTATAACAGTCTTTGATGGGTATCTACCGACCAAACTGGTCTGCCCCAGCCTGTTTCTAAGTCAGGTAACTGCAAGCTGCTCTTTTTGTTTCAGATCTGTTTATACTGTAAGGACAAACCCCATGTCACACATTAAAAGAATATAAATAAAAGCACATTTGCACTTCATAAGAGGTTGGATACAGAAAACAAATCTGCCATGTGAGAGCTGCAGTCATTCCTTTATTCACTGAAAAAACATTTATGCAGCACCTGTTGGCCAAGTTCTTTCAATGGCTTGAGAAAAGACAGTCCTTGAACAAACTCAGGGTTAGCGGAGAGAATCAAATACCAGACATGCTAAATGAGCAAGTTATCAGACCTTCCCACAGCCCGCCATGGGAAGGGGTCGCAGAGCTGAGGGGAAGCTCACATACGGCTTCCTGCAGGGGAGGCCTGAGCTTCCCTACAGAGAAGGTGTATGGCAGCTCCATACAGAGGGAATGGTGCTTGCACCGGTGCAAAAGATGGCACAGCATTGAAGGAGGTGCAAGAAATCCAGTGTGATTGGCATTCTGCTCACCTGTACTGGAGAGAGGCAGAGTGACCATATGAAGAGCTATATTTATGAGTTTGCTCTTCATTTCCCTCAAAAAAAAAGGTGTGGGAGGGACATTTTATAGGATTATTTTATTCTATCTCCATGGAGTGCTGGCCCTGCCAGCAACGATGAACCCCAGGACAGCTTCAGCTCCGGCTTTATATTAGTCATCTTTTGTTGCATAACACATTACTCAAAAACTTAGCACCCTACACAGCACAGTTTTTATTTCACAGTTTGTGTGGGCCAGCTGGTTGCCGCTGGCCTAGCTGAAGGGACACTAGAGAGAGACAGAAGAATATGCTTTCTTGGTCATTCATGCATTTGACCTCTCCCAGGATGAGTAATTCAAGGGAGAGCAAGATGCATGCCCTCAGGATGAAAGATGCCCAACGCAGAAGCCACGTATTTTGGTAACTCAATCTCTGAAGTGACCTAGCATCACTCTGCCATCTTCTCTTTGTTGGAAGTAGGTCACTTGGTCCAGCTCATAGTCAAGGGAAGTGTATTGCCCAGGCTGTACAGAGACAAGGATCACTGCCCAGCACAGGAGTAGTCTGCAGTTCTTGCATGTGGCTGGCAACATGATACCAGACCACAAGAGCAGAGAGGGCGGTGCTAACATCATTTAATTAGGTTAATCATTTCAGGTACATTTATCGTGCATTTACTAGAATATAGGTACAGTGTTTAATTTTATTTTTCTGGCTTGCTTCGTGGGTTGAGCTACAGAGGTGCAGTGTTTTGTTCCTCTAACAACCCTATGAGATAGGAAGTATTGTCTCCATTTTACAGTTGAGAAAACGAATCAATTTGCTCAAGAAACGACAGCCAGCACATTTTAAGGTCGTGGTTGGAACTGGGATTCAGACCTGACTCCACTATGATGTGTCTCTCTAAACCCTGCTCATGTAACCACAGTGCACACAATCTCCCACATCCCCCTCTTCTTCTGCTAACCTGTTGTCAACTAGAGTCCTCTCAGGCCTTTGGAACAAGGTGTAATTTAATGATGCCCAAGAGAGGGAAACATAATATTTCAAAGAACAATGTCAAACAAGACCTTATGACAGTGATTCCATGCCCTCAAGACTAGAGCTCATAGCACTAATTGTCTTATTATTACTAAACAGTACAGAAAATTGCCCATGAACAAACTGAATCACAGCCTTGCAGTTCTGGACCTGCAGTACCTGATCTCACCGTGGTTCAAGGCACCATCCTGTTGACCTTTGATGTTCTAAGTGGCATTGTGAAGCTGACTAAATACGCAATTCTACACAAAACCAGTCTTGCTTTAAGGCCAATGCTCTGAAAGAAGGACACACAATACACAGAATTTTCATTCAAATTTCAACACAAAAATAAATATTTGACATCACAGCAAGTACACGTCAAAATAGGTAGAGTTCCCAAAAAGTGGTCATTGGCAATGAGCTGTAAAAGAAAATGTATTTTTGCAAAATGGTTGAGAAGCTATGAAAGCACATGGTAAAGAAACGGGGACAGAGCTCCACTTGACGGCATGGGTCAAAGACGAAACGTGTTCAAGTGTGTTCTGCAATAGTACCTCCTATCTTTATTCATTCTGAAGAACTCAAAGTACTTTGTGAAATTATTTCATGACTAAGAGGTAGGAGGAGATGGGTTTTGTTTTTTGTTTTGTTTTGTTTTTGAGGCAGAGTCTTGCTCAGTTGCCCAGGCTGGAGTACAGTGGGGTGATCTCGGCTCACTGCAACCTTCACCTCCTGGGTTCAAGCAATTCTCCTGTCAGCCTCCCAAGTAGCTGGGATTACAGGTACACACTACCAAGGCTAATTTTTGTACTTTTAGTAGAGACCAGGTTTTACCATGTTGGCCAGGTTGGTCTCAAACTCCTGATTTCAACAGATCCACCCTCCTATGCCTCCCAGAGTGGTGGCATGAGCCACCACACCTGGCCAAGATGGGTATTAATATTCTTTTGAGTGCAGAAGCTGACACTTCCTTTCTGTTGATCCCTTCCAGTCATTCAGTCTCTGAGCACAAGCACAGCACAACCACCCCATCCCAGGGGCTTGTCTGGACAGCTGGGGTGAGCTCATGAGGAAGACACATCCATGAGACACTCGCCATCTGTGGAGGAGACAAGTCATAATGTGGATAGGCAGGTGTCGCAACAAAATGCTGCAAGAACAGACATGAGAGGGAAGGATTCTTCCAGGGGCTATTTTAAAAGGTTGACAACAGAGATGAAGTCTAAGCTAGACTCTGAAGGATGGGTAGAGGGAAAGGGAAATCAGGAAGAGGAAACAGCATGTGTGAAGGTATCGGGGAGTAGAGAAGTCTGGGGTCTTGTCCCAGTAAAGGCAGGGTCAAACCTCCATCCACACACTGGCCCCTCTCAAGCCGCCATGTCTCCCTTCACTTTAGCACAGCATACATATTGCTGCATTTGGTCTTTTGGGGTTTAGACAATGTTTGTGTCCTCCTGAAAGGTGTATGTTGAAAACTAATCCCCAGTGTGGTGGAGGTAGGAGGTGAGACCTTTGGAAGATGATGAAGGCATAAAGGTAGACCCCTTGTGAATGGGGTTAGCATACTCATAATAGAGACCTCAGAGAGCTCACTTACCCCTTCCACCACATGAGAACATAAAAAGGATGCACTGTGTGTAAACCAGAATATGACTCTCAACAGCCCCTGCATTTGTGGGTGCCTTGATCTAGGACTTTCCAGCCTCCAAAGCTGTGAGAAATAAATTTCTATTGTTTACAAGACACTGAGTTTATGGTATTTTTGTTCCAGCATTCGATATGGTTTGGCTGTGTCCCCACCCAAATCTCATCTTGAATTCTGGGTCTCATAATCCCCATGTGTCATGAGAGGGACTTGGTGGGGAGTGTTGGAACCATGGGGATGATATCCTTCATGCTGTTCTCATAACAGTGAGAGTTCTGATGAATTCTGATGATTTTATAAGCATCTAGTATTTCCCCTGCCTACACGCATTCTCTCTCCTTCCTCCCAGTTAAGAGGCACCTTCCACTAGGATGATAAGTTTCCTGTGGCCTGCTCATCCATGCACTACTCGGAGACAATTAAATCTTCTTGCTTTATAAATTACCGAGTCTCAGGTATTTCCTCACAGCAGTGTGAAAGTCGATAATACAGCAGCCCAAACAGATGAAGATAGTTTGTTTTTCGCCATTGTCTTTTAGTTTAGTTTTTGTATTGATAAAACTCTTGCCTATTAGAACTGCATATTGAAGTCCCATGGATAGTTTATGCAGGCTTTAAGCCACGGAGAGTGATTTAATTTTTCTCAGAAAAGACATTTTGCAGGGTTGTAATGTGTTATTTATTTTGCTTCCAGATATCAGTGGTGCTCCGTGGCCTTCCCACTATTCCTTTATTAAAATTCCATCCCTAACAATTTCACTCCTGCTGGGTAAGTGCCAACACAGGCACATACCTGGAGTGCCCATTTTGGGTCAGCCTCCTAGGAACTTCCATAATCACAAACACATAACACAGAGCAGGTGTCTCTTTAAATTACACGGTGCCAGCAAATGCTTTTTTAAAACTTTCGGCCGGGCGCGGTGGCTCAAGCCTGTAATCCCAGCACTTTGGGAGGCCGAGGCGGGTGGATCACGAGGTCAAGAGATCGAGACCATCCTGGTCAACATGGTGAAACCCCGTCTCTACTAAAAATACAAAACATTAGCTGGGCATGGTGGCATGTGCCTGTAATCCCAGGTACTCAGGAGGCTGAGGCAGGAGAATTGCCTGAATCCAGGAGGCGGAGGTTGTGGTGAGCCGAGATCGCGTCATTGCACTCCAGCCTGGGTAACAAGAGTGAAACTCCGTCTCAAAAAAAACAAACAAAAAAAAAAAAAAACTTTCATTTTGGCAAATAAGAGAAGGGAAAAGAACAAATACATGAAATACAAAAATAATTTCTCAACAGAAAGTATTTTTTCCCTGGAAAATAAACATAAAGTGTTTATTACCAACCATCCTTCAATTTGGGGTCATTTCGCCACATAAAATATTACGTGATTTCTCCTTTTAAAAACTATTCTTACCATTAACTTAATGCAAAGAAAACCTGAAGGATAAAATTAGATTTAGTAATATATACGTATGGGGTTTTTTTTCCCAGTTACTGTTCTACTGCGTTAAAAAAGATCAAATAAAACTCAAAGTACTCAACAAGATAATAATGTTCTTAAAAGAAAATTAGACTTATGTACAGTCATGGAAAGTTATGCAAGGAACTTGGTAAAAGGGGAGAAAGAAGGTGGTTGAAAGATTCCATTTTGGTTTAAAAGCATTTATAATATTTATGTGATCATAAATTAATTACCTTAAATTTGAGGAAAACGTGCTTGTTAACAGTGGTTATTTCTGGGTGATATGAGAAAATTTCACTTTTTCATATTACAAATTTCTCTCTTTAAATCTTTGCATATATATTTTAATCTTTTTAAAATTAGCACTTGCTTCCTTTTTTATTATTATACTTTAAGTTCTGGGGTACATGTGCAGAACATGCACATTTGTTACATAGGTATACACATGCCATGGTGGTTTGCATTCATCAACCCATCAACTACATTAGGTATTTCTCCTAATTCTGTCCCTTCCCTAGCCCCCTACCCCCTGATAGGCCCTGGAGTGTGATGTTCCCCTCCCTGTGTCCATGTGTTCTTATTGTTCAACTCTCACACTTATGAGTGATAACATACAGTGTTTGGTTTTCTGTTCCTGTATTAGTTTTTTGAGAATGATGGTTTCCAGCTTCATCCAGGTCCCTGCGAAAGACATGAACTCATCCTAGTTTTATGGATGCATAGCATTTCATGGTGTGTATGTGCCACATTTTCTTTATCCAGTCTATCATTGATGGGCATTTGGGTTGGTGCCAAGTCATTGCTATTGTGAATAGTGCTGCAGTAAACATACTTGTGCATGTGTCTTTATAGTAAAATGATTTATAATCCTTTGGGTATATTCCTAGTAATCAAATTGCTGAGTCAAATGGTATTTCTAGTTCTCTATCCTCGAGGAATTGCCACACTGGCTTCCACAATGATTGAACTCATTTACACTTCCACCAACAGTGTAAAAGTGTTCCTATTTCTCAACATCCTCTCCAGCATCTGTTTACCTGTTGTTTCCTGACTTTTTAATGATCCATTCTGAGGTGAGATAGTATTTCCTTGTGGTTTTGATTTGCATTTCTCTAATGATCAGTGATGATGAACTTTTTTATATGTTTTTGGCCACATAAGTGCTTTTGAGAAGTATCTGTTCATATCTGTTGCCCACTTTTTGATGGGGTTGTTTTTTTTCTTGTAAGTTTGTTTAAACTCCTTGTAGATTCTGGATTATTAGCCCTTTGTCAGATGGATAGATTGCAAAACTTTCTCCATTCTGTAGGTTGCCTGTTCACTCTGATGATAGTTTCTTTTGCTGTGCAGAAGCTTGTTAGTTTAATTAGATCCCATTTGTCAATTTTGACTTTTGTTGCCTTTTTTTTTTTTTTTTTTTGATGTTTTAGTCATGAAGTCTTTGCCCATGCCTATGTCCTGAATGGTATTGCCTGTGTTTTCTTCTAGCGTATTTATGGTTTTTAAGTCTTGTGTTTAAGACTTTAATCCATCTTGAGGTAATGTTTGTCTAAAGTGTAAGGAAGGGGTCCAGTTTCAGTTTCCTGCCTATGGCCAGCCAGTTTTCCTGACATCATTTATTAACTAGGGAATCCTTTCCCCATTGCTTATTTTTGTCAGGTTTGTCTAAGATCAGATGGTTGTAGATGCGCGACATTATTTCCGAGGCTTCTGTTCTGTTCCGTTGGTCTATATATCTGTTTTTGGTACCAGTACCATGTCGTTTTAGTTATTATAGCCTTGCAGTATAGCTTGAAGTCAGGCAGCATGCTGCCTCCAGCTTTGTTCTTTCTGCTTAGGATTGCCTTGGCTATACGGGCTCTTTTTTGGTTTCATATGAAATTTAAAGTCGTTTTTCTAATTCTGTGAAGAAAGTCAATGGTAGATTGATGGGAACAGCACTGAATCTATAAACGACTTTGGGCAGTATGGTCATTTTCACGATATTGATTCTTTCTTACCATGAGCATGGAATGTTTTTCCATCTGTTTGTGTCCTCTCTTATTTCCTTGAGCAGTGGTTTGTAGTTCCCCCTGAAGAAGTCCTTCACATCCCTTGTAAGTCATATTCCTAGGTATTTTAATCTCTTTGTATCACTTGTGAATGGGAGTTCATTAATTATTTGGCTCTCTGTTTGCCTATTATTGGTATATAGGAATGCTTGTGATTTTTGCACATTGATTTTGTATCCTGAGATTTTCCTGAAGTTGCTTATCAGCTTAAGGAGATTTTGGGTTGAGTTGATGGGGTTTTCTAAATAGACAGCCATGTCATCTGCAAACAGAGACAATTTGACTTCCTCTCTTCCAATTTGAATACCCTTTATTTCTTCTTCTTGCCTGATTGCCCCCGCCAGAACTTCCAATACTATGTTGAATAGGAGTGGTGAGAGAGGGCATACTTGTCTTGTGCTAGTTTTCAAAGGGAATGCTTCCAGCTTTTGCCCATTCAGTATGATATTGGATGTGAGCTTGTCGTAACAGTTCTTATTATTTTGAGATACATTCTGTTAATACCTAGTTTATTGAGAATTTTTGGCATAGAGGGGTGCTGAGGTTTATCGAAGGCCTTTTCTGCCTCTATTGAGATAATCATGTGGTTTTTGTCATGGGTTCTGTTTATGTGATAGATTACATTTATTGATTTGCATATGTTGAACCAGCCTTGCATACCAGGAATGAAGCCGACTTTATTTAGTGCACAAGCTTTTTGCTGTGCTGCTAGATTTGGTTTGCCAATATTTTACTGAGGATTTTCACATTGATGTTCATCAGGGACATTGGCCTGAAATTTTCTTTTTTTTGTAGTGTCTCTCCCAGGTTTTAGTATCAGGATGATGCTGGCCTCATAAAATGAGTTGGGAAGGAGTCCCTCTTTTTACATTGTTTGGAATAGTTTCAGAAGGAATGATACCAGTTCCTTTTTGGACCCCTGGTAGAATTCAGCTTTGAATCCGTCTGGTCCTGAGTTTTTTTGGTTGGCAGGCTATTAATTACTGCCTCAGTTTCAGAACTTGTTATTGGTCTATTCAGGGACTTGTTATCTTCCTGCTTTAGTCTTGGGAGGGTATATGTGTCCAGGAATGTATCCGTTTCTTCTAGATTTTCTAGTTTATTTGCATAGAGGTGTTCATGGTATTCTCTGATGATAGTTTGTATTTCTGTGGGATCAGTGGTAATATCCCCTTTGTCATTTTTTATTATGTCTATTTGATTCTCCTCCTTTTTATTCTTTATTAGTCTGGCTAGTGGTCTAACTATTTTGTTAATCTTTCAAAAAAAATCAGCTCCTGGATTCACTGATTTTTTTTTTTTTAAGGGTTGTTCATGTCTCTATCTCCTTCAGTTCTGCTCTGATCTTAATTCTATTTCTTGTCTTCTGCTAGCTTTTGAATTTGTTTGCTCTTGCTTCTGTAGTTCTTTTAATTGTGATGTTAGGGTGTCGATTTTAGATCTCTCCTGCCTTCTCCTGTGGGTATTTAGGAACACTTGCTTCTTTTATAGTCAGAAAAAAAAAAAGAAATAAACACTTTTATCGTCTACCCCTTCTAAGTATTTTATACCCCTCTAATAGTCTGAGAGGAGATACTATTTCTCCAGCACTTTTAAAAGTCATTTCCTAGGGTGGGTGTGGTGGCTTACGCCTGTAATCCCAACAATTTGGGAGGCTGAGGTGGGTGGATCACTTGAAGCCAGGAGTTTGAGACTAACATGGACAACATGATGAAACCCAGACTCTATAAACACACACACACACACACACACACACACACACACACACACAAATTAGCCACGTGTGGTGGAGCACGCCTGTCATCCCAGATACTCAGGAGGTTGAGACAGAATTACTTGAATCCAGGAGGCAGAGGTTGCAGTGAGCCAAGACCACGACACTGCACTCCAGCCTTGGCGACAGAGTGAGACTGTGTCTCAAAAAATAAAAACAAAACAAAAATCAAGTCATTTTCTTGCTAGAAAGGGCACTTTCCTCTGACTTGTTCCAGGATGCTTCCTCTTTCTTAGGTGGAATATTAATAATCTCCTTAGCCGGCAGTCCCAGAGCTGCTAGACTGCGAGGGGCAGGAGTTCCCACTGATGGCAGTGAGCTTTAAAAGTAGCAAAGCACACCGAAATCCAAATCCAAACCCAAACCCAGACCTAAGGGATCGTACGAAGCCATAGCCCAGTGGAGGAACTGCACCTCCTGCAGTCAGCCGGGGCCCAGTGTCTGCCTGGAGCAGGCCTCTCGCGATAGACACGAACCTGCCAGGTGGCAGGGTTTGCTGCTAAACTTAAATCACTTTTTCCTCACCTGGGAAAATAAAACAAAAAACAAAATATGTTTCAAGCTTTTCCCTGATAACTAGTCCCTAAACCTTCAGGACCCACTACCATTTGTCTTTCTCAGATTTTTTTTAAAAAATTAAAATGGTGTCTGCTTTATACCCAATTATATATTTGTTATGAGTTTGATATGTAGACTATTTCATGGAGTTTTACAAAACACAGCAAGCACTCTCCTGTGCTTTACCATCTGAGTGTATCTGAGAATCACCAGCCCAACATCCCTGGTAAAGGGCTCAGGGTCTGTGCTCTTCTGAACTCTGCTCCAGTCGTAAGGGACCCCAGAGTTCTGCAAACAAGCCAGGCTGGCCACCTCCTGCTTCTAGGCGCATCGTCCCCTCCCCTGGGCTCCTTCTCCTTCTTCCTTCCTCCTCCCTCCAAGGCACCTGAGACCTCACTGAAGGCTCAGATCAGGCTTCACCTTCTTCTGGACAATCTCTCTGGTCTTCTCCCCAAATATTCGCCACTTTTCCCACGATGCTTCCATAGCATCCTGCACGAGTTTCTTTTTTTCCAACTGTTCATACTGCAAACACTTTTTTAATGTCTCTCCCTGAATTACAGGTACAATATTCACTTTACCTTTTCCAACATGACGCCAGCCACAGAGCGTTTAATGTGTTTGTTAAACAAATGATTACTTGAGTAATTAAGAAACAGAAAAGGCGTTTGCTATGGTTTGAAGATTTCTGCCCCCTCTGTTTCATGTTGGAACTTGAACCTCAGTGAGAGAGCATGAAAAGGTGGGGCCTTTAGGTGCGATGAAGTCATGAGGGCCAAGGCCTAATGAATGGGATTAGCACGCCGGTGAAAGGGTAGGAGAGAGCCGGCTAGACTTGGCCCTTCTGCCATGTGGGGACACAGCACAAAGAACTTCACCACACATCAGTGCTGGTGCCCTGATCTAGAACTTCCTGGACTCCAGAACTGTAAAAAACAAATGTCTATTGTTTATAAATTACCCACTTTCAGGTATTTTGTTAAAGCAGCATAAATGAACTAAGACAATGTTTCACCCTAGCTGTGTCTAACACTAACTCCAATTCAAACTCAACTCAACTTACATGCAGAAAGAAAAGAGCAGGGAAGGAAGGAAGGGAGGAAGGAAGAGAGAGAGTGAGGAAGGGAGGGAGAGAGGGAGGGAAGAGAGACGGAGAGAAAAAGGAAAGAAAGAAAAGTGATCCACCTGCCTTGGCCTCCCAAAGTACTGGGATTACAGGCGTGAACCACCATGCCCAGCCCTCTCTGTGCTTTTTTATGTGACCTATATTAAGTGATCGCTAGAATTTAGTTAGTAGCTTGTACAGTGACGCTCCTCATGCCCAACATATTAGGGTCTCATTTGGCAAATATTTATTAAATGACCATATGTGGCAAGGACTATGCCAAGCAAAATAAGTCAGATATTTTGCTCACCAAATATTTTTCGACGTTACTTCTTGTGGTTACTTCTTGTGGATGTATGTCCACTTTTCCTGACTGGAATATAAGTTTCTTACGGGCAGAAGCTGTCTTTCTAAAGCAGTGAGCAAAGTATCTGGTAGGCTCTAGCCTAACAGATCCCACAGTTCGATGAGGCCAACTGACATTGATTAGCAATCACACATATATATTTATAAGCCATGATAATTGTCATGAATAATTTTTTTTTTCTTGAGATGGAGTTTCTCTCTTGTTACCCGGTCTGAAGTGCAATGATGCGATCTCGGCTCACTGCAACCTCTGCCTCCTGGGTTCAAACGATTCTCCTGTCTCAGCCTCTCCAGTAGTTGGGATTACAGGTGCCTGCTACCATGCCTGGCTAATTTTTTTTTGTATTTTCAGTAGAGATAGGATTTCACCATGTTGGTCAGGCTGGTCTCAAACTCCTGACCTCAGGTGATCCACCCGCCTTGGCCTCCCAAAGTGCTGGGATTACAGACATGAGCCACCATGCCCCACGGAATAATTTTTTAAATACACATAAGAAGGGTTATTGCCGGGCGCGGTGGCTCAAGCCTGTAATCCCAGCACTTTGGGCGGCAGAGGCAGGTGGATCACGAGGTCGAGAGATCGAGACCATCCTGGTCAACATGGTGAAACCCCGTCTCTACTAAAAATACAAAAAATTAGCTGGGCATGGTGGCACGTGCCTGTAATCCCAGCTACTCAGGAGGCTGAGGCAGGAGAATTGCCTGAACTCAGGAGGCGGAGGTTGCGGTGAGCCGAGATCGCGCCATTGCACCCAGCCTGGGTAACAAGAGCGAAAACTCCGTCTCAAAAAAAAAAGAGGAGTTAGTGACCTGGTATTGGAGGATTAAGAAGGTTTTCCTACTGATCAAAAAGCGAGACAAACATGTTGAACAAACCAACCTGAAGGATGAAATGGAGTTACCCAGGCCCTGGGGATGGGGTGAGAGCTGGGGTTTGCAGCATCTGGAGCAGGAGGAACGCCAGGCTACAAAGCTTTTGGAACCCAGGGTTCCCAGACATGTCCCATTAGCTCGGTGTGCCTGAGAAGCAAAGACAAAGGGAGCGAGGCGAGGCCAGAGCAGAAGACAAAGGCAGGTGATTGGAAACCCAGCTGGCGGTTCTTCCGAGCAGTGGAAACCCCAGAGGACTCTCGGCATGAGAGTGACGTGAGCAGATGGGAATGCTCAACAGCTCTCTGGTCACCGAGTGAGGACACAAAGAAGGCAAAAGATGCGCAAGGAGGCCAGGTAGGAGTCCACAGGCGCTGTGCAGGCAGCAGAGAAGGACAGCATGGACCGGAGCAGCGGCAAAGGGGACGGCAGAAGGAAGCTGCTCAGGGACTTGTTAGAAGCCAGAATCACGAGGATTTGATGATGAATTGGATGTGGGGAAGTGGGGGAGAACAGCATGAGGGCGGCTGAGACCTCTGGGCTGCAGCATGAACAATTCACTCTTCATTCATCTGACCCGTGGAGATGATGAGCTGTTTTGGACATGCTGAATCTGAGGGTCTTCAAGACACCCAAGCAGAATGCAAATGTCTCTCCTACTAACCCCAGGAATGCAGAAGAGGCGAGTCTTCCATCCAGTTTTGGAAAACAGGGTCTTAGACCAGGAAGGATTTGAGAAGAGAAAAAAAAGGCTTTTTTAAAAGTGCCTCCCACTTGAGCTTTTAAAAGTAATAGCAAGTAAAAGTATTTAATAGCATTAAAAGTAATGGCAAAACCACAATTACTTTTGCACCAACCCTGTAAAGCCCACTTCAGCCTTCTTTGTCTCTGTAAAACTTTTCTTCATGGGATATGCAACAGACACCACAATTGTCAACTGTTAGAGAAAGTTGCTGTGAAGATCCACGATGGAAAAAGCTGTCGAGTTGGGTAAGGCCCCACTATTTACGCTTTTTTTTTTTTTCATTTAATGCCTCATTTTTATATATATATATATATATATATATATATATATATATATATATATATGTTGTAAGTACTCTCTGATTATTACGCTACATTTTTCAATTTTACTTCTTGTGGTTTCTACGTATGTCCATTTTTCCTGATTGGAATGTAAGTTTGGGAGCTTTCTTTTCAATCCACTTATTCCCCCAAATGACCTACCTAACAGGTCAGCGAAGATCCCTTGAGCCAGGTGAAGTATCATCAGCTAAATTAACAGAACATCCTGGAAAGAGACATGAGTGCAGTTTTTGTATGTTGCTAATATGCTGTAATCAGCAGGTCCACATGTGGCATTTGTAATTCTACGGAGGGAAATGTTCGCACGCTGGGACACTCATTTATTCAACCAACAAGCATTGCACACCATTGTGAGCAAGACAGCAAAGGGGAAGCGAAGGTGCTTTCTCTCCTGGGCATGGCCTGAGATCTCCAGGGGCCAGCAGGCAGTCACCGTGGCCCATCTGTCTGGGGTGACAGGTTGGCCTGGTGAGTCTCTCTCCAAATCAGATATAAGTCACTGACTTAGTCTGTTTGGACTCCTCTTTAACAAAATGCTGCAGACTGGGTGGCTTGTAAACAACAGGAACGTATTTCTCACGGTTCTGGAGGCTGGGATGGCTGAGCTCAAGGCACCAGCAGACTCGGTGTCTGCTGAGGGCCTCTTCTCGGGGACAGCTGTCTTCTCACTCTAAGCTCACAGGGTGGAAGGGGTGAGCGGTCTCTGTTGTGCCACTTTTATAAAGGGCACTAATCCCATTCGTGATGACTCACCCCCATGACCTGATCCTCTTTCAAAGGCCTCGCCTCCTGATACTGTCACCTTGGGGATGAGGATTGCAACATGTGAATTTGGGGGAACACAAACACACCTCTCACATGCTCTGCTCAGCCAGATGGCTTGCATAAAGGCATGTATCTCCTCCCAACTTGCCCGTGGTTGGGCGATCTGTTTTCCAAAGCCTGAATGAAAGGCTGGGTTCAGCTGCACTCCCGAGTGTTTGCATCAGAGGTGCTTCAGCTATTTAGAGTAACCACTTCAGAGGAGAGCTGGAGGAAAAGTTGAGACAGCCAGGAGGTTTTTTGTCCAACACTGCTGGTGAGACAAAGAGAAGCACGCGCCCCTCCCTGTTCCCCGGGGGTCTGAGACACTCCAGGTCTATTTCATCATCGCTCCATGACCGGCCGCTGGAGCAGCCCCAGTGGCATCAGGACGGGAGGAAGATCCAGATTCCCTGCGGGGCAGGAGGGGGTCTGGGGATAGGAGCTCCATGGGAGGCCATCCTGGGCCTTACTGCCCACTGCCCAGAAGAAATCCCTCACCCAGAGCTGGGTGGCGCCCTCCAGGTCTGCAAGATACCCATCTGCAGTGTGCACCTCCATCCTGAAATCAGGGCCTGATCGTGCAGAGGCTCAGCTCCCTCCGGGACCTTTCCATGACCACAGACCCTGAGCACAGGAGTGAATTCCTGTGTGCTTTATTTTCTCAACTCTGCCACGGAGCAGGACATTTTGCCCGATGCCAGGAGGCTCCCGGGGAAATAACGTAAGGCTCTAAAATTCCTTCCAAGTGTAGAAGCGTTTTGTAGTCTCTAACCATTTTAATGGCTGTTAATAGTTTTTAGAAGTGACTTAGGAAGTAGTGGTTTACCAAAATCTCTGAACTTGGGATAATTGCAGATTAATTAAACTATCCTGCCCTAGACACTAGGGCATCAAGGTCAGACACAACTGAAGTGCTAGCTTACCCCGTCAGCTTGCTTTTCAAGGTGTAATAATTGTGTTGCAACAGACTTAACTTCGCAGTGATGAAACAGCAATGCATTTCTTTCATCAGCTTCACAATTTTTCTTTCATGCTGGAAAGTTGTTAAAATCAAAGTCTGTGCTGGCCCAGGAATGTTTAATTCTTCTCATATGTGTATTGTTATTTTTATACTTTTGATTATTTTCTTAATCTACTTTCCAGGCTTACTTATTTTATCAGCTGAAAAGCTGGAAAATGTCCTTATGACTAAATACTTTGCTGTTTATTATTTTACTTATTTTTTTAGCCAAACCCTATGATAACATTCTAATTTGATAATGTTCCATTAAACACATTAATAGGAGATGGAAAAGTATAACAAGGAATTTTTTAGCAATTTTTAGTCAAATGCATCCTCTAACATAGAAACATTATATTTAGCATTTTGGAGCTTCAGTTAACCTGTAGCAAATGATTTGCACTAATAAGCTGAAGGTATATTTTTGTGTACATTTTGAGAAGTATAAGTTAGAGGCAATATCATATGAATAATGTCTTGGAGGGAAGGTAGGAAAATAAAAACTCATGTACCTAATTCTAATACTTTTGTTATAATTAACAAGTCATTTAGCTTGCCTTCATTTCTCCGTAGTGGAAATTATGTTAATACATTATAATAATGTTACCACGAAGAACTAAGAGCAGCAGAAGGCACCCCATAAATCCTGCAAAAAGAAGTGCTCAGTTAGAGCTTAGGTTTTAAATATATTTCATCTACAAATAAAACCAATTTACATGCCATTTGTAATTTTTAAGATATAGCTAGTAATCAAACTTGAGATATATATATGAAATACAATAAACTTCTCCCCAAGAATGAAAATGAAAATACAAATGTTAAAACTTAGGTTATTATCTTTTTTTTTTTAACAGTCTCACTCTGCTGCCCAGGCTGGAGTGCAGTGGCCTGATCTCGGCTCACACTGCAACCTCTGCCTCCCGGGTTCAAGCAACTCTCCTGCTTCAGCCTCCTGAGTAGCTGGAACTATAGGCGTGTGCCACCATACATGGTTAATTTTTGCATTTTTAGTAGAGATGGGGGCTTCACCATGTTGGCTAGGCTGGTCTTGAACTCCTGACCTCAGGTGATCCACCTGCCTTGGCCTCCCAAAGTGCTGAGATTGCAGGTGAGAGCCACCACCCCCAGCCAGCTATTATCTTTTTTTACAGCAAAAACTGCAACAAAAAAAGAGAAATTCAAAGTAATTATTTGCAAGTGATATTTTTCTGTTTAAAGAAACATTGGCATGAAAATAATCATGCTAAGCACTCTTTAATATTTTGACTCCACTGAAGTCAGAATTTCTTTTGTAAATTGTACTTCCTTCACATTCTTTTAGCAGCTAAAACTTCAGTGGGACTCAAGTTCTACATTTAATTTTTAGAAAGTAGCCGTGGAAGCCATCAACCTCTGAGCTGGCATCTGAAAATAAATATTGAGAAAAAATGGGGAAAACAATAAGATTAAGTGATATTTACATAATGAGTCTAAATTAACCACATGTACAAATGTCTTCAAGTAGCAAAAATTTGAAACTGGATATTTGGTTGCTTTAGAAAATCGAACATTTCTGTGTTCCAGGCATAATTTTTCTAAATAAGTTTGTTCAAAATAATTAGAAAACGTAACAAATCCTTATTAACTATATATACATATTTAAAATTTAGTCACCATCTTGTTCTCAGGTGGTATTGTGAAACTGTTATCTTCCACTACAAAAATTTATTGTGAGTACAGCTTAAAGAAATATTATTGTTTAACAGAATCCCAACTGTTATAATCATTTCACTTTGCTTTGGAGGTTGGTCTTGCTTCTCTTACTACTTTGCTCAATATATTAAATATACTGAAAAGGCCAAAACTATGGAGGCAGTAAGAAGATCAGTTGTTGCCAAGGGTTAGTGGAGAGGGTGGGCTGAATCAGCAGAGCACACAAGATTTTCAGGGCAGGGAAACTTCTCTGTGTGACTGCAGGTACCTAGGTGGATACGCGCCACTCTGCATTTGTCCAAATCCATAGCCGTACACCAAGAGCGAAGCCTAATGTAAGCTACGGACTCTGAGTGATGATGATGTGACAGTGCGGGTTTATCCACTGTAATAAATGGACCACTCTGTGGGGGATGGTGCTGGGGAGGCTGTGCGTGTGTGGGGGAAGAGGAAATAACCGAAAATCTCTGCCTCCTTCTCAATTTTACTGTGAACCAAAAGCTACTCTCTAAAAAGTTTAATTTTTAAAAAGCTGTAGAACATGATGTGTATGATATAAATTAAAATCTTCACATATAAACCTTGTAACCTGTATTTCTATTTTATGAAGGACATGAATGCACATAACAGGCTGAGAACAGCTGGCAGTTTGCTTTTCCTCATGTCTTTCTCGGCTGAACATTTCCAAAACGTTCTCTTTCTTGAAGCCAGATACCTTGAAACGGCAAATTTTCCAAGTGCCATTGTTCTGCTGACCACACTCTTTTTCTCCGTGGGCTTGTTCTGCCACATTCTGCTGTAGAAGGAGGTCGCCCTATCCACACCTGAGGTGCAAGTTTCTTCTTAACTAACTGATTTCTTTCTTTTACTTCCTTCTCACTATTTCTGCTCACCATCTTACATTCACAGGACAGGGTCAGCAAAGAGAAGCAAGGATGTGCAAAGTGTCTGAGGCGTGTTTGGCATCCACAGAGGGTACGTTTGTTGGTTGAAAGAATGAATGAATGAATGAATGAATGAATGAACAATGAATGAAAAAAAACAAAATAATCTTTCATTTACTTACATCTAGCCTTCAGCTTCACAGTTATTCTTGTATGCTGCCTGTAGGCAAGTTTACAGGAGAAGGAAAAGCCGGTCTCCTGTCTCCACCCCCGCAGGGGCTCTTTGTCTCACAGACACTCAGGCCAGTCTCTGTCTCTGTTCCCCCATGGCCTTCCCCCATCTCTGTCTTCACCTGGCATTTTCGTCTCTTCATCTGACTTGGCAGACCAGTCACATTGGACTAGGATGACCCTAATAACCTCATTCTGATTTGATTGTATCGGCATAGACCTTATTTCCAAATGAGGTCACATTCCCAGGTAGTGGGAGTCAGGACTGGAACGCATCTATTTGAAGGACACGGTTCAACCTGTAACACAGATCTTCCCCGGCTGGAAGTGCCCTGTGCCTCTAAACTATTTCTGAACAAGGGTGACAGCAAAAACGGTAGTGGCAGTGACAATAGCAATAAAATACATTTAAACGAAAAACTCCCTGATGATGATCGAAATAGCTTAATGCTTCTTTATTCTAGACGTGCTCATTTGGAACAAGTTGACAATAAATAATGAGAAAGGAAAAAAAAAATCTCTACATATTGACCTTATGAAAGTCAACACATTTTTTTGTATGTTTTCAATGCCTAGCTTCAGCTAGACATTGCAGAGGAGATAATGTAATATTTATTCATGTGAACATTTTGGAAAATGAGCGTTTTTGCCCAGTCATGTGAAAGCTTTTGGTGCACTGACAGGTTTTGCAGCAGGAAGGCGGGAAGTGTGTAGGATATGTAGCTGTCATTCTGCGCGCCATGCTGCATGGGCCAGGCTCTGCCTATTTGTGATGGGGTCAGCGTGGTAGGTTCTTGCTGGTTACTGGAATGCATGCAGAGTGATGCTCTAACGCCTTTCCACTGGACTCACAAGTCCAAGGTTAAGGAGCAAGTTTAGGCAAGTCAGTAAGATGGCTTTAAGTATGTCATCCTGCAGACTTGGAGTAAATGTCATTACCTAGGCTCTCATTCAAAACACAGACATTCATAGTTTGTAGCTTTTGATGGCATCATCACTTATTTGTGGGGATTGGGGTGGTTTTGGAGGTAAGGTCTTGCTCTGTCACCCAGGCTGGAGTGCAGTGGCATGTCATGGTCATGGCTGATTGGAGCCAACGAACTCCTGGACTCAGCAATTCTCCCTCCTCAGTCACGTGGGTAGCAGGGATTAAGGTACACGCCATTGTGCCCAACTAATGTTTAATTTTTTTGTAGAGATGGGGTCATCCTAGAGTTGCCCAGGCTGATGTTGAACTCGGGCTCAAATGATTCTCCCGCTCAGCTTCCCAAATTGTTGGGATTACAGGCACAAGCCACTGTTCCCAGCTGGCATATTTATCAGTTGAGAACACAGATAGAAAACACAGCACATGAAGAGCGAGATCTCACCCACCCTCTCTGCTTCACCCGACAGTCATGGCATGCCTCGAGATACCATTCTCATAGCCCTGTTCCGGCCTTCCAACAGTAAACTGAAGGTGAGATCTGTCCAGTATCAGTTGACTTTTTAGCCATACAAAAATTTAAGGAGAAAACATTTTCTGTTCTTTTAAAAAAGGCTAAACAAAATTTGGCAGGTTTTTTAAAAGGTATGAGTCTTAAAGACTGACAGCATCCTCATTACTTCTAGTGAGGCAGTTCAGTCCTGCACCTCTGGAGCCCTCAAGCCCACTCTGAGCCCACCACTCTGAGACAGCCCACTCCGAGCCTGGGAGAGGCCATTGCTTGGCTGGCATTCCGTGTGATTAAGGTGGCATGGGTGAGTTATGCTGGCCCAGGTTCAATTGTAAAGTTCTAGGATTCTGTGCTGTTGTGTGGCACTTAGGTGATAAATAGAGCCCAAAAGTCGTGTGATGATCACAGACAGATACAGGATTTCCATATATACATAAGGTGAAGTGTGGGGGGTGGGGGGTATGTTGGGGAGAGCAAATACCAGATCACTATTTCAGAGTTGAAATATCTTCTTGTCCCGGAATGAGCTAACCATAAGTACCAGCAGGTTTTTAAATTGTTATATTTTGTTTTTATTCATTTTCTCTGCTTAAGGAGAGCAGGCCAGTTACTATGTGAGAGACCAGTGGTTCTTCATCCATTTAATTCATTCATTTATTGATACACATTTTTGGACTGACTAATTAAAGCAGGCTGCCAAAGCTCAAGGCAGAGAGGAAGAGACAGGAGCAGTGCTGTGGTGTCCACGTCACCAGGGACACCGCAGGCTTTCACATAGGTAATCCCTGCACTTTGGGAGGCTGAGGTAGGTGACTCACTTGAGTCTAGGAGTTCGAGACCAGATTGGGCAATATGGCCAAACCCCATTTCTACAAAAAATTCTAAACTTAGTCAGGCGTGGTGGCATGTGCCTGTAGCCCCAGCTACTCAGGAGGTTGAGGCAGGAGGAAGATCACTTAAGCCCTGGATGTCAAAGCTGCAGTGAGCTGAGATCCAGCCACTGTACTGCAGCCTAAGCAACAGAGTAAGACTCAGTCTCGAAAAAAAACACTTCTTTATCTAAAAAAAAAAAAAAAAGGAGAAATGGCACTAACCATTGGATTTAGCAACACTAAAGACAGAAAATGATTGAGAAGTGTTAGTTTGAAGGGACGCAAAGACAGGGAGTGTTATCATGGGAGAACAAAGAAGCCGAGCACCCATGCCCAGTCCAGGAGTTTGGTGGGATGCTCTGAAGAAGGTTGGGTCTCCAACCTCTGGAAACCTGGAGGGATTTTCATAACTATTAAGGGCCACACACTTTAGCTTCTGAACAGTGGGGACCCTCGCAAGAATGCTTGCTGTGGACAGATGTTGCCATTAAATGCTATGGTTACCAGAGGTGTATGGAATGGAGCAGCAGTCAAGGAGAGTGGATCATAAGTAGTCAAGACAAGAGATGGTGATGGCCTGACCAGGCACGGTGGCTCATGCCTCACACCTGGGAGGCTGAGGTGAGTACATCACTTAAGGCCAGAAGTTCAAGACCAGCCTGGCCAATATGGCAAAACCCCGTCTCTACTAAAAACACAAAAGTTAGCCAAGCCTGGTGGCACCCACCTGTAGTCCCAGCTACTCAGGAGGCCGAGGCATCAGAATCACTTGAACCCAGGAAATGGAGGTTGCAGTGAGCCTAGATCATGCCACTGCACTCCAGCCTAGGTGAGACAGAGCAAGACTCCATCTCCAAAAAAAAGGAGAAACAAAAGGTGATGATAGCCCGAGGGACACAGAGCTGGAAACATATTTTAGGAAGTAAGATCATATATTTGCTCTAATGTAGGAATAAAAAAGAAAATGTTGCCAGTTTGTGAGACTGATCAGAAGGAGAGAATATAAAACATAAAGACACTTCTGTTCATTTCACTCTGCTCTTTGTTGGTTGGGTTGGAAAACTGATAAAGTGAATTTTGGCCTTCTTGAATTTGCGGTGTCTGCGCAACCGTTAGATGAAGATGCTTTGGGTATGGAAATCTGAAGTTGTGGAGAGATGGCTTGGCTCAAGTCATTGGCCTGCACACGGTGCTTGGCGCCACGGGGTCAGTGGCATCGCTGAAAAGAGTCATGCAGCAAGGACACAGCCCCGGGGACTTCCAGAGTTTCAGAGATTCACGGGCAGTTTGTGAATGCCCAGGATGCAAGCTGCGTTGAGTGAAAGTTTGATTAATGCAGACAGTCTTGCTGGTTGATAGCAAAGGTAAAGATGGGGAAAATTCTTTTGAATGCACCAACAGCTCACATTTCAAACTCCTTTTTCCTCCCATTCATGAGCCAGCACGTGAAGGAAGCATCCTTATTACAGCCTTTTTCCCTCTTGTTTTCTTGCCGTGAGTCTCAAGTTACTACCTGCAGGAGTTCCAACGGTAATGTCAAAGCCAAAATGTTCAGAAGCCAGCTCTAATGGGTTGATGGGCTGCTAAGAATCATCTATTAGGTTTAGGAAAGTGGATCATCAGGTGACACCCAGTTTGTGTTGCAGAACTAAGAGCAGGAAATGGATTGAAAGCAAAAACAGAGATTTATCAGAGAGAGAGTTTCGCTGACTAACCTCAAAATGGGGGAAAATGTTGATTTTTTTTATTAAAGTGGTGAGTAGCACATAAGCCTTCATTCTTATCCTCATGCATTCCTTAGGCTACCTATAAAAGCATATTGAGAAACTGTATTTTTCTAAATCATGAGGTGATTTCTTGGCACAAATCCCAGAATCTTCCTGACCCATGTGCTTGGTGAGGGGCTGGGGAAGGGGCATGATTTACAGGTTTAGAAGTGTGATAGGCATGAAAGGATTGAAATCATTTCTTCCCTTGGGCTGCAGGTAAATACAGCTGTCAACTCTGGATGTATTTTCCTTCAGTCCCAAAGAGTGGCTTTGAATTTTTTGGGGTAAACTCTAACGTGAGGAAGCATTATATGCAATGTGAGGATGAAATCCGGCTGACTCTGAGCGACAAAACGAGGGAACGCTGTTTGCCAGCCCTGACCATGGGTTGAAACTCAAGTTTCAGGCAGTGGGGAAAAGGGAGGGGTTACATTCTGGATAACGAATATGAGTGAGTTCACTGGTGACACACAGTGAAAGACTGAAATCTGGGGCAAAAAAAATGAGGCTGTCTACTTTGAAAACCTTCAGGTGGAGGAGGCAGCTCGAAAAAAAAATATATATATGATTTCAAAAACATGCGAACATCTGCAAATCTAATGCCTAGCTTCGTATGTTTAAGAAGAAATTGCAGAAAAGTACAGAAAATAACAAAACAAACACTTGCACAGCTACTACCCAGAATCTACAAATGCCAACTTTCTGTTGTATTTAATTCTTTTTTAAAGAAAAGTGAGAAAGCATTTTTAAGAAAGTGAACGACCCTTTTCTTTTCCTGTCTCCAGCCTGACGCTCATAAACCACCATCATGGGAATTTGATGTATGTTATTTCCCAACCATGTTACACACAGACACACACACAATTATATACTGTGGCTTTCAAAAATGGACTTACATATAATATAGTGCTGTGCTATATAATTCTGCATCCTGCTGTTTTGGGGTCACAGTGCTGTTTTGCTATCTATTCATGGTAATACATGTGTATGCTATTCATTTCAATTATGGTGTACCCATTTCAACTTTATTACATGAAGGTACAAGATACAGTTCTCTCATTTAAACTGTTGTACATTCACTTGAATTCCATGATATCAATCTATTACAGTTTTTTATTCATTCGCGGCTCTGAGATGAATACCCTTGCTCACGTCCCCTGCTGCTCGCCCGCATAAATGTGTCTGGGATACATGCCTTGAAGTAGAAATGCATATCTGAAACTTTCTCAATCGCCGGTTTTCTCCCTAAAGATGTTGAACCAGTCTATTTTCCCAACAAAATACGTCAGTGTTTTTCTGGAGCTCCTAACAAAGAGAAAGTTGGCTATTCAGTTAACCAAGGCTTATGGATGCCTGACAGTTTAGACCAGCATTTTAATGAATGACGGGAGAGCCTTAAAAAGCACACAGGACTTTGTGGCCGCTTGGATGACTGTTGGCCAATATCCTGGTGACCCTCTCTGCAGGGCTGTCTTTGTGGTAACCCTCACAGTGGGAAAATTGCACATTTGTAGCCCTGTGTGCTTTTGCCAGCAACAGAGCAATAGAAAGTAATGTGTGTCATTTCTGAGCAGAGGTTGTAAGAGCCAGCCTGTGGCTCACCATGTCTGTCTATTTCCTCTACCCAGTGTCTTTACAGAGAAAGATTACTTCTTTGATGGAGATCCCAGAGTGAAGGCCATAGGGAGCAGGGATTCAGTCCATCCAGAAGGAAAATAAAGCAGGAATTAGACAGAAACTTTTGGTTTGGTACGGTGGCTCACACTTGTAAACCCAGCACTATGGGAGGCTAAGGTGGGTGGATCCCTGGAGGTCAGGAGTTTGAGACCTGCCAGGGCAACATAGTGAGAACCTCATCTATACTAAAAATACAAAAATTAGCTGGGTGTGGTGATGTGCACCTATAGTTTCAGCTACTTGGGATGCTGTGGTGGAAGAATCACTTGAGTCCAGGAGGCAGAGATTACAATGAGCCGAGATGGAGCCACTGCACTCCAGCCTGAGCGACACAGTGAGACTCTGTCTCAAAAATAAAAAAAATAAAAAAAAAAAGAAAAAAATTTTTGTAGTGGAATCCACATAAATGGTGTGGCCATTTGTTGTTGGGGCATTACCAAACCTATCCTGATACAGACACTTTCAGACTGAAGAGAGCCGGTAATGGAGCTGCGGCCGAGGAATCGCAGGACTGACTGAGTACGTGCTGTGTGCTAAGGAAAATGGTTTAGGGCTGCACTAACACTGTTTGAGGGTGAGGCTGAAATGCTATGCTTTATTAATTTAGAGTTATGTGATCAGAAATGTACAAGTTTCATAATTCCCCATAATTGCTATCTGTAACATAGGAGAGCAGGAAAAATCCAACCTTTCAAATTGGGGAAAATAAAAGTAAATAGTCTGCATACTTGGAAAACTTTTCTTTTAAAAAATTTTTGTCTTAACACCTGGGATTTCAGAGATGTTGAACAGTTCTATTACCCTTGAATATCATTTTTTGGGTTCAATTTTGGTGTGGGGGGAATTAAAACAAAAAGATGTTATAAGTTAGTATTTTACTTACTGCCATTTAAAAAGGGTCAAGACACCTGAGAAGCTTTTTAAATATACAGATCCTTAGTCCTGAAGGAATATCTTTAGGGACAAGGTCTAGAAGCTGTATGAATATATGCATATTGTGATGTGTGGTCAGATTTAGGTATTACTGAATGTTCACATCTATAGGTATAATATTTACAATTGTATGTTTTTGGAAAAGAATTTTTTTAATTCTGTCATTCTTATCCTTAATTTATAGATTTAAAATATCTTTCATTTATAAAATAGTGAAAATGGCAAATAGTAATAGTAAGAATAGTTTAAATCACTTCTTTTAATGCTATAATTGACAAAGAACTAGAAATCCTAAAAAATATATATAATAAAATAAAAAATGATCAAGATGTATAGCTTGAAAAGTAATGTAATTTTTACTAAGATAGTCAAAATATAAAAAAATTAAAAAGGCTATTTTTTCAGAATTATGAGTTCTGGTGCTATAGAGTAGGATAAGCTACAAAGGTATGTGAGAATGAATGAATGCTCAGTGTTTTCTGAAAATCCAATCAGGTATCATTAAGCAACAGACATTGTTAAGCCCTTATAATATGCTAGTTATAGTGTGTGATAAATGGGAGAGACTCAAAGAAATATAAACCACAATTTCTGTCTTCCCAGACCTCAAAACGCATGAGCAGATCATATATAAACATGCAGTGGTACCGACAGAAACCACAGGACTGGGGCAGATGAAGAGGGCTCCAAAGAGGGGAGAGGTCCCAGGCGGCCAGAGGCTTTCATTGCCCTTGTCCAAGGTCAAACCACCAGCAAATGGCAGAGCTCAGACCGGACCTTGTGTTCTTTTAACTGGGAAGCGCAGCTCTGTGATTTAGAGATTGCAAACTGGTGGTCCCTGAGGTGGATACAGTCCACAGGCCGGTCTTCACTGTCATTGTTTAGGTCTGCACAGTTTCATAAACTTGAGGCAACATTTAATAACTTGGAACATTCATGTAAAAACCCACATGAGTGGCAACGCTAAGCAAACCCTTCCCACAGGCCAGAGTTCACTGGTCCCGTAGATGGCATATGAACTCCCCATCCACCCATTCCTACTACTGCCAGCACAGCCCCCCACTGATCCCCCCAGTCTACCCCAGTGGCCCTGTTTTCTGATCAGTCACCATAAGGGTGTTATGCAGATGTGATGTGGCCTGGTCTGGCTCCTCTAAGAAGCTCCCCATCTTCCCCCCTCCTTTCTCATTCCCCACCAGGAGACAAGCTATGGTTTACATAAAAGAGATACCCCTGGGTGTCTCGCATTGAAAGATTTAGTTCCCAAACTGTCAAATGTCACCTGCGCTGCACCTGGTTCCTGGTTCCATTTCCTCACCTCCTCTGCTACTGCTGTCTCAGTCTAATCTCTGTTTATACCTTTCCTTGTCACTCCAATTTGATGCATTATCTACCTTCTCTTAGTCTGTGACCTCAGCTCTCCTCCTGCCTCTGGCTTTCATCTTTCTCTTCTCTTTGATAAAACAAACAATTTTCCTGTCCACACCTATCCTAGTCCACTGGTGCCCTGGACCCATCCTCCCATGGGCCACCCCACAGCCAGAAGCTTCACAGGCAGGAGCTTGGCATAGTCCAGCTTGTTGCCAAGTTTACTGCTGTTTAAATATCTTATTTATTGGTTTAGTTTGTCTCTTTTTAATTATTTCCTGAAACAAATATTCAGAAGAAATGCCCAGGCGTAATAACGTGGTTAAAATAGGAAAACAGGAAAAGCAAAGTAAGAATCACTCATAATCGTACTAAAAAACTAAGGTTAGACCACAGTTGTTGTTATGATGGTACTTTCAATAGCTCTGAGCTTCACAAGCAACCGTGGCAAAAAGCACGAGAAAAGGGGCAGAGTTACTGTGAATGCATCGAGGTTATATGACCTAATTCTCAAATAAAAGAAGCATATCTGCCCATTTGAAGAAAAGAGAATTCTGCTATTAAACGCTAAGAAAAAAATCAAAGACTCACTGAGGAAATAATTTTTTACAACAATGAACTATTTCTCTGAGTATTAAAGATAACCAAAGAAGACTCTTCCCTCAAAGGAGAATCTTAAACCAGCAAGAACGAACATTTTATGAAAGAAAAGATGCATTACGCCCTTCAGTGTAGAAGTACCCTCCAGTACTGTCAACATCGGCTTGGCTGGAATGTTCCCTTCATGGGAATGAACAGGAATCTTCACCCTTTCTGTTGTCTTTGACATGATCTAATTTCACTGCATGCTACTATAACTTGCTAGCTTTAATTACCACTTAGCACCTGAAAATTGATACTTTGAAGGCCACTAAGAAGAGCTTTCCAAGGGTCCTCTAAAGCGACACTATCTTTCTTGACAGGTCCATTGTGTGAAATAGACTCATCATTTCATTACTCCTGGACATCAAATTGTTGGGAGCCGAAGCTCATTCCCTGCTCAGCGTGTCCCAGCCTGACAGCTCCTTTACAATGTTTTTGAAATTCCATTATCTCCACTAACCTCTCTGACCTGCCCTTTGTGTGGATGGCATCGTCCCTCAGGGGTGGTGGGGGAGGCAGGGGTGATGGCTACCTTCAACCTTTCCCTTTTAGAGGCTGCTGAAAACTATTCTTTAAGAAGTCAAATGAGAGTTGGAAGCCAACAAGTAATGTACCGAGAATTTCTTTTAACTTTCTCCTAAATTATCTAAGTAGACAAACGCCGCTGCCTCAGTAAATGATTCATTGAAAAGGTAGAGATTACAACCAACGTGTTTTCCTTGACCTGGGAAGTGATCAGAATAGGATGGTAAGTGAAAATGCCAGATTTGCAGTGGCCTCAGGCACATGCCAGCCTCCTGGCATTGCAACAAATGCCAGGCCTCTCTTGCCAACTCTGGGGTTTCACCGACGTGGGCCACAGCCTTGGCTGATAACGTTGTCAGAAGCACCAGCCATTCCGAGGAGAGGACCGAGAGCCTTGGGTGACAAGGGCGCCTTTCAATTAGCACTTTGCTCTGCCGAGCCAGCCGACAGCCTGCCAGCTGGCTCAGAGTGGACCATCAGCAACCCCGGCCGGGGCGACACAGCCAACTCTGTGAAAAAGAGGCAGCAGTGAACCCGGGCAAGTAACAGAAACAAATCAGAGAGGGGAACTGGGAGACAGGTGTCGTCGGGGGCTCCGGTGAGACCAGCCATCCCTAAGACTCCTGCCTCCAAGGACAGGGGAATGTGGCAGGAGCATATGAGAAGTTGAGAAGTTCAGATCGGACCTTTCTACAGAAGTTGAAAACTCACCATCCTGTGTCTCCATCTTAGATATGGTTGACGGGACCTTTCCTGTAAATCTGTGTCTGAAATAATCGTGTTGACATTTTTGTAGTTTGGGATACAAGACAAAATAGATTTTAGACTAAAAAGCGTAGGTGAATTGTTTTAAAGAAAGAAAAAAACTCTGACAACTATTGACGTGATTCTTAGCCATCCTGCTCTCGTGTGTTGCCTGGGAGACACCACCTTCCACTTTGAAGGCTCCCCTTTCTTTAGGAAGCCGCTGCCTGTGTGAATGGCACTTCGCTGCTTTTTATTAAGGCACAGTGGAGGAGGCAGGTAATCCTCACAGTTCCATAGAGAGAAACGCCAGCTTCTTGCAGGTGTGTGGGCAGGATTCACAGGTGTTTCTGGAAATCTAATCTGGGTACGGGGATTTGTCCTCGTCGGCACATGAAAGGCGTCGATGCCTCCCTTGAAATCTGCCGGCAAGGAACAGTTCAGCCCTTGCTTGTCACCAGCCATGGCTAGGGCACAGCCACAACATGAGATTCCTGTGCTGTTGAGAAATCACCCTGATAGCAGCTGCAGCTGAGAGTAACAGCACGGAAGCCAGCCCCGGCATTGCACAAACCGAGCTGGTGAAAGCCTCCGTTCACCTCTCACGGGGACCCCTGCAGACCAGACACACAGCACCGGGGGAGAGGGGAGGGGAGGGGCTCATAATTGGGAGTGCTAAGGAGCTGCTAGGAGGCAGGACGAGGGCTTGTCCTGGGTCTGACTCTGACAGTGAGCAAAGCCAGGGCTTGTTTCCTCGGCTCTCCGTTTTGCTAAGTCTGAAGAATACAAAGCGAAAGCCCAGTTGCCAAGAGCAGTGAGGCTTTGCTCTCCCCCTGTTTCTCTACGTAAGTGAAGACAGGAGCAGCAGACTCCGTGAACAAATAGGGACTTCTTTCTCTTTTGCAAACCCTGAGCACGCCAGAAACACATTTCGGTGTGTTGCTTGGTTTGGCTTTAAGTTTTGTTTTTATCATTTGAAGGGAAGAGCGGGTGGGGATCATAGGGGCCTTGGGAGAAACAGGGAAATTCCGAGGAGAAGGTTCCAGGGGGAAGATGAAGTTCAATTTTGAAAAGTGCTTTTTATACCAGGCCTCCAGAATTACTGGGTCTTTATTCGGGTCTAAATAAAATCTTATCGATTACAACTGCAGCGAAAAGAAACAAAGAAAGTCCCCATGCTGCGTTACCCCTTGTTAACTCTATTTAGGTTTTTAGATGAATTAACCTCATAAGCGTCAGGAAGCAAAAGCTCTGAAATGCAGGGGGCCCCTGTTTGGTTTATTCCTTACTCCCTTTGTTTTTGAGACAGGGTCTCACTCTCGCCCAGGCTGGAGCGCAGCAGCGCGACCTCAGCTCACTGCAACTTCCACTTCCCAGGTTTTAGCAGTTTTTCTGCCTCAGCCTCCCAAGCAGCTGGGACCACAGGCACACGCCATAATGCCTGCCTAATTTTTATGTTTTTAGTAGAGACCAGTAGTGCCAGACTAGTCTTGCTTTCCTGACTTTGGGGGATCCACCCACCTTGGCCTCACGGAGTGCTGGGATAGTTTGCTTCCTACCCTTTATGCCCAATTTTTTCTTATTTGAAGAAACTCAAAAACACTTTTTGCTTTGAATATGTTAAAGCGAAGAAGAAAAGAAATAATTAATGCATGATCTTTACCAGTATCCTGTTTCTTAATTCTAGAGAAGACATTTTTATTGAAAAATAAAACTTCTTTTACTTTCAGTTATGCCACGGCAGCTGCAGCCCGGATTCCGTTTGCACTCCGGTCCCGAATGCCTCACCTCTCCTGGGACCCCTCGTCAAGCCGGCGCCCCCAGGTCTCCGATATTTAGTGAGGGTCCTTTCCGGGTTTTCATTCCTTCCTGACCTGCGCCTCCTGTTTCCTAAGGCCTGTGCACACCCTTACCGATGCTCCTGCTAGGGACACTAACGCTGAATGTGGTTAGGGCCATTTATGTAAACACCCACAGGAGAGTTTTTAAGCAGATAATGATCCCCTTGGATTCCTCTTGCTCATTTATGCCTATGTTTGTTGCATCTAAATAGCAAAAAACAAAGCAGTTGAGACATATTGAGCACCCAGCATGTGCCAAGCACCTCGGAGCATGGTCTCATGTGCACCTCATGATAGTTCTGTGCGCAGTGCTCTGACGACCGAAGAGAAAATTGAAACCAATGGAAGTAAAGGAACTTAGGTCTGGTCACAGAGGGAGCAGAGGGCAGAGCAAGGATGACAGCAGTCAGTCTGACTTCAAAGCCCCTTCTCTGAATAAAACAATGCATTCAAGCCATTTTTAATATCACAGCTTTTTTTTTTTTCTTTTTTTAGGCAGAGTCCTGCTCTGTTGCCCAGGCTGGCATGCAATGGTGCAGTGGCGTGATCTCAGCTCACTGCAACCTCTGGCTCCCGGGTTCAAGCGGTTCTCCTGCCTCAGCCTCCTGAGTAGCTGGTATTACAGGCACCCACCACCACACCTGGCTAATTTCCATATTTTTAGTAGAGATGAGGTTTCACCATGTTGAGCAGGCTGGTCTCGAACTCCTGACCTCAAGTAATCAGCCCACCTCAGCGTCCCAAAGTGCTGGGATCACACGCATGAGCCACTGGGCCCAGCCAATATCACAGCTTTTAATTTGAAAAATGGAATGTTTGACTCTCGTAAGTCCATCAGGGACATCAATGAACGCTGCTTTCTAGTGAAATTCCCCCTATAATCATCACGCTATTCCACAAGACGCAGGGAACCACACCGTTCTTTCTCTAAAGATATAACATGAAATGCCCCTTGGTCAACAGAAAGTGCAGATGTCCCCAGAACACATTGCAGTTTTGGCAAAAGGCTTAAGATGTCATTGAGATTTAGTACTTCTGAATTATACTAGAACTTGTTCCTTAAACAGTTAATCAAGAGGCACACGTAGTACTAGATCACAATTACTTCAATATTTTGATAACTGTATTTCAAGATATTTGGTATCCTTTGATAGCTGTTTCAATATAACTGGTTTCCTTGGTGCTCTATGTATTTATGTTAAGGATTTTAAAATATTATTCTTAGAAGGGGCCTGTGGGCTTCACCAGACTGTTAGAGAGGTTCTTGGCACAAGGTTGATTAGAAACTCCTTTTATACTGCCTCTGTTGCATGCAAAAATCATGCCTCATCAACTATAAAGCAGTTTTCTTCAAAATGGGCATTTCGCTTCTCCTTCACGGAGGAGAGTTGGTTTCATGCGGATGAGGCATAGGCTTAATGCTGGGAGTGTGTGGCCTGCAGGATCTGGAGGTCCCAGCCGCTTTTCTAATCTGTTTGGTTTCACCCAGGAAGGCAGCCCCACCCGGTCTCTGAGTCAGCTGTGCACAAAGGAGTCAAAATTGACAAGGTAAAGAACGCCTGACTCCTCTTTACAAACCCCAGGCTCCGTTCAAACTCCAGACCCCGCGTGCATTTCTTCTTACCTAACCCTGCCCTCTGGGTTTCCAGGCGCTGACTCCCTCACCCTGCCCTTTGAATCCCCGCCTTGACTCACCTTCCTGGGCCTGCCTCTCCCCTCCAGAGCGCCTGTTCCTGCTACCTCCGTGACTGAGCTGATCTCTCTAGGAATGACCTGTGTTCTGATCAAGCCGGCACGTCTCTTTGCTTCCTGATGTCCTGATATGGCAGCAAAGGGTGGTAGAATTAAGTCATGCCTGCAGAGGAAGCGCGAAATGAAATAAAGATGCCGGGGCTGACCATGAAAGTGCTTATGTTCCTAATGGAAGAAAATGCTAAACCTCTATTAGAGGTTGGTAGGAATAGCGAGGCAGTCTCTTTAACTTTTGTGTGTAGTTTTGCCGATTCTTATAAAAAAAAAAAAAAAAAAAAGCCTGGGTTTGCAAATCTCTGAATAATACCCACAAAGCCTTCAGGGGCTCCAGGTTACAAACCCTGCCGTAGCTGATGGTAAAGGTGATTCACATATCCCAGGTCCTCCTAAGCTGTGGGTAAAACGGGCTCCTGGCTACACTCATGACTCAGAATTTCTCTAGCTGGTCTACCTCCCTTTTAAGCACCTTCAAACTCCCCTTAGTCAGTGTCAGAGTTCTCCAGGAAGGTCTTACATTTGTTCAACAAATTCTTCTTGACGACAAGGAGTTGGTCATCCTCTTCCTCCTCTGCCGCTCCAGCTCACTGGGTATTATCCAGCTTCCAGTCCACAAAAAAGTGACCCAGTGTCCTGTGAAGTCACCACCCCAGTGACTTGCTTACCAAGGGCTGTGCCGATGTGGCTGCAGTCCTAGGTCAGCTCCCAGTATGGACAGCTGGGCGCTTTTTGAAGGGAGCTCGTGGGACACAGCCCCGGTTTATGGTAGCACGCTGAAATGTTTTCTGAATTGAAGTCGTGTGTTTGCACCACGCAACAGAGATGGCAGTGAGACTCCTCTTCAGTTTGTACATTTCCTCAATTTCAGTACCTTGCTGGGGACTCTGATGGGCGCATGTGAGGGTCAGGCCAGAGCCGAGGGCAGAGTGGCCAGCAGAGTGTGTGCCCTTGTGCATCAGCTCTCCCTGCTGACCCTGGCACTTGGCCTTGAGTCAGGCTGATGAGCCTCATCTCTGTCTGGTTTTCTGACAGTCCTTTCCCAGGAAGCCTCTTGGGAAAGTTTGCATTCACAGCCTCAGGCACTGGGTCACAGGACTCCTTCGGGCTGACTCACCTGGTCCTCCAGCAGCCCTGGGCGGTCTTGAATCCTGCGGGGCTGGAGTTCAGGCACCGGCCCAGACCCCATCACCTCCTCAGGGCTGAGAGAAGCAGCACCATCCTGGAGTGAGCTTCCCACACCAGCTGTCCTAGAGGACCAGTCAACAGAGCAGAGTCAGCCAGAGCCTCTGAGAAGGTCTTCATGGCAAGAATGGAACCTGTAGTTTCTATAAAGTAAATGTTTGCCAATATTCTTTTTATTGGCATATTGTACCCATAATAAATTATTTGGAACTGTTCTCAGTTGTACCTTAGTAAAGATTATTAAGACAAACCCTGTGGGGGCTGCTAATTAGCTCTTACACATTGGAATTGCATTTTTTTTTTTTGAGATAGTCTCAAGCTGGAGTGCAATACCATGATTTGGGCTCACTGCAACCTCTGCCTCCTGGCTTCAAGCAATTCTCCTTCCTCAGCCTTTTGAATAGCTGGAATTACAGGCGCCTGCCACCACACCCAGCTAATTTTTGTATTTTTAGTAGAGACGGGGTTTCACTATGTTGGCCAGGCTGATCTCGAACTCGTGACCTCAGGAGATCTGCCCTCTTCAGCCTCCCAAAGTGCTGGGATTACCGTGGCTCACGCCTGGCCTGGAATTGCAATTTTGATTGGCTACCCTGAAAGAAGTGAGAGGAAGCAAATGCTTTCATCCTTGGTTATAACTTTTTAAAAATTAAATAATCATTTTTTTAAAAAAACTGTTTACCATTCACTGAATCTACTGTATGTAAATGCATCAACGATCATAAGTGCAACGAAAGTGGAAAATCTTATCACAGACAGCACTGTTTTAAGCACTTTACTTTTATGAAGCCATATAACCATCATGACAGCCATAGGAGATTGATACTGTTTCCCTGTTTTGCAGATGAGGAAATTGAGGCACAGACTTAGAAACCTGAGCTCATTCGGCGGTGAGATTTGAAGACCTATAACCCTGGGATGCAAGATTGCCTTCTCACTTGTTAACTGTGTCAGTGACCTCAACTTAACACTCACAGTACACTGAACTCCTTTTGAGAATCTTAAAATTCCGCCACCGGACGTATCCATTCACACTGTGGGTTTTGACCTTCGGGAAACTGAGGAAAGTAGTGAAGTGAATGTAATGAGGCAGATTGTTTTTAAAAGAGAACAAAAAAGTACATAAAACATCAGATTGCATCGTATCCGAAAATGGTAAATGTTTCATGAAGGTTTTGCTTTATTTGTGTGGGGTGTGTGGGTGTGTGTGTGTGTGTGTGTAGGGTGTGTGTGTGTGCACACAGGTGTGCACTAGGTAACCATGTAACCTAGCTGGGTTGCAGTCTAAAGGATTTGACAAACACTGTCCCCAGCCTGTGTGTGCATGGTCCAGGGCAGGGCTGTAAGGGTTTGAGCTCCTGCCGAGTTAACTGGACCCTCCCTGCAAATGTGTAACTGATTCCTTATCCTTATCTGAGGTAACTGGTTCCTTATCCTTATCTGAGCTAAGGTATTATACCACTTTGCCTCTGCAGCACAATGAGTGCTGTGAGTTTCTTTCATGGTGAGAAAGAAAAGCATATTATCTTCATGGCATGAGTTAAACACAGACCCCCGAGAAATGGAGCCCCTCCTTCCACGCATGATTCACTCGTGACACTAATCACAGAGGAGCTACGGCAAGACGTCTTTGTCCTCTCTCCCTCCAACCGCCCTCCTTAAGGGACCTGCACTAGCATCATTTCTTCTAGGGCAGCGACTGTCACCAACCTGGCAACTCGCTAGAAGCTGCTGAAGGTTACCCCAGGAGTGACAGCCCTGCTGGAGGCCCCACCTCACCCTCCCTGGCTTCTGATCATGGGTATCTTGCCTACCTCCTCCGAGACATGAAAACCACTTCGTGATTGACTAAGCCGTCTTCATTATTATATTTTTCATGCTCCTGGCTTAGTAGCCAGCGTAGCCACGGTTCACTGCATATTTGTTGAATTTGAGGGGTTTTGCTTTTGATGTGTGCAAGCATTTTGAGACAATTTGAGCAGAATCATTAAAAAAGTAAAATTACTAGCTGAGCATGGTGGCATGCTCCTGTAACCCTAGCTACTCAGAAGGTTGAGGCAGGAGTATCTTTGGGCCCAGGAGTTTGAAGCCAGACTGGGCAACATAGTGAGACCTCCAGCTGTAAAACCAATGCATAAATACATAGAAGTATTTAATAATTTCTTCAGAGAAATGTACAAAACGTAAGTACCTGACACATAACATGTTTTGAGATTCTCTGTAGCATAGATCTAGGCTGGGAAATACAAAGCAATCGTCAAGAAGACAGAACTCCCAGGCTGGTAGGCTGTGTTGTTTCAGTCTAATGTTGCCATTTGACCCCTCTGTACTCAGAAACTTCCCAGGCCGTCTGGACCCGGCAGCTGCACAGCCTGGCTCCAACCCTCAACCTTTGTGGGAATAGCTTCATGACTGCATTTTTGTTACTTATTTATCATAAGATTTGGAAATCAGAATCACTGGCAGAACATGTTCAAGGACATTGCTGGCGATCGTTAGGTTGGGAGATAGGAAAGAGTCAGAGAGTGACATTCTCGGTCGTGGGTCCCCTTACTGTTTCCCGCTGTCTCTGACAACGGTTAATGCTGCTACCAGGACAAAATTAAGGATGGAGAGACGTTTTTTTCTTTGCCATTTCACATATCCTCTCAAACTTTCTACGTCTTTATTCTTGCCTTTATTCTAACAGCTGCTCATGTTTAATTAGCCAACACATACCGTGCTCTGAGAATGGGCTGGGCACTGTGGAAGTCTTCCAGATTCACGGTCTCATCTGATTCCCGGGAGCCCTCGTGATGTCTGTACTCCTCTCCATTTTACAGAGGGAACATTTAGGACTGCAGATTTTATGAGATATGCTCAAGGTCACAAACAATTAAATTATGGGTCTGGAACGCAAATCAGGAGGTTTAATTCCAAACCTTCCTTCTGACTGCCCAAGACCTGGGTGGCACCCATAGCCCAGTACACAGAAGCAGCCTCTCTACTCAAGTTTGCATTCAAAGCCTCAGACACTGGGACTTCTGAGTTTCTGTATGACCATACAACAATGCAGCTAATGTTTCGTTTTTGTTTGTTTTTTGAGATGGAGTCTCGCTCTGTGGCCCAGGCTGGCGTGCAGTGGTGTGATATTGGCTCACTGCAATCTCCACCTCCCATGTTCAAGCAATTCTTCCGCCTCAGCCTCCTGAGTGGCTGGGATGACAAGGGCACACAACCACGCCCATCTAATTTTTTGTATTTTTTAGTAGAGATGGGGTTTCACCATGTTGGCCAGGCTGGTCTCAAACTCCAGGCCTCAAGTGATCTGCCTGCCTCGGCCTCCCAGTGTGCTGGGATTACAGGCATGAGCCACCACACCCAGCCATAATACAGTTAATGTTTTAATCTGCCCAGACAACACAATCTCTTTATCCAGTGTTAGAGGAAAATTTTCCAAAAACAGATAGAATCATGACCCTTGTACAGATATAACAATGAACACACAGTAAGGATTTTACTTAATTCATTAATGAGACAACTGATGAGATGCAGCAACCAGTTTTTTTAACGAATGCAACAGACAGACACAGTTTGGCATCAGAAATATAGAAACAAACATGCAGATGAAGGAAATTAGCTTCTTCCCTGGTTGGGGAGGAAAGTCCATTGAATGTAAACTTCTACCAGACAGCATTTATTTTTTATGTCTTCAGACAACATTTTGCATTGCTGTCCGTTACCTATAAATTATAAAGTTATAGAATAGTTCAAAGGCCTGGAAAGCCAGGACCCAGAAAACACGGAATGGCGTGCTCTCCACCAGCTGTCTGCAAATCTGGCGCAAAACTGTTTCTGTGAGTAAAGTTTTATTGGAACACCCCCATTTATTCACTAATGGTCTCTGGCTGCCTCCCCTCACCACGACAGAACCGAGTAGTCACAGCCGAGGACCACATGGCACATACACCTAAAATCTTTACTATCTGGCCCTTTTCAGGTGAAGTTTGCCAACCCCTGCTTTATATAATGACTGGTTTTCCACGGAAGCACACAGTTTTCCTTATACCACCTAAAACACATGGTATTTTATGTTATGCAAAGCAGGCGGCAAGGATTCTAAGAATTTCTTTAAGAGCAACAATAACTGATTACGGGAGATAATTAGTTTTGCTGGGACTGACATAATGAAGTGTCGTCCATTGCATGGTTTAAACAATGGAAATGTATTTTCTCACAGTATATGAGGCTAGAAGTCCAAGATCAAGGCGTCAGCAGGGTTGGGTTCATCGGAAGACTGTGAGGGAAGAACCCGGTGCAGGCCTCTCTGGTCGGCCTGCAGACAGTCGCCTTCTCCCTGTGTTTTCACACCATCTTTCCTCCATATGTGCCTCTGTCCTGATGGCCTGTTCTCATAAGAATATCAGTCACATTGGATTGGGATCCACTCCAGTGACTTCCTGACTTGATTACGTCTGTGAAGTCCCTCTCTCCAAATAGTCACAGTTTGAGGTACTGGGGATCGGGACTTGAACATACGAACGTTGGGTGACACAATGAAGCCTCTCACATTTGGTTAGAGGGGACTCTGTGTGCCTACTACATACACTGTGAAGATGGTCAGATTCTCTACCCACCTAGGAGAATAATGCTATTGTGGCTTTGCCAGAAGTGGGCTCTGCAACACCCCATTCGTTCTGGAACTTCACGGTGGTTGCATGTGACCGCCTCCACCCCCGCCCTCCTCTGCGTTTGAAAAAGTCCTGCTCTCAGGCAGCAGCTGGCACATGGAGAATCCTGATAGAGACGGGAACCTTCACGGGGACACATTCTGTGCATGCTTTTCATAGAGCTACCACGTATTTTTTCTTATAGTATAAACCAGGAAAAGCTTGATCTCACTTTAGGCCTGAGTCAGTAGCATTTTGTATGATGTATATATTGGTGCTGACTTAAATAGTAAAGGCAGGAAAGTCAGGTGCAAAGAACGTTCTTTCCTTACTCTGGGAAAAAATGCAAATGGATTTCCTCTTCCCTTAGAGACATCTAAAGATGCTGTACAATGCGGCTTCCTCTTATCCGTGGGAATACTTTCCAAGACCCCCTGTGGATGCCTGAAACCACAGATAGTGCCAAACCCTGTATACACTATGTTTTTTTCTATATGTTCACACCCATGACAAAGTTTAATGTATAAATTGGGCACAGTAAGAGATTAACAAAACAATAAAATAGAACAATTATAAAAATATACCGTGGTAAAAGGTACACGAATGTGGTCTCTCTCTCTCTCAGAATATCTTACTGTATGTTACTCACCCTTCTCATTGTGATGATGTGAGATGTTGTGATGCCTGCATGATGAGACGAAGTGAGGTGAATGATACCGGCATTGTGACCTGCATGAACAATTCCAGAAATAAACAATGCATATATTTGAAATGGTGCCCACCTTAGCAGTACGCTGAAACCTGGTGCTCTCTGCATTCAGCCTGGATTGCCATTCACCACTTAGTAGCTGTCTCGGTTCTCAGATCAAGCGTCGAGGTGTCGGAGTGCTTGTGTTCAAGTAACCCTTATTTTAGGTCAGAATGGCCCTAGAGCACAAGGGCAGTGAGGTAATATTTTCAGAATTTGGTTGACTGAGGGTAAGTGAAACCGAGGAAAGCAATAAGGAGGGACCACTGTATACCTAATGTAATGTTGTTAACACTAACGTTTGCATGCCATTTATTTCTCCTCATGGAGTCTCCCTCTGTCAGCTAGGCTGGAATGCAGTGGCATTATCTCGGCTCACTGCAACCTCTGCTTCCCAGGTTCAAACAATTATCCTGCCTCAGACTCCTGAGTAGCTGGGATTACAGGCACGAACCACCACTGCTGGCTAATTTTTTGTATTTGTAGTGGAGACGAGGTTTCACCCTGTTAACCAGGATGGTCTCAACTCCTGACCGCGTGATCTGCCCACCTCAGTCTCTCAGAGTGCTGGGATTACAGGCATGAGCCACCTGGATGGCAAAAGAGGTGTATTTAAAAAAATATATCAGCAACATGAAATTATTTGCAGTCAAGAATAAAATCTAGGGCTGGGCATGGTGGCTCACACCTGTAATCCCAGCACTTGGGGAGGCTGAGGTAGGTGGATCACCCGAGGTCAGGAGATAGAGACCAGCTTAACCAATATGGTGAAACCCCGTCTCTATGAAAAATACAAAAATTAGCCAGGTGCGATGATGGGTGACTGCATTCTCAGCTATTTGGGAGGCTGAGGCGGGAGAATCACTTGCCCCAGGAAGTGGAGGTTACAGTGAGTGGAGATAGCATAATTGCACTCCAGCCTGGATGACAGAGCGATTCTCCATCACAAACAAACAGCAAAATCTATCACAAAGCCACGTCTCGAGATCAGCTATTTGAAATGCAGAGACACTATTCAAAGATCATTATTGAGTGCCTACTATCTTCTATTCCCACTAATCTTCACGACAGCTCTTCAAGGTGGGTATTAATAGACCTCTTTTCACAGATGAAAAAACTGAGGTTCCAGGAGGCTAAGTAGCTTTCTCAAGAGCTCAGCTAACAAGCAGCAGGATGGGGTTCCCATCGAGCCCATCTCCAGCGGAAATGCACCAGCAGCTGTCTGTCAGGAATGTGCGGGAAGGAAGCTGCATTTGTGAAAGAACCCCCTTCTCTATCAGAAGTGCCATGATGCGGACTGAACAGGAAGGCTGCCGCTGGCGGGTTTTGCATGGTGCAGGATGAAGGAGAAGGTGGGGATGAGCGACATTGCCCTGAGTTGCATGCCACTGGATTCCTAGCACAGGGGGAGAGATTGCTGGCTGGCTGAGCCTGCTCCTCCTTGCAATATGATCTTTTTCTAATGTGTTGTTATAATGCTCTGTGGGGCCTCCTGAAGCTCAGATCCACGGAGCATAAGCCCTGTGAGCTAATTCCTTGCATGTGGAAATTGGCAAAAAGAAAGGGAAAGCGCCTGAAAGAAAACAAACGGACTCCATTTTCTCTCTTCTTGGTTACCTCCACTAGCTATTGATTGTGTGTGTTTGCTGAAGTCATTCGAAGCCTCACCCAGTCTCTCAATTCCTTTAAGGAAGAATTGAGAATGTTCATGATGTGAAAAGAGAGGAAGGAAGAAAAGCAAAACAAATTTTGCTTATCCTTACTCTTCTACGGAACCACAGCCAACCCCAGGCCTGCATCTGGACAGCGAAGGCAAGGTTTGAACGTTGCAGAGAAGCTTTCATTGCCAAGAAAATCTTTCTGTATTGACTTGCTATAAGCTGACGTTTTATTGGGAAAAACAAGAATAACAGGGGCATTGTCTTCAGAAGGCCTAAGTTAAATAAACCATATGTTTCCTGAGCAAGGCCTTCTAACCTTTAGAAACTGTTCATCAAATTAGACAGTTGAAATTTGGGGGTGGAGGAGCCGAGATACTAAGCAGGGAGACCACTGGATATGTTCATGCCAATACAAACTCTGCAGCTGGGTGATGAGATGAGGGAGGAGGAGCCAGGAGGAACCCAAGAACCTCAGAAGGCCCCAGGACACACGGCCTGGACAGTTTGGGAGGACAAATGAAGCAGAGGCACATTAAACTCATTCAAAAACAGCCTCACCATTTCTCTAAGGGCTGATCCTTTTGCCAGTCTTTCAGTGGAAAGTCTCTGATTATTGGCGTGATCTCTGTTTTTGAACCATCTGTATCATCTGCAGACAAGCAAAGCACAGACAGGCACTGAAGAGGTGTAGAAGGAGAAGGTGTTGCTTCGTCAAAGGATACACTGGAGGATTAGTTAAGTCTTACCCTGGACAGAGTGCGCAACCTCCTATGTTGTGTGATCTATGGAGTCTGAGATTTAAGCTCAAGTTCTAGATCTAAGTTACTGTCCAAGAAAAAGAAATATGTATATACAAACACACAAATCTCATCTTTATCTTCCTTTCCTATCTGATCACTAAAATTATGTTACACAGCCCTGTAATTGAAGAGGTTGAGGCTTGTTTATTAAAAAGAAAATAATAAAAAGAAAAAGAAAAGAAAAGAAGAGAAAAAAGTAACCCCATGAAATGGAAAACTTCAAACTGTTACCAACCATTCATACAGCAGCAATCCTCTAGGCTCTCAGGGGAAAAAAGATTCTTGGGTCACACCAGTTCTGTGGAATCTGAACCTCTGGCTTTGGGTATAGGAAGTTCTATTTTAAAACAGGGCATCAAAGTTTACAGAACTTCTTTAGTAGGCTGTTACAATTCTCAAAACAATGACTTATTTCCCTAAAATTTTAATCTTTTAAATAAAGAATAGTTTTCTAAGAAGATTATGTTTCTCTTAGAAAACTAAGATCACTACAGTGGGCTGTGGTTGCTATTTTCATAGCAGCTCTATCTTAGGTGCTTTTTATGCTTCCTGCAAAGCTTCTGCAACGATGTTAGATAAATGGGGAGACGCTTGGGGAGATCGTGAATATTTGGCAAAATAATTAAAGCATGTGATTTTCAGTGTTTCTGTAGAACTCTTAACGTATCCTCTTACTGGTTCAAAAAGGAGAAAGAAGTAAAAAAGTATATCAAATTCATGAGCGAATTACTGCCTTAATCTCATTAGATGAAATTTCGATTAGATCCTGAATACTGAGTTTTGTTTGTGCACGCAAGGTAACTGACTGCAATTCCATGGCTTACCCTTAGACATCTTCTCTATCAGAAGAAAAATACAAGTCTTTGTGCAGCATAGTTACCAGGTCCACAGCTCGAGATCACATGCTGTGGTCACATTAGCAGATATCAAGTCCTGTTTCAGCAGCAAACACACTAATGAAAGAGCTCTTATGTATCCAGAGCTATCAAACAAAAGAGGTCTAAACTGTAACAAGGGAGGGGGGCCTTCAGATTATTTGATATCTATTTATGTATTAGATTTATTTCTATTATTTTCAATAGAAATTATTTCCACAGCTGGCATCAAAGATATATGTAATGTTTCAACAGTTGTTACTTAAAACAAAGATGGTACTTTAAAAACAGTAACACACAAACAGATGAAAGGCTCCTTTTAGTATTAATCTGTTTCATCCTATTTGCCTCTTGTAGGTTGTAAAGCACATCTCAGAGTAAAGATGTAAACAAACTAGAGAAGAGAAGTAATGGAGTGGAACACAAATTATGCATTTAAACCAGAAATAAAAGAGAAAGGAAATTGGAAGGCAATCCAGCACTATCTATCAGAATTTCAAAAGGGCATTTCCTTCCATATAGCCATCTCACCACCAGGAATTTAGGTGAAGGATATATTTGGAAAAGTATCTCGAAATGTCAAGTGTGTGTAAGAATAGGTAGACTTACGCTGTGGTAACAAACAATTCCCCAAATCTGTGGGCTTAGCGTGTTCATTTTATTTATTATGCAAACAGCATAGTACCCCAGGTCAGCAGGAGGCTCTGCTCCACAAAGTCACTCAGGGACCCAGGCTGACCAAGTTTCTATCATCTTTGAGCTGCACATTCCAGAACTTGTGATATCTATAGTCACTAGAGCAGGAAAGGGGGAGTACATGAAGAACCAGCTCCTGTTCTTTTATGTCACCACATCATTCCAGCTACGGCCCATTGCCCTCAACTTATGTGCAAGTGAGTCTGGGAAAAATAGTGGAGCACCTCAATTATCTGATGAGCCCTCCTGTCTCTCTACAAACCAAAATATGTTCATATATGCAGAAGAGCTTAAAAATCATCTTTTGCCTGTAAATTATGGGAAAAATAAATGGGCATATTATGTGGGATGAGAACCGGTCTCCAAGACATATTACTTACTAAAAATACATGGCATAAAACAGGTTGTGTAATGCAATCTCTATACGGATCGTTTAAAAACCGTAAATGTATTTATATACACATGTGTGCTTATGTCATTTTTCTGAACAGATAGACAAGACTGTTTATGCCAGTGCTTCTTTGGGGGATGGAGGAGGGGATGGGAAAGGAAACATAATTTTTAATCAGATAAAATTATAGTCTTATTTTTATCCACATTTTTTAAAAAAGCTAAAAAGATAAATTTAATAGATTAGATAGTAGATTATATTATGAAATGCTTATAAATTTTCTCAAGACGGATAATAGTATTGTGATTATTCAAGAGGATTTCATCTTCGCAGATGCTGAGATGTGGGAAGGAGGTATTGTGAGATCCGAAAATTCTTCAGTCAAAAACTGTGTGCACACAATGTGTACACATCCATATACACACATACTCACATAATGATGTACACAGAAACACACACAGAGAGCACACACATATGTACAAAGCGCTGATTATTCACTCTACATAGAAGACAGCTGGAAGTTTGATGTTCTGTCTTTCAACTTTTCTGTATATCAGAAATTTCCAAAGTAAAATACCAGGAAAAATAAAAAGAAACAAAAGAATAAAAAGCACATCACCTGCAAACAGAAAGCGTCACTGATCCCCAGACTCCCTAGCTTAGGGCTCTGGAGAGTTCATAGGTAGAGATATTTGAGTGTCAGAAATCAGATATTGACATCCGAACTCAAGAAACACCTCAGAACGCACGGTTGTCCACAGTCTGTAGTAGAAAAGTTTTCCAAAAGGATTTCTGTTTGCTGCTATAAAAAGCTGGGGTGACCTTATAAAGCATTGCCAGACTCTTTAAACTGCTTAATCACTGTCGTGATCGTAGTACCTGGTCGGCTGGCGGTGTCGGTTAAAAAATTCTATTGCCATATTTCCAACACTTTTCTGGAATCTATTCTTAAAATTAGCACGATTGAGACTCAAAAACAATGCACGGGGGATAAAAAGCCATGCAGCTTTAATCCATGTTATCGTGGCCCCTGAGGTGGTGGTGACGCAGGGAGACAGCACACCCCACCAGGCGGTCTTCAGGAGGTGAGGACTTGGGATACCGCCTTTCCAGTGGACAGCTGCCTCTCCCCTGTGGTTAATGGCCGCAGCACACAAGGCTTTATGAGCCCCACTCATTGTGTTACACACGAACGTTAATGCCTCCCATGTTTCCAGCGACTGCCTGCGGCAACAAACCCAGTCCCTGCAGCCTGGCCTCAGTGGGAGCTTCAGAGACCAAACTACCAAGGTCCATTTTTCATTGTTTAGTGAACTGCCTGGTAGTGTTGGAAATGGAGAATAGTGCTTACACCATGCTTAGGGAGACATTTTTACATTTTTATTTATTTTTATTTTATCTATTTTTATTTATTTATTTATTTAATTTTTGAGACGGAGTCTCCGTCTGTCACCAGATTGAAGTGCAGTGGTGCAATCTTGGCTCACTGCAACTTCTCCCCTCCCCCCCGCCCTCCCCCCCACCCCTGGGTTCAAATGATTCTCCTGCCTCAGCCTCCTGAGTAGCTGGGACTACAGACGCGTGCCACCACGCCTGGCTAATTTTTGTATTTTTTTTTTTTTTTCAGTAGAGACGGGGTTTTGCTATGTTGGTCAAGATGGTTTCGATCTCTTGACCTAGTGATTCGCCTGCCTCAGCTTCCCAAAGTGCTGGGATTACAGGCGTGAGCCACCGCACCCGGCCCAAGGAGACATTTTTTTTTTTTTTATAAGCCCACATGTGACTGCCACACAGAATATGAACTTCCAACACATGTGCTCCTGGAAAATGTTTTTCATCTTTTCCTGACACTCAGCCAACAGTATGGAGGAATAAACTCATGTAAGTTGAAGTGTAATTAATGCAGTCATTATTTTTATCTGAAATATTTAAGGGAGTTAGTAGGAGACCTTATCTTTTCCCTTCCCTTTTACAAAGAGAAGTTAAAAGGCAGGGACCTGGTTGCTTCAGGAGGAGCCCTGTGTCTACTCGTCTGAAATGCTTCTGCTGCCCGTAGCTTGTAGGTCACTTTGGCAAACGCCCCAGATGCTCAGACCTCCTTTTTTTCCTACTGTTTTTGGGCCCAGTGCTAACTACTGTTCACAGACATAAAGTTCTCTGCAATTCTTTCCGCAGAGCTAGCTACCAGAAAACTACCAATTATAGCCAAGAAACAGTCTTTCAAATACACATACACATTGTAATGTGGGCTGGAAACCAATTGGAAACTTTCTGATTTGCCCTTTAAGGCTGGAGGCAGGCACTTAAGGCAAACTCCTAAAACGTTTTGAAGAACAGAACAGCGATTCTAAATTTAGCATCCTAAGCAACCAGTCGGCATATATGTAATGAAAGATTTAAAAAGAAAGCAATAAAACCCACAGTAGCAGAAGATACAGGTGGATGAAAGACAGCTACAGACAAACACCGTCCTAAAACGATGCCAAAGAAATACAGACCTAGAGCGGCTATAAGCCGGCTTCCTTTCTTTCACACCTGCATCTGGGATGCCTAATTGCTCTTCATGAGGTTTTAAAATTGCTGATTGGACCGGGAGTTCTCATAGGAGGATCATAAGTTATAATCTCTGATATTTAGCACACTGCCTGGCAGATAGTAAGTGCTAAATAAATGATGTTATACGAGTGGACAAATTAATGTGTGTGTGTGTGTGTGTGCATGCACATGTGTGCTCATGTGGAAGCTTCTAAATTTATCGATAAGCATGAGTCTGCTTGGGTGAGCTCATTTTGAGTGTCTCAGACCCGTCTAATAAAAAGGTGCTGGCTGAGGGTGACTGAAACTAGTGCTGGCTCTGCCTGTCCCCCATGGCTGCCTGCTAACCTGTCTCTGTTCTCTGCTGGAAACAGAGACGAGATTTTTGGATTTGCTGTGTTTTATGAGCTACATCTCAACATTAGGTGCATGTAATTGAGCTGAATCTTAGGAAGTCTCCATGAGGAGCCAAGGAAGTTCACATTACAGATGGTTGGCCTAAGTCAGGGACCAGCTATGTGGTTTGCCTCGGGTCACACGAAGAAACAGTGCCAGACAGAGGCGCCCCACATTCCACAGGTTCTATGCTTTCTTAGTATGTAAAGGAATCTGAGCTGTAACAAATTATTCATGTAAAACGAGAAAAAGTTGGAGTTATGTGTATAGAAGCCTCTCTCACTTCTTTTTTGTCATCTTGAATATCATGCAGGCCACTCAGTGGCTGAAGAATTAAGAGATCAAATAATTCTAGACTCAACAGAAGATACAGCAAGCTGTGAGCTCTTCCTGGACCATTTTGTTCCCCACCTGATGAATCCTAGAGCTAGGAATTAATTTCTACTACTTTTTTTCTTCCTTTAATGTTGTGTTAATGAAGCCACTGTACAAAAATGATATACCTGAAGAGGATTATTGGAGTGTTCAGTTTAAGATTCTAGTTAATTTTAAGCAATTTGCTTTGATAAAATTTATCTCCTCTACTGTTCTTGGACTTTTTAAGATAGGAGTCATCATGCCTTTGAAAACATCCCACACACGCACACACACACACACACACACACACACACACACACACACCTGTAATCTCTTTTTTAAGCATGGATGGCACTTAGTTAAGAAATAATAGCTCCCTGATCAACTAAAAGATGTTTTTCAATTCTACAGTTCCTTGTCACAGACTACAGAATTAGAGGCGTAAATAATAAAAGAGGGATAAGGCTGTGTTCCAGATACAAGCATGAAAAATGTTCAACAGGAAGTTAAATTAATCTTGAGTCTACAAGGAAGACCAAGTAAAGCTGGGCTAAGTTAACTGGTGGCGGAGAACACCGCTACCACCTGGCACAATGCCTGGCTCCTGGGGCGTCTTTAGGAGACATTCACTTAGAAGGATGCAGCAAATGATCTCAGACCCTGCCTGCAGTGACCTGAAAATGTTTTTAAATAAAGATAAAAGATTCCACTTTAACAATTAGAGAGAAAGGCTGACAGCATTGGTTCAATCAGTATGTATACATTGTTGGTTCTGAAGTCTTTTTGGATTTTGATTCTAGGGAGGGATTAAGCTGCAGAGCTGAGCCCTGGTAGTGGGTTCTTGCTAGAGGCAGTGGGTGGATGGACATGAGCAGCTGAAAGACAAGTTGGGGCCAACTGGACACAGTGGTTCACTCCTGTAACCCCAGCACTTTGGGAGGCCGAGGCGGGTGGATCACGAGGTCAGGAGATCAAGACCAGCCCAGCCAACATAGTGAAACCCCGTCTCGACTAAAAATACAAAAATTAGTTGCATGTGTTGGCACGTGCCTGTAATCCCAGCTACTTGGGAAACTGAGGCAGGAAAATCCCTTGAATCCGAGAGGTGGAGGTTGCTGTGAGCCAAGATCACGCCACTGCACTCCAGCATGGCGACAGAGCGAGACTCCATTTCCAAAAAAAAAAAAAAAAAAAAGACAAGTCAGCACCACCTCCGCAAGCTTCAGAGCTGCGTCTGCAGGACATCAGAACACGGAGAAGCTTGCATGGAGATACTTTCGTACAGCTGAAAATGGTGATGGCTTTGCTGCACATCCTGCAAAAAGCCAAAAGCAAACTTCGGGATCTGAGAGTCCATCCCTCTCACTTTACAGGTGAGGCCGCTGAGGCACAGAACATAAAAGGATCTGCTAAAGGTCACAGCATGAGACAGTAGCAGAAATACGGCTAGAAGGTGCCCCTTTCATCCAGTGAACACATTTGTTAACTACAACTGGCCAGAAACTGTGCTGCTAAAATTAGTATCAGTTTCCTTGTGCCATATATATACCTGTGTACCTGGTGTATACCTGGAGGCTTTTGGAGGTGTTGGTTGTTTTTAAAAATATAATTGACTTCATATGAAGAATTGTTTTAAAGAGATTCCACTAATCAACTCATCAAAGTAGAAAAATCTTGAGCTGGGGATATCATCACCTTTTAGGACACATCTAAAAATGAATTAACCTACCCGGTTTGCTATATTTTCTTACGAACCAATGCAGTATTTTAATACGCCACTCAAATCACTGATGATTGATTCTCTACCTGGAATAATGAATCTGAGTAGGAAATGCTCTTTTCCATGACAACACGGAAAATTTCCCTTCAAGTAAGTGTATAGTGTAAATATCACAAACATAATTCAAAAATCTATCCAAAGTTAAAAACCAGAGCACTAGCACATCCAGGCTAGTGGCCTTGGTGCTGCAGTAGCTACTGTGTCTCCTGAGCCATCTGAGACCTATTTGCCACCAACCAAAAAGTAGGGTAACGGTCCTTTTTATTTATTTATTACCTACATTGGGAAAGTGAATTTTACTACTCTGGACTTTTCTTTTTATTTTGCTAATTCTTCTCTGAGTTGGGTTCAGAGACTGACAGTAAGCTGGCTATCAGTTACCCAGGAAGGGATATTTTATTTCATGCGTCCCCAAACTACGCATGCGGCCCCCTGAGGCCATTTATCCGCCCCCCCCCGCCGCACTTCAGGAAGGGGCACCTCTTTCATTGGTGGTCAGTGAGAGGAGCACAGTATGTGGCGGCCCTCCAACGGTCTGAGGGACAGTGAACTGGCCCCCTGTGTAAAAAGTTTGGGGACGCCTGGTTTATTTGTTCTCATTTCCATTGCAAACCTTTATCCGAGGGTTTGAATGGCCATCTGCTTTGCCAAAAAGGGAGTTGATAACAAAGAGAGCTGGCTGCTGGCTGGAGAACACTTGCCCGTGCAGAGCAGTAATGTGTTAACAGCAGGCTGGGCTCACCTGTCAGGCAGAACAAAGGGCACCTGGTTATACAGCCTCTGCAAGGAGCTTCTGCATGTGGTTCCTCCTTCGCAGGTGAAAAGAATGAGCAGACAAATCTTGTTTCTTGGCTGGGCTTGGCTTACTCACTTTGGAAAACGTGGTCCAAAAACAAGGTCCAAATCATGAACATTGTGTATTTGTTAATTTTATATTGTAATAGAGACCACAAAATAAAGGTTGAAAAATCATTATTTCACTATGGTTCTTTCCTTTTGCCCAAACGAATCAGAAACAACTTTGGTACCTAGGGTTGGGGGTTCAGCTTAGTTGCCTGGCCATGAATCACATCCGTAAACTTGGATCTGCAACTGAAGGCAGATGGGTGCAGCAGGATAAAATCCTGGAATAGATGAAACTTACCATTCTAGCATCAACAAAAACCCTGTGCCTCTGGGGAGTTTTGTTGTTGTTGATGAAGGGAGGCATTTATTTAACAAACATTCCTTTAGTACACGTACCGTGCTAAGCTGCATACATCCTTGGCAGCCCAATCAGCCTTCATCATTACCTGGGGAGGTGTTCTGAAGCATACTGTTTCTTCCACTGACTGGGGTGTGGTCTTGGGCAAGTCACTCAGACCTGGGGACTCTTCTCAATTGCTTCCTGACTTCAGAGCCTTTTCTTATCCTTTCTTATCCATAGGTTTCACTCCTATGGCAAGGATTAACCTGATAATGTAAATAAAGATCTTAGCACTCAGATCTCAAGGCGGATGAAGCTCTCTGCTACAGGTGGGACTCTTGGCTGCTTAAAAAGCTACCCAGCAAGTATAATGATCAGTCTTAGTACCAAAGATTAGGAGGTCTGAAAAATAATTGCACCCCTCAGGGTACATAGTCACACTCCCCAGGAAGGTGACCACTGAAAGTGTGTTTTGAACTCACAGCTGGCCTCTGGCTTGCCTTAAACAAAATGTGCTTTCATCAATGTTAAGTTTTTACAGCAACATTTGACTTTTTCCCTCTCCCTAGGATTATTCTGTTAAGAAAAATGAAGCAACAGACAGCTGCTTTGCTTCTATGGAAACTAGATCAATTTGGAATTAAGCGTAAGCTAAAAGTACATTTCCCTCTTTTTCCTGAGACAACTAACTTTGTAAACTATTCCGACTGTGCAATTCAGGTGCAACTAGGGAGATTTTCTGTTGAGGAATGATTAGGATTTTATACAATTATATATTATTTTTGAAATGTGAGTTCAGTGGCTTTATGGGGAAACTAATGAGCTCACAGCTCTTAGCAAAATTAGTATTTCTGTTATGTGCACATCCCGATTTGAAAAGTGGGCATACGTGTCCATGGACAGAAGTCTCTGGATTACCGTAATTTTGGGGGACATAGAGTAAAAGAAGGCAAATTAAAATAACAAACAAAAAGAAAAAACTGAAAAGAAAAGAAGAAAAGTACTTTAAAGGCACTTTTTCCATAGGAAAAAAATATTTTATTTTTTTAAGAACAAATTCAGTTTGAAACAGATGTGGAATGTGATTTCACGGATTTCATTTTCTGGGGCTAACTGCAATGTGGAAATAAAGCAGATTTAAAAATCTATGACGGCTATTAAAATAAAACAAAGAAAAAAATATTTATAACTCAAGCATAATACTGTGTTACTTACAAATTGGACAACGAAATTTTAAATAAATATTCATGGTACATAATTACGGCACAAATATGCAGCGATTTGGCGACCTTTTATACCGTTTTTTCCTCATTCCAGTGCAAAGGGGAATGACACTGCCGTTAAACAAGCTGTAGCTAAATACATTGCAAAATTCAGATTTTATACAAAACATCTCGCTTAGACTTCATAAAAAACCAACATTGCTCTATGTACACAATCTGGGTAAGAAAAGCCATTTCTGTCTTGATTTCATGTGTATTTTTTATTAAAAAGGTGAATAAGGCTACTGTAACACCCCAAATCCATAGACAGTAAAATCTGAACCTATTTACAGCATCTTCACTTAAACATGATGGTGCAAACTCCAAAGTCGGGTGACCAGGGATGATCATACAAGCAAGGCATTTACAGTAACTTTCCAAAGCTAAACCAACTTCAAATAAAGGGACAGTTGGTAGATTGTCATATTCTGCACCAGACACGAAACAGACGCACAGAACACTTTTCAATTGGTTGCAGGGAACTCTTTTATCAACTCATCTGATTTTTCACAGTTTAGCATAGAACCAAAACGTAGCCAACTGATGATACATACATTTGATTTCATTAAAATCAGACAATTTCCCATTTTTCCCCTTCTTGCCCCTCTCCCCCATCCTAAAAGTAACTTCTGATGGCTTACAAGAAACTCTTGTATGAAAGCACAGAAAGGAGAGGTTGGGGTGATGGAAAGAATTACATATGTACTGTGGCTGGTTACCATGGCAACCCTCCACAGAAATATGATATAGATATATATAATATATATGGTAGATATATATTATACATATATGTACACATGTATACCACACACCCACTCACACATACACACACGCACTTTGGACCAACGTCATTTCCAGGTTCAGGAAATAGGGAATCATAATTTCTGTGACAACTCATTTTTGCAGGTACTCACTGGAGGTCTGAGAACCTTAAAATGCTGTCGCTACATTTTTTTCCCTTCCAATTCAGAAAGCAAAGTGTTACCATAGTAACAGGACTATGTTAAAGATGTCTATTTTGCATAGCACATAAAAAGTAGGTTTCCTGTTGACTCTTCTTGTTTCCCAGAAGGGAGGGGGCGTGGGGGAGGACAGGAGGAGGGAGCCAGAGCTAAATTGTCACCTGAAGCCCCCAACGTGACCTGCTGGATTCTAGAGAACACTTCAGCCCATAAGGCAAGGGAAAACCCAATGCAGAAAATAGATGCCGGAACATCTTGTCACTGTTAAATATATGATGCAGTCACATCGATTTCCTGGAATTTGGGACTTGTACTTCCTAGTCTACGGTTCCGTGAGGTGCCTTCGGAGGACCTGGTTATTTTTGTATTTGCTCTCATTATTGTTCTTTTTGGAATGATCTTGTTTTTCCCAGAAGTAGCTGTCCAATTTGTTTTCTTAAGCACTGAGCACTGGGACCACTTAATTGCCAAAAATGAATTTCACATCTTCTGGTGTGTACTGTGTGCAACCTTAAAATATATATTAGTAAAAAATCTTTCATTTTATATCCCTTGTGTTCTATATACCTATTATAAATACGTCCTATCTTCCTCCTCCCCCTAGACATCGTCAGTTATTTCCATCTTAAGGACCCTAAGAGGTCTGCCGTGTGTGCTTCACTGTGACACAGAGCACCAGGCGCTGCAGCCTCCATCAGTACCGACCCTGCAGCCCTTGCGCCAGACAGCACCGCCAGAAACCAAAGTGTCTGTTGTAAGGCTCAATCAGGAGGGGAGCGGGGCCTAGGGGGAGGGGATCTGACCTACCTTTTATAGATGAGAATTCTTTAATAACGACAATGGTGATGGAATTACAGCCTGTTTGACCTTTGGCTTTTCAACTTTTAGGTCAGATTTGGCTCTCTGCTATTCTCCTAAATGCTTTCCCTGTGTTTAATAAAATGTGATAAGTATAGCAGCTGAGTCTGCTTAAAAAACCATCCAAAGCAGACCGACTCTCCTACAGCTCGGAGCTGTATATCTTATTGCCAGTACCACAACAGTCCTGCCCGAATATATCATCAGCGGCCTACTTTCTCCCTCCCTCCAAGCCTGCTCCCTTCCCAACAATCCCCGTCTTTGTTCCCCAGAATGAAGAGGGGCTCTTTTTCCTGCACGTTGCTATTTGATGACAGTGACTGCCTCCCAGGCACTGAAATCCACTGTGTGTGCTGTTGTGTCTCCTACTTGCCTCTTAAATCTTAGCAAAACCAAAGTGCTGTGCTACCTACTTGGTTTTTTTCTTTTTTCCTTTCCAACTTTCTGTTTCAGAGGCAGCAGCAGTGAGCTGCAATTGCAGCCAGCCCTTCCCCCAGCCCCACCCGCTTCTACAAACTCCCAGCCTTCCTCGCAGACAGCCTAGCTCTGGCTAAAGGGCACCGTGTTAGCAAACACAATTTCTACGAGCGGATTACCCCTGGACTGAAGCTGCTGCTGCAAATGGCTGGAGTAGGGGACTCCAGACACGAGTGTTCCATCAGTGATGCAGATGTGAAGTGGAGGTCTCAGGTGAGGTGCTGCAGAGCCCTGGGCAACAGAACGAGTGACACAGTGAGGACTAAACGCTAGAGATCTTTGCAAACCTTAACTAGCCTGAGGTCCGTGTGACAAGTCCGGTACGTACTGCGGGGGAGACGCCCCCAGGCAGAAGCCGGCCCTTCCAGACATGGCGTCCTGGGGCACCTGCCAGGATGCTCACAGCCCTCTCGCCCACAAACCACCGTCTTCCCTTGGCTTCCGCAGAGGCCTGAGTGACTGCAGCACATGGCTTCAAGGAGGAGACGTGGGCCGCGGCACAGCAGTCCGAATGGGCATCTTCTGCACAGTCTTCCAGCTTCCAGGGAGCATGTGTGTTCACCAAGGCCGAATGCTACAAGACTAGGTAAGCTGTCCAGCGCGACGGGCTCTTCCGAGAAGGAGTGTCCCTCTCCCCCACGTGCTGCGCTTCAGTCAGTTCTCCAGCACGCGGGCTCTGAAACCCTCAAGGGAGGCATCGGGACAGTAGGTGTCCTCTGGGAAAGCGCAGGTACCGCCAGGGTCCCTCTCAGACCTTGTAGTAAATGTTCGCTGGGCTCTGGGGGGGCATCTCCTGGACGATGTACACCGGGTGCCCGTAGTCCCCGCTGACCTTCTCGTAGTGCGGGCAGAAGACGCTGTCCGCAGTCCTTAGCGGGATGATAATGTCACTGGGCTCCGAGCCGTTGTTGTTGCCGCTGCGCTTGGGTGTGGCCAGCGTGCTGAGCGACAGCGTGGTCGTGTGCTGCGGCGAGTGCTTCCTGTGTCTCCTTCGGTACTTCAGCAAGAGGACCACCAGCGTGATGATGATGACGATGAAAATGATGCATCCTGAAGCAATCCCTGCGAATAAGGCCACTTCGGAACCGAGGATGTTGTTCCCCGAATGTCCGGCACTGTTGCCGTCTGTGCTAGAACCTGCAGACGTGGAGAGAGAAAACGTCAGCGACGGTCACTGCTGTCCCGGTGCCGACGGACTGCTTTTATGACCCTTAAAACTGTGAAAAATTAACCAGGCTTATTTGCCTAGCCAATACCTCGTCGAAGAGCTCAACACACGTAGAAACAAGAGGTATCTCTGGGGGGCACTTTCATGCCCTCCCAGACACAGGGTTTCCTTTGTGTGTATGTACCATTATCCAGCAAGAACACAGACTGCAGGTGGCAGCCAGCCCTTGATCTTGCTTCATCTTCTAACCCGTGTTAGCCAGCCTGGGGCAGCGGCAGGGAAGAAAAAAGGAAGTGGCCAATTCCCCAGGTCAGTGGAGAGCATTCACGTGGCATGACTCTTCTGCCTCCTCTGAGAAAGGGTGTTTCATGCGAACCTTCAAAGGGCCTGCCTTCTAAAGAAGAGCCCTGCCTCCTGGCAGAACAGCTCGGAACGCGGAAGGAGTGAGGGGGCCTGGGAAAATGTTCAGCTTGTAATTCGTTTGTATTATTTGATTTACACTTAAAATATATTTGGAAGGCAGCAGAAACTCTCACACTGAACAGACTGCCAGCCCAAATGTTAAGCACTAAAAAATTGCCTGGCATCATTATATTATCCATTTATCAGTTTGTCACAAGAATTTGACACATCTTGTCATTGAAAGTTAGAAATAACAACTTCCCTCCTTGACTCTTGGAAAGAGACGGAATATTGCTGCAGATGATAAACTCGCACAACTACCAACCAAGCACACAGATCCCTAATACAAAACTGCTGATGTCTGCTCAACAGCTCCTCTATAAAACATTCATTAGCATGGTAACAAATACAGAGCTATTTATTTCAAGACTGTTAAGAAAACGAAGGTCGGTGATGGGCAATTTTATCTGGTGGTCTACACTTTTGTCAGGAACCTGTTTACTGTTTTCTTTTACATGGAAAATTTAAAACAAAATAACGATAGCCACCTGAAAAAAACACTATTATGCGGTATTTTAAAATGTTACCATCTAAAATTTAGAAGAGGATCAATTAGGCCCTCAGTGGATTAGATATAATTAGATGAGGGATTAGCACATTAATTACATATACATTAAAAGCAGCTTTAAGCTGGTGTTGACAACCAGCTTGATAAAATGTCAGCCAATGAAACCTTTGGCCTGACAGAGTAATTCTAATAACTGGCATTTACAGCTCATGAATTCTCCTCTTTTGAATGCATGACTTTCATTGGAATGAATTATTTTGTTCTTATTGAGTGTAATTAATATTGAGTCACTGAGAGCAAAGATTCCTGATCACTGTAACGACCAGCTAATCCTAACTGGTAAGAAGTCCTCAGACTCTACCCTACCTCTTGAAATACTACTAAGAATGTGGTACCCACAGACCTCCATACACACAGATCACGCTGCTATACCTGAATTTGGTTTTACAAAGGGACTTGTTGTGGAACTTCTTCCGTTTGTACCAGCTTCTAGTTCTGGACGTCTTGTTGGATCATTATTCCTGGTTGATCCAGCAGAACTTGCATCTATATGAAAAACAAATGATTAATTACGGCACAGACATCTGACGAGATCTAGCTTTAGGAGCTGCGTATTTATTTCAACAGGCATGAATAGCAATGAACATAAGAGTCTTTATGCAAAGTACTGTGAAATACAAGAATATAATTTTTCTTTTAAAACAAAATGGTTATACTAGTTATTTCAGAGGTTTAGATCGTGAGGCCATCTGTGGAAACTATAGGGATTCTTGCATTTGGCAGGCAAAGCATTGCAGATGACATTTCAATTTAACTGAGCAATTTGATTGACTACTATACCAATTTTTAATGAGAAGAATAATTATTTCTTTCTGCACAATAGGTTATCTATATTGGAAAAAGCACAATGAACAAAAATCTTCTGTAGCCAAGATTCAGAAATGAGCAAAACTGCACAAGCTTTTAGTTTTCATTCTGGGTATTTTGATTCTGAACCAAAGAGGTGTTTTGTTTTTTAAAAAGAAATATCTATCTATCTACACATGGCAATAGACATTCTACCTTGCTGACCTTAACTCTTAGAGAGATCTCCAATAAAAGCTTAGTACATTGACTTGAGGAAATCTGTCAGTGGCTCAAAGTGCAGAAGGGTTTGCTTGGAAAACTAAAGAGAAGAGCGAATGAAGGTGAGTGTCGGCAACATTAGCGTCACACTAGCTGGGGGCTACACCAGGTCACAGTGGCGTCATGAAGCAGCAGATGGTCTTTACCTTGTCCAACTTTCATGAGGATCTTCATGGCTCTTGTCTGGCACACCCCTCCCTCCTGGTTATCCAGGCCCTCCAAAGACCCATTTGATGTAGCTGATTAAAAATAAAATGGACAAAACAAAAAAATAAAGAAAAATCAGGAAATCAATAAGCCAAGTTTACATGAACATGAAATGTCTGAAAACAATTTGAAAAATAAGAATTCAGTCTTAGTCACAAGTTTTCTGAAAGTATGGGGATGCTGAAAGCCAAAAAGAAAAAGAAAAAGAAATAAAGAAAAATGGATATCGGAAACACTGCCGCATGTACGCTATCTGTAGCATACATTAGGTTCCAAATTTATTTAGGCACTTTCTCCTTCCTTCGCAAATGACTGATTTAATATTAGTCTATAAATAAAAGGGATGGCATCTTTTAAAAAGTCTACTGACTCTTTGGGGGCCAAACTCAAAGAGCAAAAGTGAACGCAGCCATTTCCAAACGTGGTAATCATCCCACGACACCTGCTTCCTCCACTGCAGATTTCCTGCTTCAAGAACAATTAGCTTGACGCTCTGTTTGTCAAGCATCCAAGTTCTGTAAACACTAGAACAGGAGCCTCCCACAACCCTTGTCTTCTTTAAGAAGTAGACTAGAATTCAGGTCTTCAAACCCTCCCCTTTTTCCTCCAACACACGCATTATTACTGCCAATGTCAACCTTAGTCAACCTCTTCAACCAAGCTACCTGTTGCGGGGAAACTCTGGCTGAATGGAGGGTTAACACATGCCCACCACTCATTCTGGGTCCTGTGGCAGCCCTGGAGAGAAAGTAGGGACTTTTACCAGCCACTTGCTGGTGTTCGGCAACAGACTTCCCTTTCTACCTCAGCAGTGAGGAGTGGAAGGAAGGACAGAATTATGTTACCCTTTTCTGTATTTTTTGTCAACGGCCTATGCTCTACTCTATTTAAGCACATCCTTGTTCTGTCTCTTTAGACCAGCGAGGTCTCTGAATAGCTTTCTAACTAAAGCTGTAAAGTGATAGGCTGCCAGGTACTTTAATGAGAAACAGGCTTTGAATTACAGTTCGAGTTCCAGGAGACAAAGGAAGGTGGAGAGTGCTAGACATTTTCATTCCCCTCAAGTTCAAGGGGCAAGGAACAAAAGTGTTTCATATACATTTCTGCAACTTAAATCCATTTTCTACTTGATTATCAAAGTTCTGTCTTGTAGCATTGTACTTTGCAAGCGACTGAAAAAAGGATTAATTTTCTGGTAAAAATAAATTCCAATGACATTCTTTTAATGGGATTGTTTGTTTTCCAAATAGTGGGTCAGCAAACAAGTTCTATGTGCATTTACAGTAGAAATATGCATTCCATGGAAATTATATTAACTACAAAAATAAGGCACTTATTTCCTTGTCTTTGTGGTCTTGAATTAACTTTTACTTTCACTGTTTTCCTCCAAACAAAGGCTGCCTCCTCTGTGCGTAAATATCACTGTGCTTCTGAGTGCTTGCTTTAACTCTGCAGTCTCACAGTCACATCTCATCCTTCCATTACTGTGGATATTACAGTTTTCCTGGGAACCTGAGCAATAGTTGCCATAATAATAATAGTTTTGGAAGGGTAGTGAGAAGCAGACAGTATCTGTAGATACAGACATTGAAGACTAGTAAGAAAATGTTTGGCAGACAAGTTAAAAAAAGAAAGATACCTAAAAACTCCGTACACGTTTGTGAATCTAAAAAAAATCTTTTTTTTTTTCCAGTGATTCATTCTGCTCTTTTCCTTTTCTCTCCTCCAAATATGTGCCTAAATTTCAAAGTATCCTTTCCTCCCAAAGCTTCAAACAGCATGGATTCTATGAGCAGACCCTATTTCTGGACCTTTTCAGAGCAGTGCTAAAATCTTCAACTAATTGTTGAGAATTTTCCTATTTGATTTTTCTAAAAAATTAGGATATGTCTGCATATAGAAAAAGTGAAAAGTTAATGTCTCTATTTGGCTGATAGTTTAAGATGTTTGGTACTCAAGTGGAATCCCAATGTTTTTAAACTCACATGCACGTAAATGAACCTACATGCGAAAGTGCCCTCAAACTCAAAGTTAAAATGACTTACTTTTTGTTGCTAAAGGTTTCAACACTAAGCTGAAAAATGACAAAATGAGATCTGAAGGGCAGTGCACAGAAAAGAAAGGGGAGGACTATGCCTTTATTTATTTTAATCTTGAGGGGAAAATAAAGTCAAAGATTCAGAGCCAAAAGAAAAACAATTAAAATGAATACCAGAAAGGGAAATACAGGCACAATAGGGCAGTTACTTGTAAACAGAATTCAGAACTGCGTCTGCAGAGAGAGAAGCTACTGATGACTTCTACTTTGTCAAATTGGAAGCACAAGAGGTACACATTGTTTTACTTTTTTTCTTTTAATTTGTAGGTCAATGCCTTTTCTGAATATCAATGCTTTTGTGTGGAGCTCCCTAAGTTTACCCAAAACGATGTCTTGACAACCACAAATGTACAATCTCTAGAGTACTAAAATTCAATTGCAATCTATAATTTAACATCCACAGACTACAAGACAGTCGGAGGAAGGCTGCGTTGCATAAGAATGGAACTGCTTTGCACTGTTAAGAAACTTTTTCTCTTGGTTTAATAAAAAGGGTTGCGGAGAGGAGGGAAACTTGCAAGTCTTAAGAGTTGAATAAGGAAAAATCGACAGAAGCTGCCTTTGCAGGTTCTTCAGAAACCACAGGCTACTGCTTGTTGGAGGAGTGTGCTTGCAGGGTGGTGAGCAAAAGTGGGCTGAACAGTGAGTGAGGACAGTTTTTCTGCTATATTTGGGAGTTTGACTGTTTTCCTTTTAGGTCAACTTGTGACTTGCAAAGGTTACTGAAGTTACTGAAAAATTCATTACTCATATTAGAAAATAACATCCAAAATGCTTGGTTGCTTATATAGGAGCATTTAAAATACTGTTACACATTCCAGCAGAAAAGATTTTTGCCACGAGTTAGAAATGATCTGAGTTGTCATAAAAACTATGACAACTCAGTTGTCATAAAACATTAAAACTCTGTTTTAACCAGTTAGTACGCTGGTACTAACAAACTCCAGAAGGTAAACTTTACAAGTATAACCTAATTCAAAATGACTTCAGTCTATTTTATACTTGACATAAGTATAACTTCCAATAGTGAAAATCACCTTTCGTCTCCCCTGCTACTTTCTCATTATGGAGTGTAATTCTTATGCTGAGATTGCAGCCCCTCTCCTTGAACAATGACACAAGTTTAAAAAAAAAAAAAAAGTCTCCTATCCCAATTGTACCTCTTTCCCGGCAGTGAACTCTGAAAGAAAACCGTAAGCTTAATATTCTGATTTCTCCTGCAATAGTCAGTTACCAAGAAGCTTCGAAAGGCTTAGTGGTTCATTTTGAAAAATAACAAGAAATTGCTAATGCTTGGAAATAAATCTATTTCCATTTCAGGAGACAATTTTGCAATTATTTTCATTGTTCATTTGAATGTACTGGGAATTTTAAACTTAGAGAGAGAGTGACAATGAATTGTTAGTTCATTATACTTAGTTTTTCTTTGTATCTCTCTATCAGCATTATCTAATGCAGCCACAATCATAGTATTGCTAAATAGATGAAATCACATTTAATCATTCGGAGACAGAAAAAATAACATTGTTATATCTAAGCTTTTAGTGCCCAGATATTTTTTTTCCCTTGGCTCAGGAAAAAAATAGACTTTATAAATTTAAAAATTACTAGAAAAGTTTATCTATCCAGTTGGAAAATAGGCTTAATAAAGATACATGGGCATTTTACAGCCTGCCTTAAAAGCTTTTGCTTCAGGGGTCTAATTGCATGTAGTAAGCATATAGAAGTCACTGTATTCTTTCCCCCAGGGCCTAATTTCCAGTGGGTAAAAATTACTGCTCAGCAAAAAAGTTCCTTTCACATCCTCTTAAGAGTTCTGTAGCGCATCTGAAACCACAGAGCCGACATCTGTGGTTTGCCATCTATTTGCACCTATACTTATCTGTAGTTCTCAGTCACTGGGAAGAATATACTGGTTATCTGAGTAGGAAAAAAAAAAAAACCCTGAGAACCAGTGAGTAACTGTAAAGCAGACTCAAAGGGCAAGAATATTTCTGGCTGTGCTTTTTAGCCCATCCCCACGGAGAGGAAGTAGTATTCCATTTTCACATGCCCTTATCTGATGATCACCGCTCTGCTCCCCAGGAGGCTAAGCTGCAGCGCTGCACCTTCGCTGTGTTTAGCCCACCACATTGGTAAGAGTGTGCTCATCAGATGGAGAACCAAACTTCTGGATTTGTGCCAATATACGGGTCTCATTGGCATAGAGATTTGAAACGGGAAGGCACAAAGAATCCTACAAAATAATGGTAAGTAATTTTAAGTTCTTATGGAAAGAATGACGCACCAAGAAATAAAAATACTATGGAGGGTATTTCAAATTATCTAAAAATGTAGCATATTTGTATGGGGCCAGGATGGAGCAGAGGGCTGATGGACGCTTCAAAGCAAAGAAGTCCACCAGAGGGACATCTTCAGCATCCAGGGACATGAAAACCAGAGTCATAAGACTAAGAACACTGCCCTTATATACAGCTGCACTGGACACAACTCGCTCTCATGTGACCACAAAACAAACAGCATTTTATGAACATTCTCTTTCAGTATCTGTGGGAACGATTCTTTTCTAGCATGTTCTCACATGCTAGCCTTGCTAATTTGGATTTCTTAGGCTAGTCTTCCTACACATCAGTTTCCTTCAGCTCGACTCAGACTTCTCAAGATCGGAAGACTGTTATCTTGCCAAACAGAGGAACTAAAGAAAGCAGAATCCAGTAACAACATGGAAAGCAAAGCGTGACTTTAAAGTAAACATAAACACGACGACATACCAAACTGTATTACTGCTTTATTCTACCAAGGGCTATCCAAATCTTTGAGTGTCAAAATAAAATGAATAAGGTAAGTTGAAAAATAAGAAGGCTGATAACAAAGATAGTTAATGTGAATATACAACCCAGGAAACTAAGATTTATCTATTTAACACCATGACATCAATTCAAAGTATGTACTCTAGAAACAAGAATTCAACTTCTGAAACTCAAATTAACGTAGTTGAATGCCTTGCATTTCATAGTTATCTTTTAAGATGCTAACTTAGATGAAAAGTTCTAAACATAGAAATGATAATGTTCACTGAATGCCAAAAATAAGTGACTGTTTCTTTAAAGTTAATTAATAAAATCTTCTGAAACAGAAACATCTATTTAATTTGCCAACAGGCAAAAGAGAATTTCATTCATTTTTTTCTAACTTCTTTCTATGTGGTTTTCGCTGTGGCTTTAAAATGAGAGAAATGAGAAATATAATCATGACTTTCTAAGGGCCTCATTATTCTTGTTTAGCTTAATATATTTAAAAATTTCAGCATTACTTCAGATCACATAGCACTTCATCTTATAATACCAAATTTGCCTTATCTTAGAGCAAAAGTTTTATGGTCTACTTCCTTAAATGGCCTCACTTGAAGAAAGAAAAATACAAAGGAAATTATTTTCAAGTAGAAATATACACTTAGCAAAGTTAATTTAAATAAAACAAAGTAAGCCCTCTACTTGATGAGACAGTTCTCATTAACCTTTCATTAACTCTTATTTTGCATGCAGGAAGCCACAGCTAAAACACTGTATAAACTATCAGTGATGTAGGATATGTTGAGTTTTTCACCTGTGAAAACATTGTTTAATATGATAGGAAAAATCACTTGAATTAATACCACATTGCTATGGTTGTTTTGAAAATTTAAAGCAGTAAATCATGCATTAAGAAGTAATAACTGGCTTAGCCTCAGTGACTTTTCTATGCAACACAATTAATTAGTTTTCTGCACTAAACAGAAGAGTTTGGGAAAAGTAGATTCTAAAATAGAATCACAGTTTAGACCTCCCCTCCTGTGTGCTAGCATTAAAATATGCCTGAAAATGTACCAAGTACAAATGGATGCTCTTAAAGAAAATGGTACAGCTTTATTTCCTAATTTCAAATATTCATCATGAACAATAATAGGATATTTTACCAAGAGCTCAGAAATAAGAGGAATGTTAAAAATGGAACACTTTGAAACACTTTGGTAAGTTGTTTTTGTTTGTATGTGCGCTTAAAAGGCTTTGATTGACATCTATTAATTACTTCTACTTGGGAAGAGAAAGGATACCAGAATATAGAACTGAGTTTACAGATGCCACCATGCCAGGGGAGGCTTGGACACTGAGGGAGGTGGTCAATCTACTAAGAGAACAGTCACAAAGTAAAGCAATAAACATCACATCTAGAACAGGAGAAATTCTATCACAGCTTTTGCATATGGTCTTTTAACTATTGAAAACCAGATGAATGTCAAGTAATAATCAGTGAAGACACTCAGGTCCATAGGTATTGTTGACAATACAGATCTGAAAAGTTACTGATTGTAGACACTCAGAGTGAAAAGACAAAAGAGCAGAAAGCAGTAATGGCAGGTGCACACGTAGGTGTGTCTACCTGTGTGTGTGCAAGCAGGTGTACATGGAGGGGGTATAGATCAAGAAAACATATCCCCTCCAGGCTCAGTGATGCACACTGACACTTTTCTGAGAAAGATCAGAAAGTACTGGCGATAAATTTCACTTCCTCCAATCACCCCCACCACTTTTTTTTTTTTTTTTTTTTTCCGGCTAGAGATGTGTTTAACCACGTAAGATTATTTATGGAGTTGTTTCACTTCCCCTCAAAATATTACTTGCAACACCTTGGAGTCTTAAGTTTTAATGAATTTTGTTGAGGAGAAACATCATTTTCTAAATCTAAGATCTTATTGTTAAAAGTTATGACGATTTATGCAGGAGGAATCTCTCCGTTTAAAAAGAAAAGACTTCAACATGATTTCAAAAAAAAAATGAAAAAAAGGCTTTTCATCTAGAATACTTTAAGGGATTGTTTCTTATTGCCACAGTAATTCAGAAAAACTTAATATAGTGGGAACATGAGAGTCAATGGTAAAAGAATAAATAACTTCACATAAAAGAGCCAGCCTCAGACACATCTGAATATGTGTCCTGAGCTAGGGAATCTGAGAGCGGCCAACCTGGAGAGTCATTCTTTGTCTATGAGGAACATCTGAGCGCTCGTCCTGTCCTGTGGAACGTGGACTGTACAGGGACTGAAGTCCTAAGTCTGGAGTAAATGAAGGTTGCCACATGGAAGGCATTAGAATGATGGGGTTAAGTGAAAATGCTATAGCTGGCCAGGCGTGGTGGCTCACGCCTGTAATCCCAGCACTTTCAGAGTCTGAGGCGGGTGGATCATGAGCTCAGGAGATCAAGACCATCCTGACCAACATGGTGAAACCCTGTCTTCACTAAAATACAAAAAATTAGCTGTGTGTGATGGCACACGCCTGCAGTCACAGCCACTCAGGAGGCTGAGGCAGGGGAATTGCTTGGAGCCGGGAGGCAGAGATTGCAGTGAGCCAAGATCGTACCACTACACTCCAGCCTGGGCAATGAAGCGATACTGCCTCAAAAAAAAAAAAAAAAAAAAAAAAAAAAAGCTATAGATAAACTACATGCTGTTTGCAAGCAGTTACAGTCTTCCTGCCCAGCTCACTGTTTCAGGGCCATGCGGATATTTGTCCAGCCCACCGCCACTGGACTCTTTCTCTCCTGTATATAAGCCCCCAATAAAACCCCATGTCTAAAAAAAAAAAAAAAAAAAAAAAAAAAAAAAAAAGTCAGCCTTAATACAACATGGACCAAATTCTACTAAGAAAGAGGAATTGTGTTTTAAAAATAGGTGGCCAGATGACCACTTCAATAGCAATGACTAAGCTCACATTTTTAAAGAAAAGAATAATGTAAGAGTTCCAAAGATAAAACATAATTCCCTATTGTCTATATTAGCTATACTTAAGCATCAGCTTTTTAAAAATGAAACCTCCCAGGGAAAGGACAGTGATAATATCTAATGAAAATATTCTGAACCACGAAGAAGCATGTGTTTGTTTGAGTGAATTATTTCCAGCACATCATCCAGTGCCCGCTCTCAAGATTTTAACAGTCTCAATCATTAAAACGGCCTTGCCAAGATATGAAAAGGTCTAGCTAGGAAAGAGTCAGAGTAAAAAGTTCATGGAGGGGAGGGTGCACATCCCACAACCCTCTAGCTCATTCTACTGTCACTAATTGTATGCAATGATATTAATGACCCAGTAATTGCAAGACGAGTAGCACTGAAGTGGAAAACATCCAACGGAAGCAGAGTTCATCTCTAGGTGGGTGGACTTCACTAGCAACCGAATTAATGTCTGCTGACAGTTTCGAATATAACACTGCCGATGAGAAAATGTGCCACTCTCATGGCACCATGGTTTGAATGGACATGTTTGCTTTGACCACTCAGAGACCAGCAGTCACTCCAATAAGGTGCTCCTATCTAAATCTGCCTTACACATGAACCTTATTCTGTTCAGGGGACATGTTCTATACTCTTTAGAATCCAGAGCAATTTCCCACATGTTTGCTCCAATGAAAGAATACCTTCATCTCCTGTTTAACATCAGGAAAAACAAAACGGGCTACTTCACCAATGCAAAAAGCCACTTGCAAAGCAGAACTGTCACCCAGCCTGTAATGAGATCAATTACACTCCAGCTTGAGGGTCTGCCAATCCATCAGTCCATCCAGCCAGCCAGCCAGCCAGCGAACAAAACTGTAGCATTTGTACTGGACTGAGAAAATTTGAAGTCTCATACTACCTCTACTTGTATGTCTGAGAGATTTTTATTTTTAATAACTACATTATGTGGCAATTTTCTATTCAGGGGCTCAGAATACTTGCTAATACAAAAACACAAAATAGTATGGACTTACTAAAAAATTGGAATTAAGAGTATGTCTTAAAAATAAAGAAAATTCATAAGGTCTAACAAATTGCCATCATTACCACCTTTCCCAATGGCCTTCCTTTCCTACTACCCTGTAGGAATTTCTTAGTTCAACTTTGGGGTCAGATGATTGCAAGTTAGTTATATGTTACACAATACACGACAAAGCATCAGTACCGAAATGTGATACAAGCATCGAGTCCCTCCTTTACAGTTAATGAGCTTCTCTGCTGTTGCTATATATGCAACATGTGTGTATGTATACTACCTTTGCTGTCACTACATATGTGCTATGCATGCATGCATATTACCTTTACTATTGCTACATGTGCACTTAGATGTCTGGACCCAGGGGGCACTGTTGTAAACTAATGCCAGTCTAAGGGTCCCGTGGCCCTGGATTGAGTTTGTGTCTGATACTTGATGGCCAAATAAATTGTACTAAGCTACGCATACTCTCCAAGTTTTGGTTTTCTCACAGTGATAAAAATTGCTCTAGGACGTGTGTTTCTAGACTTCAAAGTGAGACAAGCGTATGTGAAGGTCACAACACTTCCCGAAGTGATCAAATACCCAGACTGAGATTTTGAAACTTCAGGAACAAATGTGTGACTCTTAAGAACTATATAAATAAGTTTTCTCAAAGTAATATTTGTTATGTTTGTCTATACGTCTTGGCTATTTTCATGTGTTTTACTTTGCTTTAAAATTTTATCTTCTTGATGAATGTTTAAATGTTACTAAATTTGTCCTCTTTCATACTAGTACTAGGTCTCTAGTATTGTCCAACTATTTATAAATCCCAGTGAACCTTTAAAACGCCATGAATACAGGTGCTAAAGATACTAGGATATTTTATGAAATAATGAAGGCAGTTTTATTCTGAGCGATTCCTAAATAATTACTGCTGTCACGATGGCTTAGGTGATGTCATCTAATGGGAACAGAGTCTCCGTCCACAATAGCCTTTTCCTCTTACACACTGAGCCACATAGGACAAACATTCCCATGGTCATGACTCCATTATACCTGAGAGCCAGAAGTTTCTCAGTACAATCTCAAGTTAAGCAGAAGCTGAGACTTTATTCCTCAAGTGTAAAGAATTTATCTTTATTCATATTAAATTCAATAAGGAGCCTCACTGATACACACTGGGAAAACCTTGAATACAGCCAGAAAGGGAGTTCACATGATGTTAAGAAATAACAGAAACAACGCTTCTAATTATCAGACTAATGGACTGATCCACTTTCTCAGCTAGCCTCAGAGATAACGTAACTCTGACACATTTTCTTCTCTGGAGGACCATTTATACCACATTAGGATGCTGCTAAAATTATCAATAAAGACACAGCATTTTCTTTCTGTAACAGGGAACTGAGAAAAAGTCCTGGCAAGGCTGGTGACATGGAAACTGGGAAAAATGATTATATGTATCTGAAGACTCCTCCCCTGTCTGTCTCTTTTGGGTCTTACAAAGGATCTGCTAACAAGCTTGGGCAATTCCAGGAACAAAAAAGATATATAAATGCATGCTTCTTGGTAAAGGAAGCTCAAGGACAAAAGAGCTTTTATAACACTCAAAGAAGACCGAGAGAAGATCTTATAATTAAGTTATGCAGCATGACTGAAACACGTAAACTCTTTGGAGTTCCATTTTATGGATGGACTTCAAATCAGTGAAGCTTTTGTGGGCCCATCCTCTCCAGCTTGCAGCTAGCACAAGTCTGCCTCCAGCCTGGAGCCTCATACTTCCTCCCCTGCTCCAGAGTTAACTCTTAGTTGTACGTATCTGGTGTCAAGGGTGGAAGTACACATTTTATATCTCCCACCCCACTGGACTCCCGTCAACCCTGTGAAGCAGATGCTGCCATTATCCCAGATGAAGAGACTGAGGCAGAGACAGGTTAAGTTACTTGTTGAAGGGCACTCAGGAACTTGGGTCTTCCAGACCCTGGACTCTCAACCTATGACGTTGATCTGCTTCTCTTGGACTGGGGGAGGGGTGGTGGTGCTATATCCCCCAAGCACCCAAATGCACAGTCTCTGGCAAGATTCTGATGAATATCCTATTACAAAGATGACAGCTGTAGGTTAAAAATAAAAGTGTGTTTAAATGCTTGAACTCAGCCATTATGCACAAGGTATCAAACATAAATCCTCACCCCGCAGTCAGAGGACCCAAGTGACAGGCTGATGTTGCTGTATCACCAAATGGGATTACATTTAATGATGGAAATGTGGCTTTTGCTACATTTATCATACATAAATAATTCATCAAATAAAGTACATAATCGCTTTATACAGCCCACACATTATTCTATATTCTAAAAGCAATCTATAGGTAAGAGGACATTTGAAAGCTCCTCTATTTTGCTAGAGAAAGAACAGTGCACTCAGTACATTTCAGTGCTACTTGCCAAACCTACTCCCCAGAAATAAGTAAATCAAAGACAGAAAAAATAAGAAAACAAATATACACTCAACAACATAAGCAATAGACTCTAAAGTTCTTCTGTTTTGATTCTTTAAGAATACTGTTTCTTTACATTTGTGCAAGCATTTTACTTTATTTTGTGATTTTTCTTAGAAGTGGAGTATATGTCTAAAAAAATAGCAAAGCTGTTTGTAGAGCCTTCCAATTTTACATGCTCTTTATTAAAAAAAAAAAAAAAAAAAAAAAAAAAAAAAGCTACAGAAGACTAAACCAACGAGGGCCCTAAGAGATGGCAGCTTCTCCAGACTCATTCAGTGTCTCAAGGAAGACTTTGCCAAGGCATGAAGAGTGACGGAGGCCTCCAAGAGGGATGCCGTGAACACCACAGGGTGGATCTCACAGAACAACTTTTAATCAAACAGTCCTTAGTAATGACTTACAGACTATGCCACAAGATGTGTCTTAGTTCTCTGGATTTGCAGCAAAATAAATGCAAAGGCCACATGAAGCTAAACTGGGAGGTGCTTCATTAATATGGTTTTCTTTGTCTAACGGCTCTGCTGTAGCTACTGTTCACTTGAAAAGTATGAACACAATGGCACTCACTTTTCATCCACCTCTGACTCACATGATTTTGGCAGTGTGATGGAAACCTCTTTGTGGGTATTTTGCAAGGTTTTATGCTAAGGTCGAAGAACCAGCCCATAGAACCTGGCTTGGTAAGGACAGCTGTTGCAAAGGGCCAACACACCAAACCTGGCAACTCCTTCGGCTCCGGGTGTCGCCTCTGAAAAGAAACTAAAGCAGGCACAGAAAGTGCTGCAAGGAAGACTCTACGGATAAAGGCTAACAAGAAGGCTTTCCCAGTATCAACTAGAGAATTTAGTAAGTCTAAGACAAAGCTTCCCTTGAAAATGGGCAATTTCAGAATAGACAGTTATTTACTGAACATTAAAAAAAACTTTAAAAACGTAATAAAAATAACTATAGGTTATGTAAAATATCTACTCTGTTTTTAAGGCAGTTAAAGATCTAAACATAATAAAGAAAAGGTTTCTTCAGACCACATGGCCATAGTATCTCCATCTTTGGATCACTTGAAGATTAGAAGATTTCATTATGCAAATTAGGTCCATGGCTGATTACTGAAATAGGTCACTTGAAAAAGTCAATTCTAAACAAGAAGAAAAACCCATATACACATGCTCCTTGACTTAGGTGGGACTATATCTTGATACTTAATAAGCACAAGGTAAGCTAAAAATATTGTTAAATTGAAAATGCATTTAATACTCCAATAAACCCATCAGAAAGTTGAAGAATTTAAGTTGAACCACTGTAAGTTGGTGACCATTTGTGTATAATTTTGCCACAAGTTAAAAGGCAAATAACCATCCATGAGAAGAATTAATGAGGATAAATACCAGTTTGTCACATCATCTCCTAAGCAGATTTAGTGAATACTTAGTTGGTTTAAAAAATACAGTTCAAATCAAAAATTAATATTCACTTCTGACACTCAAAAGTGTGATGATTATATTTTAAAGCAGGTAACACCACAAATCAAATTAAATGTTTTTAAAGAATTTACAGAGGATCCTGTCCATGTGAAACCACACTAACAAGTGATCCTATATAGGATTTGCATGCCCAACCATAAGATGGCTTGAAATTGGGGAAGACCTCCATCATTAGCCAGAAAAATGACAAGACCAGAAGTGTTTTTTAGAGAAGTAAATTAAAGTTTAAAGAAATAAAGTGACTTTCTCATTAAGCTCAGACAGCAGGACTGGCAAGTAAGACTCTAGGTTCATGTAGGGTGCTCCCCAACACATGTCAGTCCCTTTGGACTGCTCCTCATTGGGTAAAGTCAAGCATGCCTCCAAAGCATCAGATCTCTTTTTCCTTTCCATGGAAAGAAATCAGCACACAATAACATAATATTTATTATAACACCGCTCATTGTAAAGGCACTTACCAACTAGACACTCAGATTTAGGGTCAACCCATGTAACACTTAGTAAAGCAACTCAAATGCCAATATTATTACTGTCTCAAAATGAACCAATGATTTAAAGTGTTAAAAATATACATATAAATTTTAATACTTTCCATCAAGCTACCTAGCACTATTTGTAAATGTACTAATATAAAAATTGCTAACTTCAAAAACTTTCCATCTTAAAAAAACCAGTACAGAGCTTGACTGTGTATATGCATGTGCATTTGTCTGATATGCAAAGTAGTGACTTTTTAAAATCCATTAATTATTTTGGTGTCTTTGGACTTTTGAAGAAGCAATACGAAGCCAATGTTAGTTTGTAAAACTATTTTAACATTTGTTCTCTGCATTTCTCATTTCCTTTCTAGGGAAACTTGTAGATCAATAAGCTTTGCTGTAGGGTGGGTGAGAAATTGGCTTCTATATTTTCCCAAGTATCTGAAACACCTTCCTCCGCCTACGCCATCATGGAAGTCTTTCAACTCTGCCGAAAGTCTTAATAGGACTTCCTGTCACACTTCTAAGCCCTGAGTCCTTCACCTACCCCTTATGACAATCCCCCAAAACAACATTCAAATAGCCTCTCATAGTTTCAAACTTGAGACCCTCAACTCTATATTAAGAAAGATTCATTTATCCTAGGCTACCATATGCTTTTGCATGGTAAATCTTAACTCTAAGGAGAGCTCTGATGGCCAGAGTAGCTCAGTAACTGCAATGAACCTGTTAGTGTGGTATGACGAGTTTCCAAAAAAAAAAAAAAAAAAGAAAATAAGGGATGCCATTATTGCGTAGATCATTATAATTATAAATTAAACTGTGCTTCTAAATACAAATCTCTCAGATATCGATAAAAAGCAATTATTAAATGTTTACCACATTAAGCAAAGCGATGTTGGTAAACCATTTCTTTATTTGCATACCTTGCCTATTATTTCACACTAGAAGTTAAACTCTCAATGTTTACTAAAATATATTTCACTTTCGCTCAGTGGGAACTTAGAATTTGCAAAGCATTCCTTATGAAGTCCTAAGCTAAAGTAAGGGGAGAGACTCTGGGTCTGTCGGCTTGTCAGTGGACCGGGGCTGCATCTGCGGGGTAGGCACATGCAGCCACTGCCTGAGAGCATCTAATCTCTAGTGTGTCCACTCTTCCGGTACCACTTCCTTCTTTCTCCCTCCCCACCCAGGGCATTCACTTGCTTCATAAATTGATCTGATCAGTTTCAATTCCCTGTAAATGTCATGCTAAATAGTAGCTTTCACTAAAAAAGTCTTACTTTAAAAGTCTTTACTGATATAAACACATTGTTAGGCTTCCAAAAGCTTAAAGTTTCTATTTATTGTATCTGATAATTATTTTACATTTTCAAAAATTTCCCTATTATTCTGTATACGTGACCACCCCATCTACCTGTTTCATTTCAGAATGCTTTTATTTTTATTTTATAATAATCATTCCTTTAGTAAGTATATACTCTACCACTCTTTTTTGTTGTTGTTATTACTAATCCTTGGTAAGCTACTCTATGTATCAAGTTGGCTTTAAAAATAGGTTTTGTTCCGTGCTTTAAAGTACAGCTCTCGAGCTGGGTGTGGTGGCACATGCCTGTGGTCCCAGCTACTACTTGGAGACTGAGGTGGAAGAATCACTTGAGCCCTGGCATTCAAGGCTACAATGAGCTGTGATCATGCCGCTGCACTCTAGCCTCAGCAACAAAGCTAGACCTCGTCTCTAAAAAAGTAAAATAACAATAAAGCGCAGCTCATACGTTGAGCTGCAAGAGTTTCAGTTTCATCACCAAGAGTCTCCTACCTAAAGTTCTAAGAGTCCACCTTGGGGCAAATAATAAACCAGTGGCAGACAGCAGTTCCCTAATGAATGGAAGTCTATGGTAACCAAGCAAATGGAAAATTCAACACAATTATAATTTTAAACCAAGGAGATTAAGAAAAAAGACTTCATTGCTTGAATGATGTGAACAGCTGTCTAAGTCACCTAGAATTTAACAACACCTGGGGCCCTGGGAATGATGCTGGCCTCATGCCAGTGAGGGATCTGCACATAGTAGGTGTGGGCTCCAAATGTGCTCATCAGCCGACTTCATGTCCTTATGAGTTAGCCTCAGATATGACCCAAAGGATACGTACCACCTATTCCTGAAATAGTGTGTCAAACTATTTTATATACATAGGAAAAAAAAATAATAATTCACTGAGCAAACCAAGTTTTGTCTTTTTCTTCTGAATCTGGTTTTAATGTGACCTTTGCCTGTCATTCCCATCCTTCTAATTTATGAGATCATCTTCTCTGGATTGGTAACTTCTTGAGGAAAGCATGCTGTTTATACTACTTTGTTCACTGCTGAATCCCTAGCACTTAAGCACAGTCTCTGCCACAGAATAAATACGAAATGAATGAGTGAATGAATGGATGGATGGGTGAAGATAAAAGGCATTGCATAAGATTTACCTATCAAAATCCACCAATGGTCCTTAAAAATGGTTTTGTCAGTAGAGATGCTGAATATATTCATTTAATACATTTATTTCAATACTATGAGAATTCTAGGAGTTTTTTTTTTTCTCTTTGGGGATGTATACTTAATGAATACTGGTAGCACAGGGTCCCAAATTCAATGAAGGTTTCTTTGAAAAAAAAAAAAAAAAGGGGGACAATTTTTCAGCAAAGATTCTCACCAAATTATATGCCACAATAATTTTAAGGAAACAAAAATTGATACAAACCTATATAGCTTATCCTAATTTCTATAAAATAAACAAATAAAATTATACTTACATATAATGTAATAATCTTTGTTCTTCTGAAATTCTAGACCCCAGAGGTTAGGGCTGAATTCTTGAAACTTGATGGTGAATTTTACGTCTTGGTCTGGTTTGGCACAGTTGAGGAGAGGGGTATTTTCCTTCTTAATAGTGCATCTGTCTGCTTGGTCTTTATCAACCATATAAACTTTATAATATTCATACTGGCCAACAGTTTTAGAGTCCACTTTAGGGCAAATAATATCCAATTTGTCTCCTATCTGTGGATATAGTACCAGTCCTTGTCCAGGTAGAAATCTAAAAGCATAAAAAAAAAGCCATTGAGTTGATAAAAATTAACAGTATTAATGATAGTTATAATACAGCCAGCCAATGCCAATAATCCCAAACTACAAATTTTCAAATTCACACTTTTATTTACCAAAAGTCTCTTAGTTCAGATCAATATGGGATGAATGCATTTCAAGACAAAAAGAAAGCACTTTCCTTACTCTACGCCAAAGGATCAGGCTACCTGCTGACATTTCTTTACCACTCCCTCACTCGCAGTATTTCAGTACTCCTTTGTGTAACTTTACAATTAACTTTTCCTCCATGGTGAGTCACATCTTCCCACATGTTTGTTATTTTTTAACCACTGGCAGCTTTAGTTTATTGGGCATGCCACAGAGAGATCTCATCAATTGGAGGGAACAGTGAATCCACTAATACTTTGTTGTCCTGTTAGTTTCCATTTGCTGTTGATGTTAATTAACAGACAAGTTTCATCAAGAATGTTTCAAATTACTTATCATAATTAGTCACTGATCAAACAATGGGTTTTTTTTTACTACACTGAACAAAAGAAATGTCTGACAAACCCATAAAAGATAACCAGAAATAATTAGTTGTAGTATTGATTCAGCTGCAGAATGAAGAGTCCTCTACGTGCAAGGACAACAACCACTGTCCCTGCTCTACAAATCTTTTTTTTCTTCCCTTGAGATGTATTTGCTCCAATTAATTCTTAGAAGCAAATCTTTAGAACTAAGACTACTGATACAATATCCCCTTAATGCTCATAGCTAAAAGCCTCCCTCCTCCCTTTCTCTTTCTTGCTAGCCATGCTGCTGAAAGCTCTTTCTTAATGGGGAGTTTCTCTGAAAAACTGAAACAAGAACTTCCTAATGAACATCCTACAAGTGCTAACACTAACACACTTAGAAATCCCAGCTCGTTCCTAAGCAGCCAAGCCTGCAGGCTCATTAAAATATTAAAGCCTGAGAACAAAGAATGGCCTCTGAATCCTTCCAGTCCAACCCTTTCTTTAACCAGAGACGCCCACCAGCCATGATGACTACAAGGTCATAATTCACTGAAAGATAAAGCAAGGATGATAGGGCACCTCCAATTTTAAACCTATACCAAGATAATAGCTTATGATTTATGCTAATGAACGGTATTAATTTTCTGAAAAGTACATGATGAGCGTGGTTATGAAGCAGCACAAAACATAAGAGAAATCATATTATGGATTCATATTAAAAGCCTGCACTCTTTATTGGCAGGAAAAATGTATGTGGGCTGTTACCTCTTTCTCCACCATGTGTTACTAGACAACCCCCAAAAGAGGGGTGGTCCCTTTCTTTTTAATTGAGCTCCTTTAGCAAGGACATATGTCATGCATCCATTCAAAAAAAAAAAAATCTTTCTGTGAAACAGAACTCAAAATGAATTTTTATAACAATGATATATTTAAAACCACCATGTGTGTACTGTTGAAGAATTCTCTAGAACTTCTGACAAATTCAGATCAGTGAGAGCCTCTTCATGCTATCCCCTCAAACCTTCGGAATGTCAATGTATTCTCTCTAGACAATGTCATCTTCTTTATGGACAAAACACAATTCAGTTTCGCAAGTAACAGACCGAATCAGAATGTCTGTAGATGAGGCTAATTTCTTTACCTCCCTCAACCCCTCCAACACAGATACAGTTATTCTGATGTGCTGCTGAGGTCACAAACCTCAGGCAAGATGCCAGGCAGTAGGCACAAACTCAACTCCATAAGCATTAAATTGATCATCTTCCTGACATTTCCTTTTTCTCCTGTCTTATTCCTTGATCTTTTTAGGACATCTTTAAGGTTCACAAGCACCAGGGGTCAGTTTCTGCTTAGGGTTTCTCACACCACTCCAGACATTTTCTATCCTGAATCTGCTCCTTTTGTAACATGCACAGACAGCACAATATAAGTGTTAGCTACTGTTAGGAGAAGTATTCCTAAATTACAAGCCCTTGGGGCTTCCCAGGCTTCAGAGATCAGGATTCTTACCAAGCCAGATGTACCCATTTCCTCAACCATTCATTTAGCTCTTTTAAGAAAATGCATCACACCCCCTCCCAAGCTGTACATCACTGCAAATCTTAGAACTCTCCCACATTACACCCTACGTCTCAAGTTTGGCTCACTAAGCGCTTTCTTCATTCAAAATGCTCCCAAGATCCTGTTTCCTTCATGAGGATTTTTTTTTTTCCTGCTTAACTGAAGACTCACAGGAGGTTTCCTCCCTGGGATGCAAGTCACTCCTCTTGACTCTCATCACTCACTGATGCGGTGAGGTTGAGAGCATGCGACACAGGGGTCAGTGGCACTTCGGGGATCTCTGCCTTTGAGACCATATTTTCAGGAGGCGTAAGTCACATAAATAATTTAACGAGCCTTTTAATTCATTTTACAAACAAGCCAGGTCTTCCTTGATGTAAAGTTTTCTTTCAGCGTGTACTGTCCAAAACTTTGCTAAAAATCTGTAACGGTCAGTGAAGGCAACCCGGGAGAAGGCTTATCAAAACAGAAGTTTGGCAGAGAGGCTCACATTTCAATACACATATTTGATATGCAAATCTCAGTAAAACTCATCATTCCTGATGATTTCAAAAGCATTAATTCACCTTTCAGAACACACTGTGGCAAAACATGAGGCAAGAATTTGATCCTTGGCTGTTCAAAAGTAATTGCTTCTAGAGCTCATTTAAAAATGATTGCTTCTTTAATTAAATCAATACAAAAGGCCCCAATACTTGAGTCCTTTAGTAGTTTACTTTTTAAGCATATACCTAAACAGCCATAGCACGCCAGTCCCTTTAACTGATGAGGTTATGGCTTCTCAGTGGACAGAGTGCAGTTGAGCTGAGAGCCTGAACTACATTCTCCTGGCCACGTGTTCACGATGTACAGTCTGTGTTACTGACTCTGCCTCCCGGGAACTCTCACACTTCCTAAAGCACTGTGGCAGCAAACAAGAGTGCTGTGAGTGTAACAACCATGTATTTCGTGCCAGACATTGTGAGTGACAGAAAAGTAGAGATCACTGATCATTAGGAATCTATAGTCTAGCTCCCTGAGGGTAGGCAAGTCCCACATGTGACTAATTCTGTATTAAATGCCCAAGGGGCTGACACAGACTATAAGCTCTATAAATAATTTATTAGTTGAAAAAAAAAAGGAATGAACAAATAGAAGATAACATTTATACAAACTGCAGTCAAATTAAGTACCACTATTTGCAGATCACAGGCATGATAGGAATTCTGAAGACAGAACCACTTAAGAGTCGAAGCAGGACACACCCAGGAGGAGAGACTGGATTTCCGCAGATGCTGTGCCAGGCACAGTGGTGTTCCTGGAGAGCAAGGGACCCTGCAGATGGAGTTTCTGACCCTTTCGCTCAGAAAAAGTTGTAAGTATCGGCACTCTTCTACAATCCTTCTCTACTTAAAATGCAAGGCAATCAGCCACTTCCAAAACCACTAATAATACAAACACAGCTGCTTTGAAGCACCTGCTCTTGGCTCAGTACTGTCCAAAGCCCCTTACATCCCATGTTCTTCATTTAAGCATGACACATGGACCTCGCCTACACACAAAACAGGTGAAGACATGCTCCTGTCCAACGAGCCATGATAGGAAAAGTCCCCTTTCTCTGCATACTTTTCAGTTCTCACTGCAGCACATTAAATTACAACTCTGGCCTTGGAAAACACTCCCCACCACCCAATCAAGCTGTTCACAGATAAGCCACGAAGTTAAGGGAAATCGAGAGAAAGCTAATACACATGCACATGTGAGCATCACATGGAGAGCCAGAGAAAGTCTAGCTCCACGCCCAGCACACATCAGTGGTGCCTAAAAAGAAGAGGCTTCTTCCGAGGTGGTCATCTGAGACCACAGCTCAGATATGCAACCCTTCCCCAGGAGTCCAGGAACTAAAAGGTAAGGAAGAAACATACCAGCTACATGGAATTTGAGTTTTACATTTAATATTACAGATGGACTCCAGACAATTATGCAAACAGCAGACTACAGATGAAAAGCAAATGGAGTGAGTTTCCCTATACTATCATTTTTTAATGGAAAACAATGAGTTCCATATGCTATAATCAAGTCAGTAAACAGTTCCTATTTTTGAAGTGATGGGGTTTATATCTGAATGGTCACTTTTCGATTGCTTAGGCACATTAAAATCAAACTACACAGCACATTCTATCCATGCCCTAAGTATTTTGTAATATTCAACAATATACTTATCCTATGCTGACTTTGAAAGTGTTAAAAAGAATGATGATGATGACAACTGGCTAATTTTAAATTACTAAACTGACTTTCCATTGCGGATGCCAAATACAGATTTCGTTTTGTGTGTTCCGATAATGTTCATCTTGTAACCAAAAACAGCAGAGGAAAACCACCGCAGTTACCACCCATACCGCATGGGGGGAGGCTGTTCTTGTTAAACTTCGCCCAGACAGAAAGTGGTTAGAGAGAGGTGTCATTTCATAAAGTCTGCTGATTTCTAATCCCAAATAAAAAGCAAAGACCACCAAAAGTGATTCATGCCTCACGCAGGCGAGAGAACTGAGCCAGACTCATCCCATCTCTGAGCAAAGTCAGAGCAGGCTCTCTACTGTCTTCCTGGGAGGGGAAAGCTGCCTCTTCCTTTCCATCAAGAGAATGTCCAGGTTCAGGACTGCCTCCCACGCCATGGCGTGTGGCTTGGTGCACTTTCACTGGAGGGCCTCCCTGGGAGCCATGGGAAGCTGCTCTAAGAGTGGGGCACACTGGGTGGAAACGGGCAACTCCTCCAATGGTTTTCCCCAGTGAATCAGTCCCAAGCAAGACAAGAGATGCCCTGCCTTTGAATCAAATATAGAGACAATATGTGGAAAAAACTGGAAACACTCAAGTAGGGCTTCCAAACGTAACATGCCTCTGGTGAAATGATCTGACATTAGAATCTATTTTTAGTCTTGGATTACCTGTTTAACTTAATCTAAGCTTTTACAAGGTTTTCACCAATCTGGACTCTAATTTTCTACATAGATACTTTGGCTAAGTCTAATAATCTCAATTAGACATGAATATTTAGTAATCTAAACTGGATCTCTAATAATTTAAATTAGACATTTCAACTTCACAGTCATAATTGTAAAATCTTTAAAAAACAGTCATTATGCAACACAATATTCTTTAGTATTAATAGACTGGAATATAGCACAACTAATGAAGACAGCAGAAAGTTTTAACCTGCGCTAAGAGCACATGCTTGTTTAAAACACAGGCCTAATACACTGAAAACAAACCAGCCACTTAGAGATCAGATGTCACAAAAAAATAAAAAATAAAACATAAAAAGAAAAAAAAGACATCAGAGGTCACCACATGTGATTTTCATTCACAGACCAGTCCACGGCACGTTGGGATGTCAAGTCTGGACTTTTCTGCTGACCAGTATTGCATTATCAGGTCTCACAGGGTGCCTGGGAAGGGGACAGAGGCAGTGGTTGCCTGATCTATTTCTGCACTTTGCCCAATGTAATAGGAGGACCCCTGGGAAGCCAGCAGTAGAGATGTTTATGGAGACCTGTGCAGTGAACCTGAAATTGCACTGCCTGTCCCTCTCACCCACAGCTACTCCATTTTCCCTGCTTCTTTCTTCCCCTGACTACACTACATGTACCTTAGCACAAACATCTGATGCTTTCATACAAGTTTCCTGAAGGTTGGCCAAAGCATGTAGATTAACCGAGAAGAAAACCCAAATCGCTGGGGGCCACTTGACGCTAGTGCGGTCTCTGGAAATACACACGAAATGTGTGAAAATACACCTGGTGGCTCTCCTGAGGGAAGCCACAGATCCATAGAGGGAAAGGATGGAAGAAAGATGAGTTAATATGTCAGTAACTCACTGCAACAATATTAAGCTGACACAGAATAAAGAGATCAGAACAAAAAGATACAAACAGGAACCACCAGTTTCTATGTCCAGACAGATAAGTAGGCCAGGTAAACTCCAAATCTAGACAGATACGATGACAGTGCTTGGAAATGCTGTGGGAAAGCTTCTATTTAAAAAGCATCAGATTAGATCCAGAGCCACTTCTACCTAGTACTATACACATAAAAATCTATTTAAATAAAATATTGAGTATCTGTGTATAATTATGGCAGGTATCATGCACTTGAGAAACAGGGCCACATGACTCATGTAACAGGACAAGGTGTGTCCTGACCAGGATGCTGGTATACCTGCAAGTGGAATAAATGTGGGTTGCGGGAGAGGGCCCTACATAAAGCTCTTCTACCTCTGGAGCAAACTGCCCAGCAGTCAATTCGCAGTACTTTCCACAAAGAATTTTTATTTTTCTTTTCATTTCAAAATTATATCATTAGTGTATATGATCATTGTAAGTAGATGGCTAATTTCAGTTGAAAGCATACACATCAATAATATATGGTATGTTGTTCTGTTTATTTTGCTGACTACACGGAGACAACCATAAACAAATGGTCACACATACCGCCTTTACCTGAGACCACTTTGGGCTGCTGAATGGTGGACTTAGAATGATTTTTAGCTTTCTGTGTTTGCTTTGCAATAAACAGTCAATGCTTTTGTGATAAGATTAAGACATTTTTTTTTTTGGAGTTTCAGAAAAACTTTGTACTATCTTTCATAACTGACTTTAAAAAATAAGCATTTAAAATATTTAATGCCTACAGACTTCCTAGCGAGCAAATAAATAAAAGTATCCTAGTTGAAGTCATGGCCTGATTAATACATACATCTTTGAGTCCACAGAAGCAATAGTAACAAACTTGTTTACTCAAATAAGTGAAAAATAGAGAATACATACAATTTATGCTTAATCATTGAACTGTACAAACATTTCAAAGATTCTAAACCCCAGCTTTAGAAAGAGGCTCAGCCTCTTGTTACAGACCAAAAGTCATGTGATAAAAGTTTCCTCCCAAGCCAGTGATCTATATGAAGCGCACTTTGAATTTACCCCATTTTGGAAAACATGCACTTTTTCCGTGAAAGGCTTTAATTTTTATTTTAATTAAATGCCAAAGCCTACAGTGAAGAAAAGAAGTCAGAGTACAAAATGGTTTGTCTGCAATTCCGAATGCGGATGAGTAGTCTGCAGCTCTGCTGTAATTGGCTGCTGTTTCCAGTCAGCTCCTGACAAAGGGTGCATGCTGCTCTGGATAAGCCCAAACCCTTGACCCTTCACCCCACCATGCACTTTGGGCCTGCCATGTCTATATGGAGCTAGAAGACCATTAACACCAAAGACCGAGGCTCCTTTCTGAAGTGCTCTGTGCACCTGGGAGTGCAGCGTGTGAATGTGATGGCACACTTCATAAACGGGCAGGATCTTCAGTCTTGCATGGCTTCCATTTAATGCTAGATTGCTGCTACAGCTTATTAAGCTATTCTCTCAATGGCCCAAACAGAAGAGTTTTGTTATAAAAGGAATAAATAAAGGCAGGGCCTAAGAAAGACAACAGCAGTAATAAGAAAGACTTGGAAATTTTTTTCCCGTTTTTGTGGATAGCACTTTACTGCCCCCTTTTGCACTTTAACATCAGAACAAGTTTCTGCACAGACTTATTCTGAAACCAGAGAAATATTGGGGTGTAGTGATAGGGTATCAGGTTTATATGGAATTAGCTTACCAGATACCACTGCTTAGAGTAAAAAGTAATTACCTTGAAACTTTCAGTGAGTGCACCACTATCTTCTCAGTGGCTTGAAACCTCCAAGAAATAAGGTAGTAATTGGAGACTTTAATTGACATTTTCTGCCTTAATTTGAATGTGTATGTGTGTTGGAACAACTGCCGGTTTTCACAGGTGCTCCTTCTTTCACACTTTCCTAAAACAAGTATCATCTGCAACATGAACCTGATTTATTCAAGGCAAAGAAAAGGGGTCTAAGAGCAGGCTATACAATTTGGAACCCTTAAAGTGTTATAAATCTGAGAGCAGAGACTAGTGGGGTGAGGGTGGGGGGGTGCCATTCACACCAATGACAAGCAAAAGCTTTTCAAGAAAAGGAAAGATGAGAAGCACAGAAATTCAAACACAGGGTGAGCTGACAGGCACACAAACCAGTTTAGCAACTCTTCAAGGTGAGGTGTATTTGTGCCTCTTCATCATGCATACCTTTGACAAAAAGTAATTAAACTGCAGTCTAAAGGAAAGTTCTATTTGTCAAATCTGAACTGCAATACAGAGCTAGAGGGTCCCCGGTCCCTGGCCCAAAGACCTCAATCTGCATTCGACAGAGCTGCAGGTGATGCTGTGTATACTTTCATTTAAACGTAATCCATTTTCCTCTGTCATTTTACAATTAGCATGAGTCAAAATAATATTAAATTTCACAGCCTACAGTGCTGCACAATTGAATGAAAACTGACTCCTTTTGATGTTAATCTTGTTTTTTATTTGTGATATAATGCTCAAAATCCTGGTGGCTAAATTTTATTTTAAAACGCTTAAAGACAGTATTCTCACAGATTAAGCATTTTTTTTTTCAAAAAAATAACAGAAGTATTTCTTTCATTTTATGTGTGCCATGATTTTCAGTCATAAAAGCCTCCAATTCACAGAGGGGCAAACCTGTAACAGGCTGAGGCTGAAAAATCATCTACTTTTGTATTAATCATCTGTAAGTCAAACTTTAAGAGTGTGATCCCCAAATATCACTGTCTTGTCTTTTCAAAAGTTAAGAGACTAGTTAAATCTCTGCCATGAAATTAAACACAAAACCCAACCACCTACCTCAAAATAAAAATACAGGTCTTTACTCCCTCCAAAAAAAGCTCCCCCCTCCACATACAGCAATAATGGCCCCATGAATTTTGTAGCTAGGTAAGACAAAATGTGGAGATTTGAAGAGTAAGGCTGGGATGCTATGTAGGGTGGGCAAGTGAGAAGGGGTGTGATCTCACAAATGCCAAATTTCATCCTGCTGGCTTGACCAGCCTGGCTCCATTACTAAAAGGGGGATTTCATAACCCTCAGAGACAAGATGCACTGTAGGCTTCTTTCCCAACTGTAATTTGTTGCACCTGTACGGTCTTGTTCCAAACCACGCTTTTAACAAGAGTCTACATAGGAAGGTGGAACTCCTGTTATTTATTGGTGAGGCACCCGAAAGAAAAATGGTTTTCATAGGGAAAGAAATTCAAAGGGCATTTCCAGCTGGTTCTCTCTTGTTTTATATATGAGCGTTCAAATCTATTTGCTCATTTACCTGAGTGGGAAAAGTTGCAGAGATGAAAGGCTCACATAAATCATATAGGGCAGGCGTCCCCAAACTACGGACCGGCCCACGGGCTGCATGCGGCCCCCTGAGGCCATTTATCCGCGCCCCCCCCCCCCCGCCCCGCTGCTCTTCATGAAGGGGCACCTCTTTCATTGCTGGTCAGTGAGAGGAGTACAGTATGTGATGGCCCTCCAACGGTCTGAGGGACAGTGAACTGGCCCCCTGTGTAAAAAGTTTGGGGACGCCTGCTACAGAGAATGCCTTGGCATTTAAAAAAACTCTGAGAAATTGAATTAAGATACACTGAAATGCATAACGATATTACAATCTCGAGTCAGGGAGAGTGTATCTTTCATTTCAACCCTCTCCTCATCCCTTTCCTTCCTACCATCGCATTTTTTAACTACATAGAATTTTGCCTATTTACAAAAATGATTCATCCATGTTTTATTAAAGTGAAACGCTTCCCTTTTGGTGGGGCCAATAGCCCAGCAAGGGGCTGCCATTCCTGCTCCTCCAGGATTGAGTGTCTTGTCCCACCATGGGACCCTCCCCCAGCCCCTACCAACCTCCAGGTTCCTTACATAAATAGGTGCTCAATAGGTGTCTGTGTAATCAGAGAATGAACAGATTAATAATGCACAAGATGAGATACCACTCTCTAAGTTCTCTCTTGCTGTTTAAGATTCACCTTGCCACTCAAGCATAATCAGCCTAGGAACACAGTTTACAAGGCTGTGTGCAACTGCTTGACAAGCACCTAAATGGCTGCCTCACAGATTCCTCCTTCCTGGGCTCCAGAGGAGGGTCAGGGCTGGGTCTGCCGTGGGCATATGACAGAGACATTTTCCTTCATGTCTCAGGGCTTTGCCACAGCCAGCGAAGTTGGGGAAGAGAAGGAAGAAAAACAAAGCAGACTACAAAACAGCCAGGTCTATACTGCTAACATCAAAAAGGAGCAAAGTCAGACGGGGTTTCTGACTTCCATATAGATCACCCCCACAACTGTGCACCTTGGGAAAATGGAAACAACACTCCACTGTACCTTTGTGGATGATACATTTATTTCCTGCTTAGTCACCACATCCAGCCTGGAATTACCTTGACCAAAACCCAAAAACACCCCAGAAGTTAAACACTGTAAGTGATTCAAACAAGCAGCTACTGAGAACTGCATGAAAGGAACTGGATGAGGAGGAGGAAGGAAGATGTGCTGGGGCCTGAGTTCTGAAGGGCAGGAAAATGTGGTTGTGGAGACCTCTGGCCGTCGGCTGTGTGCTCTCCAGGTAGGCAGATGCTAAGCATGGTGAAAATGCAAACCAAGAGGCACCACTTGGAATCAAGAGAACCCCAGGCCCACCAATATTCACCGCCTGGCTTCCTTAAACAAATGGCTCCAAACTTGCAGAACATCAAAAGCCAGATGGGCTGTGCTGAATGAATCCATAGGCAAGAAGCCAGAATCCCAGTTTGCTGTAGAAATAGGCCTGGACTTGATTTGAGTCTTCTCAGCTCTGACAAGCTGGAAGCTGGCATGGATCCCAAAACCCAAAATAAAATGGCATTTAATTGTGACTAGACTCTAAAAAAGATGTCATACTATCTCCTTAGCTTGACACACACTCAGCATCTCACCAAATGGATCTCCCCTCAAAAACCTGACCTCTTTTTCTCCCCACAAGGAACCATCAAATGTTTAAATTTTTAAAAAGAAAATGTTAACAGTGAAAGGAATTAATACATGCATGACCATTATATACTGAAATAACTCTCTAGTCATCCTTTAAATGGGCTGATCATTATTCTGTTCCACTGGGTATAACCTTATTATACCCAAGATTTGATATAACCTTATTATATCAAAGATTCAAAGGCTCCATTTAAAACTACACGACCATCGTAAGAAAGTGACTATAAATCAGAATGGATAATGAAAAAATTATACCAATTATACCCCAAACTTTTTTATCCATCATGTATGCACTGCTTTAAGCAAATGAATGCTTAATTTAGATACATGACGATGAATACTCCCTGCAACAGCATAAACAGGAGAGGCAAAGGATTAAGAAGAGGGACCCTGGCCCCAGAGTAGCTAGGTTTAAATCCACTTATTAGCTCAGTATGACTTTGGCTAAGTTAATTAACCAATTTGGCCACAGTCTCCCCAGTGGTATTATGGACATAATAAAAGTACTTTCCTCACTCATATGGTTACCACGAAGGTTTCAGGGGTATTTGTCAGGCAGTTAGAACAACAGCTGTCATACAGTGAGTGCTATAAACAAAATGTTGTTACGTAAAACAACGTCCACCAGTTAAGCAGTTTTCTAAATAAGAAATATCATGAATACCAATGTAACAAATGCAACACTGCCCATCCCTACAGGTTGAATTCATGTATTCATTCAACAACCCAACTGCTCACAGTACCCATACTAGAATATACAAAATGAATTCAGACACAGCCTCATCTCCATCCATAGTTGCACAGCTGAATGAGAAAGTCCAGGGTTAAAAGTGTTATAACAAAGCACCAAAGGTAGAGAAGTATAGAGGAGATGAGAAGAAAGAGGAGAGAGAACCTAATTTAGCAGGACAAAAGAAATACAAAGGGTGCTTCACTTAGCAGAAATAAGGAATGAGCAGAGGTTTGGCAGGTAAACAAAATAAATTAACATCAAAGAGTTTAAGGTGAAAGTATTATGCTACTGTCTTTATTAACAGTATTTTAATTTTTTCCTTGTATACAAAGGCAGATTGAACCACAACCAGGCACACAGTACATATTCAAGTGATTTTTATCGGTAACAACTGGTATTGTATTGAAAGGTTCATTGTACTGATCATAGAGCTTAGCTCCTTAATGTTGACCAAAGTTTTGTTACTCTTTTATTCAGCACCATTATGTCATTGTCCCTGTTTTAGAGATGGGACAACTGAGAGACACTAAGGATACTGCTCCTAAAGCTACACAGCTAATAAATGGCTAAACTAGGACTGAACTCACTCAGCCAAACTCTAAAGCACGTGCCCTTAGACTACAATGGCACTTGCTCTACTGTCTTTGCGAAACTGAATTGCTTCACTAGCCATGATCATACTCATTTTGAAAAGCAGTAGGTACTGACAATTCTCACATGAAAAAGTAGCTGACATCAGTGGCTTAGCTGTCCCTGTGTGGGATCTGGCTCTGAGCAATGGCCTGATGTAGGGAATCCTGGAGCAAGTTTGCAGGTGGATGTGATAGGCACACACTGCCGTTGGCTGAAATACTGTTTCTTTGGCATGCTTACTATTTTATTTATTTCAGCTGTCTACTATGACTTTGCTTAGAGATGCCCACAGTCTTTCAAGACTCAAGCTCCTCCTCCCCTGGGCTGTTTCCAGACCCTCCAGGGGTGAATCCCATTCCGTTTGTCCGTGTCCCCACCGTGCACCAGGCACCCACTTCTAAATGTGCTTGCTCCCACCTGGGCTTCTCTCTACTGCCTTAGACTTTAAATCTCGAGGGTAGAGGTCACTCTGCCTTGTATTCTTAGAGCCGAGTAACAGGCCTAACACTTAATAGTTGCGTGTTAAATAAACAACAAATTCTCCACCATCAATGGTTTAGATCCCTGCTGACCCCTGATGTTCAAGAGCAAGAATGGAGACCACCAGGCAAGGACCAGAGATTTCTTCAGAGATCCCAAACAGCTTTTAATGTTACGCTATTTTCCCAAAAAGGTTGGTGTAGGGCGAGGGTTCTCAGTGTGGCCTTGAGGCCGCAGTGCCAGTGTCACCTGAGAGCTTGTTAAACTGTCCCATCTTCAAGCCCCACCCCAGACCTGGGGGGAGGGGAGGGGAGGGGAGGGCAGAAACCCCTGTTTTCTCAAGCCCTGCAGGGGATTCTGGTGCCCTAAAGTTCAAGAGCCATGGACCTCTGAGCTGTCCCATTGTCTCAGGTCTCATCCATATCTAGTAGCAGAAGGATGACAGTTAAGACAGGGTAAGCTGCCATCGACACAAATCTGGGTTGTGTGTCCATTCCACTAATACTGGATGCCAGTGCTGGCCAGAAGTAGGGACTGATGAAATGAAGAAGGTGTGTCCCTGACTTTCAGGACAGGGAGAGTCATGAATACTTGCATATCAATCATGATATACTGTGTATATTGGTTCTGTCTGTGTATGAGGCATCTAAGTACAAAGCGCTGTGGGATTATGGAGAAACGACTTAAAGAGGTCACTCTTGATCTACGTCATAGAGAGAACATGTCTAGGAGAAATAATGAACTGTACTAGACAGTCCATTATAATAATGATCCATTTTCCCAGAGAAAGGGGGGATTCAAGGCCTATAAGAGCTTGCTTTTTTTAACAAAATCTAAAATGTACCCCAAATAGAGTTCTGGTAGGTAAGTAACATGTGACATTTTCTAACTTCTTCTGCAGCTAGGTACATTCTTAGCTGGTCTTGAACAAGATTTACCCTGCCCCTCTCACTCATTAGGCAATTCTGATTCTGGGCAAATGTTTTGGGGCCACAGTAAGCCAGGTAAATAGGTGTGGTAAGAGCAAGGATTATAATTCATCAGCTATAACCCAAGGCTGGAAGAGATCAATCGAGAAACACTTTTGGCTCTGAAGGTCGGAAATTCTTCACTATGCACACAGGTTAGGTGCCCTGCAGGGAGTGTGGACTGGGAACAAGGGTAAAATAGGCAGACGATAAGGAGTTGTGCCCACCCCACTTACACACACCCCCCTGTCAAAAACACCAAGGCCTTACTGGCTTTCCTCAAACACAAATATGTTGACTCTACTGGTTTCCAAAGTCTGGGTAGCACTCACAGTTATTCTGGGGTCATACGAGAGTGTACGTGGAAGACATGGATTAAGGCGTCAGTGGCAACAGGGACGCAGGTAGCAAGTATTGGAAGACAGACACAAATACTGTAATTAAAACTGGATGCAATATATTTAAATTGAAAAAAACAAACTAGTAATATAAATAATTATAGCATAAAACAATAAAATAAATAATAAAACTAATAACATAACTTAATTAATAAAGGATGGCAGAACACCAGTGGTTAATTCCAGCACTCTCGTTGCATGCCCACCACAAGGTAGGCTGAGCGCTTACCTATGCGCGCTTTAGAGAGTGAAAAGAGCACAACGTTACTACTTCGCTACTCCCCGCTTCTTCTTCCTATTTTGTTTAGAGAATTACGAAGGGCAGAAACAACTTGTTTAACAGAGCTTTCCCTTGCTATGTTTTCTTATTTGAAATCAGCAAATATGTACTTAGCAGCCACAGAATGCTTTGGACTAGCATTACATATTTGAATTTATACATGAAAGGAAAATACGTTAATCGTCTAGAGCCACTGCTGATTCTCTGCTGGAATAACAGAAATAGGTTCACCTGGCATTTGATGTGCATGGCAAGCACTCTATAACTGGTCACCGACTCCTTTCACTAGTTTTCTAGGTCCTCCTTCCTTTTCTCTAATACTTCTAAAACATCTTCTCACAGGTAGACTGCAAAGCTAAATGTTGGAGGAAGGACAGTAAACAAATGGCAGGGCTTTCTTGAATGACTGCCCTAATCACTTTAACCCTGTTCCTGACAGAAAGCTGGAGGCCAGGGCAATTCAGCATTTTCTTTTGTCATTTGCCTGCCATAAATATGCACCAGTCTGCGTTTCAAAAGCTAAAGGAGGCAGCAAGCTTGCTGGACATTTATCATGCTCTGTTCCCTGTTAACAAGCAAATACTTTAGTTGAATGGGCCATTAGCAATCATTGTCAAGTGTAGAATGCAAGGTGCTTGGATGTGACCAGCTTGTAAATCAGGGGGTATCCCTTCTCTGATGAAGCTGGACAAATGAAATGGATCTATTGATACAGACTGCTGAATTAAGTTAGAAAAAGAAGGTAAAGTAGCAGGCACTGGATATGGCCAGCCTATGTACAATACTTTAAAAATGTTTTTAATCTATGAAAGCTACAGAGTAATTACCATAGTAATGAGAAAAACAGGCAACAAAGGCAATGGATCTACAGCCCCAAACAGATGGTTAAGTCAGTTGAGAATTCGAAACAAAATCAGTGAAATGGGTCTACAATATAATATTTATGATTAATGACCCTTTTCCGTCAGACACTTAGAATCCAAGAGTCTAGAAAGGCCCACGTTGCTGTTAAGAAAAAAAAAAAAAAAAAGCACTGAATTCCCCTTTGTAAAACACACCCAAGACCCACTCCATCAAGAAAGAGACTTAGGATGTTTGCAGCCTTTGGCATTTTCAATGTCTTGAGAGTTCAGACTCTCCCAAAGAAGTGCTGAGACTTTCCTGTAGTGCCGAATAGGGGGGCAATCCAATCCAAGTATTTCCTTCTGGCTTGACCCAATTGCGGATGTCAACTCTGCATGGAACCCAATCATGGTTTCAATGGCTTATTTTGTTTAATGACTGAAATGGAAAGCGTGGAAGGCAAAAACAAAAGTCTAGCTTATTTACAAGGTTGTTCAGGACAGAGGGCGGTAAGAGTCGACAGCACAGAGATTTTTTTTGTTTTTGACTTTAAGGCTAGGCACCACTAATGTTTTCACAATCCTGCAGCTTACGCTAAGGTAGCCTATCCCATTCAACTCAAAGGTTAAGGCCCACATTTATGAGTAAAATTACATCTAGGTAGAGCTCACTGCTTTTGGCATATTGGACTAATACCCATCTGAATTAAAACTAAATTCCCCCCGCCCCTTTTAAACAGTTTATTCTATCTTTTTTTTCCAGGGTGGGAAAGACGGAACTCACGGCAGAGCTCTGTGGCTGAGGCAGAGGGACAATGTGTCCTGTTTACCTTTGCTTCTCCCATGCAGCGGGAGAGGGAGCTGGGTCTGAAAAGATGGCTGAAATCAAAAGCTCTCTGTTTTCTTTTCAGATAACCCCAGCCCTACCTATCCCCTCTACTCTGCTCCTTCCCAGCATGTCCCTGTCTGAAGCCCAAATAGATTAAGGCAACAACCGCGAAGTGCAGTTAATCCTACAGAACGGCTGCCGCTGTTAGGCCAGGAGTTAAAAGGGAAAATCTCCCAGGCCCTAACAACTGCAGTGATCTGAAGTTTTCATCAGCCCCAATCTCAATCTATCAAAAAGGCAGTCAATGAAATCTACCTTGGCCATATTATCCACCACCAATGAGCAAGAACTGAGCAGCTTTTCTTTACCGCCTCAGCCATCCCAGGCCACAAGTAGAGCTTTCATACTTCCTAATCCCAGTTTCCAAGTCTGTGTGGTTCTCACATAATGCCCAACAGCCTGGAGGCAAGGGCCTCCGTCCCGCGCCCTTTTCAGAGACGTGTCATTTCTAACATCAAGCTAATCTATATGTTGCCATGGCTTCACCCTTCATCTGCCTTTACATCTTATGAACTGCATGGATTTACCACATTATTTTTATCTGAAAGACAGAAAATGGTGGTTTTATTGCCATACAATCAGATTACTACTGCTAGTTTCTCTATGCCTTTTTACCATACTTCAATCAAAAGGGATCAGTTTCTTTATACTCTGCCCTTGATTTACATCACATCTGTAAAGACCTAGTCTGAGTTGTAATCCCCTTATTAACTATGACCAGGGTTGATTTGCCTAAAAATAAAAGCAAATTGTGTCAGACCCTTTCACTTTGTTTTTGATTCGGAACTACAAAATGGATTACTAAAGAAATCTTCGGAGTTCACACGGCTAGTATCGTGCTGAATTTAAAATGAGAATTAAACAAGTTAAACAGGGGAGGCATGTCAACGGTTTACATCTTCCATCATGGGAGAAGGGCTGAATTGCTTATGTCTTTGTATTCTTTAGCTTTACAGAGACAATGAAGCCACAGGAGTTTTTCCAAGCTGTTCGGAACACGTCCCGTTTCCTCTCCTTCCTTCTTTGCTGTTCTTCTATTCCTCCCCCAGCGCCTTTCTAATTCCCCCCCTTAAAAAGAAGGGGGGAGCTCTTCTCTGAAAGAGCTAATTCCTGACTAGAAGCTTATAGTTCTATGGGTTCTGCATATTTTAATCAAAATATTTTAAACAGTTGAACACTCCTCTTTAAGGCTCTACTCTGCTACACAAAGGGTGAGCTCATAAGCAAATCTATGTAGATATATAAGAAGTGACCTGAAAAACAGGTTCTTTATGTCAGCAGCAAAGGCAGGCAGAGATTAGGCTGATAGGAGGACCAGTTTCATCATCTTCCTTAGAAGAGCGCTTCTTTTTGTCTAATTTACAATTAAGTATTTTAAGAATGAAGTTTTCATAAAATGTTAAAAGCAGTATCTTTCCTAAACATTTTTGTATTAGGGTCTACAATCTCTATCTCCTTTTTCCCTGCCACTCCCATTTCTATGACGCATTACTGCAGTCACGCTGGGATCTCAAATAGTTTCCCATTAGGTGAACGCACTCAAAAACGTTGCTGGAAGTTAGGTGTCACATTGAAGCTCTCAGGAGCCACCCGCAAGATTCTGGTGGAAGTAAAGACAGCAAGGATTTAGTTGCTCCAGTTGCAATGTCTGTCTGAAGGCAATTATCTCACTGATCCACCAGCCGAAGGATACACCTCAGTAAGTTTATGGACAAGAGATTTTATGAGAATTAATAGAAATCTACCAGTTGTTCTTCAGCTGACTCTATACGGAGAAACCATTCGAACATGCAGTTTTTAGCTGGTCTCCAGGCTGATGGCTAATTCACCTGTCCACATACTTTAGCTTAAGTCAGAAACCTTTAGAAATGTTGGAGTCATTTGCATTTCTTTGCATTGGCAGAACAAATGTCAACAGCTTATGCTTTGTAAAAGATTTAGAACCAAGTGCTTAACAAATCATCTTAACCTCCAGCTCCTGTTTCTGGGGCTTGAGGCTGTAATTGTTGAGGTCAAGATGTGTAGTCCCTAGACACATGATTCTCAAATAAATTCTCATCTGAAAAGAAGGCTACCAAGCATGTTGTGAGGTATCGCTTTAGCTTGGTCTTTGTGCTCTGCCTGGCTCACTTGTCCTGTAGAACAACGACAGTCCATTACCTACAGTTTATCATCCTGACAAAATGTGAGGAATGTGGATGTGAAAGCACTAACAATTCCACCCCTGGTGCTTGGAGCTTTTTTCTCTCTATATTAAAACCGACAAGATTAACCCAAACGCAAACTGTGGAGCATAGTTCAAGGGGCTATTCAATCAGTGCTGAATGTGCATTTGTTTACCTACAAAAATAAGAATTTCAGACACAGTGGAAGGCAGGCTGGCTTATATATGTTATTGAATGGACTGTTTAAACAGCACTATTCATTGTAGGTTATTTTATCAATATCTGACAGGTCTGTATTTATGCAGAGCCTGATTGTGCTGAAGCCCATGTATTATATGTTATCTGGATATTATCCAGCCATTCTTTTGTATCAAGTCAATTCGTATTAGGAATCCAGTATTATTATGTAGGAAAAAAATTACATAGGAAAAGCACAATGCTTTGTTAACTAACTAGTATTTGACGCACAGGGAATGGTAACCCCAGACATAAGGTACTAGTACTCGAAATTTTCAACAAAGTCAGTGTTGTACATTCCAGAACACCAGACGACTACGGATTTGCTCACATTAAAGTACAATTAATACTTTTTTTTTTTTTTTTAAAGAGCCTACTACTTTAAGCAAAAATATCTCTCTTGGAAAGAAATGTTCTACTGAAGTGTTAAAAATGGAAGCTAGGCATTGCTGTTCTCTGCTGATTTTTTTTTTTTTTTTTTAAAAACAACTTGAAACAACCAAAATGGCTACAATGGACCCAACTCTACCAGAACGTATCAAAGCAATGTGAATAACCAAGCAGGGCAGCTACTGTTTTGAGCACGCAGGACTTCTTTCCATTATTACATACAGTCAGGGATGGCAGAGTCAACAATGTGATTAAAGTAGTTACCGAGACGCTGAATTTACAAAGGGGTTTCTGGACCCTGTATCCAAACAGCTGCTACATGTTCCCTGTGTCGACCACCTGCTAAAAAAGCTGACCTCTGAATGAAACAAATCTAATTACTGATGGCGGCTTCATTACAAATGAATTGTTCCACAGCTCATAGGAACTGATGTGAAACTTCAATGCATTTGATTACCTTCCTGCCACATTATATTTACCGACTGAAACTTCCCCTGGAAATAAATACACAACTTCCCCAAGAAAAGCAACCCCCTGGCATCAGGAGGTTATATGCATCCTCAAAAACTTAGAGAGGGGTCTTTCCTATGGCTCCTGCAGGAAGAAATGTTTCTCATCTGTAAAGCTAATATTCAGCTACAAAGGAGACCTTTTCCAGGGACACATTATCCAGTTCTCCAGGCAAGCCGTTATCAAGAGAATTTTAAAAGAAATGCTGCTGAGGAGGAGAAGGCAGCAGCAGCAATCCCAGCCGCTCAAAGGGCAAGCTTCCCGAAACGCAGGGCCCTCGAAGGTCTCCAGGTCTGGACACAGCTGGGAAAAACAGACTCATCACCATCATGATGATGGTGAGTAAATACCTGTCACCTCCTCCCGGAACCCTCCCACCCCGACACATTACGAAAAGAAGTTATTAATGTCTACACCTTAGATTGAAAGAACGGTTGTTCTACTTTTTCCCCCCAACTAGATATTTCTAATTCTCCTAGCGGATACACACAAACTACTAGTGAATAATACCGCAAAGATAAAGATACACACACACACACACACACACACACACAGAGAGAGAGAGAGAGAGAGAGAGAGAGAGAGAGAGAGAGAGAAAACTAAACGCTGAAGAGGCTAACGTAATTTCTTTCAACTAGGTTTAAACAGAAAAAATCCTCATAGGAAAAAAAATCAGCCCTAAAGAGAGCCGGTCAGTGAAAGTGCAGAGAGGCTGGAGCAGGCGACCTGGGGGAGGGGCGAGGCCCGGCGCTGTGCGATTCCGCATGGAAGAGTGACCTCTGGAGGCACCCGGCGCACAGCGGCGCCCTGGGCTCCCCGGTCGCCTCGCCCGCCCGCCCGCCCGCCTCGCCCGGACTCCGGGGCCCGCGGCTGCGCAAGGTCCCAGCCCGGCTCCTTCCGGCTCCACCTGGCGCCTTCCGAGCCGGCTTCGAAGCAAAGATGCCGCCGCCAGTACTTCATCAGCAAATAGAAGAATCTACATTAAAAATCAGATCCACGCAAGAGCAGACGAGGCTGCGCTAAGGAACTTCTCCACATGAGCGGCGTTGGAAGTGCCTTCTAGCTTCATGCAAACATTTGTTTAAACCGATTGGTAACCAGCGTTTTTGCCCTTTTCGTGAAGGGATTCTTGGTTAACATGTTAGCGAATTTGAAATTTAACACTTTTAAGAGAATGGACACACTCCCTTAATTAAGACGTGATTTCTAAATCAGCCCCCCCCCCCCCCATTTCTTTTCTCCTAAAACCAGGCCCAACTTGCTCAACTTCAATTAGGCCATGGATTTTGCTTCTGATAGCAAACGTTTACTCCAGAAGCCAGCTAATGTCTGCACACTTCTCCAAGTTTCCCGAGACTACAATTCCATGATCCTATACAGTATCTTTTGGCTGTGACTCGAAATAAGGTGATATGCAGTGCTGAATGCCCAGATGACGCCGAGTTTTGGCCACACAGATTTAGGGATGGCATTTTCTAAAATCTGAATGCACTCTGGTGGCCCAAACTGAAAGTTACTCTGCACAAAGCCTGGCTCGCTCCCGGCTGGGGCGTCCGATAAGAGCAAGTCTGAAGATCCTAAGGATTCCATTCCTACCAGGGGTCTCGAGGGCTTCGGGAGCAGTGTCGACTGGGCAGGGCCCCAAGCTTTTATAGAAGGTGCCTTACAATGGTCGGCTATCGACACCGCCTACTCCGGGGCTACCGGCTTAGGAACGAAACGGGAGGCCGAAGTGCAGCGGACCCTCCGGGAGAAGCCCAAGGCCGGTCTCCCCGGCATGGAGGAGAGGGCTCGCCGCCCGAGTTCTCCTGCGAAGCAAGCGAGCTCCCCGCGCACCCTCGGGCTGGCGGCGCCGGGCCAAGGCGCACCGGCTCCATGGCTCTGCAGTCTGCGCCGCGACTCCAGGCTCCCCTCTCCAGGACGCGCTCCGCGGCACGCGTCCTGCCACCCCGGTCGCCCGCCCGCCAGCGGGCCCTGGACCGCGCTCCCCGCGAACGCAGCATCTCCGCCTCTTCTCCAGAGCCAGCCAGTCCCTGCGCGCCCGCCAGCCTAGATTGTGGCCATGTCCTTCGTCTCGAAAACAGGAGAGGGTCAGGTATCGCCATCGGACACCTTCCCGGACGTGACATCCGAGCCACTAGGAGCTTTTAGCGCCCGGGAGCGCTCGGGAGAGGAAAGGCGGAGAGGCCGTCCCTTTCCCATCCCCGGCGCTGGGGTTCGAAGGCCGAGCGAGGAGTCTCCACCTAGTAAAATGGGGCGGGGGTTGGAGGTGGGGGACGACAGAGACAGAGGTTCCAGAAAAAGGCTCCGAGGCCCCGCGGACTGATCCCTCCTCCCGCCCAGACGGCGCGGCGGACCCGGGGCGGGGACCCAAGGGGATCGCGGACGCCACTTACTTGGAGTTCGAGGAATTCCAATAGATAGGCTCTAAAACTATCGATTTGGACATCGCAGTTCTGCATAAAACCATCAAAACTCCCCAGCAGTACTTCCACACGGAGTCCCTCCTCACAGCCATGGCGAAGCCACTCCCAGCTCCGCGCACTCCGGGCCAAGAAGGGACGGGCAGGACGCAGGCCGGGACACCCAATCCTCCGGGGCAGACAGCCGGGGAAGGCGGCGGGCGCCCGCAGGCAGCTCCGGGGCGCGCTGCGCAGCTCCAGGGGGTCGCCCGGCCAGGTGCGCTCGCCCTCGGGGGCCCTCAGGGCGCGGGGCAGGAGCGCACGCGCGGGGCGCGGCGGCGCGGCGGACTGGGGGCTCCCGGGCGCCGCGCCGGACGCAGCTCGGACGGCCGACTCCCGTGCGGCTCCAGGGTGCCGGGCCGGCCGCTGCGGGCGGGTGGGCGAGGGGCAGCGGGGCGGGAGCGGGGTGGGACACGAAGACCCGGAGCGGAGACGGCCGGCGCGGGCGGCGGGCGCTGCGCCCCGAGCGGGGCCGCCTGTGACTATAGATCCAGTGCAGCGGGCAGCGGCCCGAGCGCGCGGGCGCCGCGTCGGCGCGGTTCCATGTCCCAAAGCGCAGCACGGAGAAGGGCGCCTCCTCCCTCCGCGCGGCTCCCCGGCCTCAGGGCAGGCAGGAGGGAGCTCGGTCCGGGCCGCGGACTCCGGGCGCGCGCGGGCCTTTGTGTGCGGGGAGGGCGCCGGGACCCGCTGCGTGCGCAGCTCCTCGCTCCGGCCGGCGCCGCGGTCCCTGCCGAGGAGAGTCAGCGCGGCCGGCGCGCTGTCAGAGCGCTATAAACACGGGGCCCCGCCCCACAGCGCGAAGCCCATTGGCCCGCCGCTCAGCAGCCGCGCGCCGGTTGGGCCGCTGGCCCGTCCGTCCGCCTTCGCCGCCCGACATTGGGCGCCGGGAGGCGGGGCTCGGGCTGACAGGTGAGCCCCGCCCCCGGCCCCCGCGAGCGGCGGGAGCGGAGCCGACGCCGGGCAGAAGCTCCCGGCGCGTGCACAGGGCGCCCCCCGGGCGGCGAGAGGCGGCCTCGGCGCAGTGCAGACGTGGGAACGGCGACGGCCGAGTAGCGGGCCACCTGTCCCAGCGCCCGGCGGCGCCTTCCTCCTCCGCGGAGTCTGAAGGCGCGGCTGTCCCTCGCGCGGTGCGGAAGGCAGCAGGCCCCGCCCGGCGCCCTCCGCCGGCCGACGCAGCACTGCCCGGTGCAGGACTCGCGCTCCCGGCTTCCGAGCGCTTCTCCCAGCGCCTCTCGGCGGGGGCTTCCCACCTGATTTCGGTACCAGGAGCCTCCGGCTCAGCTTCAGTGAGTGGGTCCGGGAATTGCAGGACGATTCCCGCGACGCGGCGCCGGCATTGGCTGCTGCAGTCACAGGGCCTGAGCGTTGTCGCCTCCCGCCTTCTCCGCGGGCGTCTCCCCTCCTGGCCTCCCGGGAAGGCGGCGCCCCCCGAGCTTTCCCTGCGTGTCGCCGGCACAGACACGTCCGCGGAGACCGTCTCCCTGGCCTCTAGGAGACGCGCGCGCTTCCCGCAGTGACCAGAGATCTAGAGGGTGTGGGATGCGAAAGTGAAGGCACGTGCGTCTCCCTCGGCGTCCGCGGGACCCCAGCGCAGAGCGCGCAGAACTCCGCGCGACTTTCTCGGCCGAGCGCCGGCGCGGGCGCCCGCCCGGGACTTCCACGGAGCCACAGCGCCCACTAGCGGCCGGCTTCGCTTCTCCGCATCTCGCCAGCGCCGCGGTCCACCTACCCGGATCCGGCATCCCCGCAGCATCGAACCGAGTCGCAATGAAAGTCATTTTACACGTTCAACAGCGGCAAGAACACGGTAGAAATAAGGCACAGTACAAATGTACGATTCAGCATCAAAAACTAAACGTAGTAAAGTATATCGTATGCCCATGTTTTTAAAATTTGATGCCATCCACCCCAGGATTTGTTTCAAACTGAGCAGTAATTCTACAAATCACATATTTTAAACAAATTATCCACTACACTAAATTTAAGAGAAAATACCTATGGTAAAACATCTTGTTTTCTTTCACTCTTTTTAATAACTTCTGAAGATGTTTATGGTGCGTTGCTTTTAAGTATCCATTTTTGAAGACATTAAGTTACAGTATATCTCAATTGAAGTGGTAAAAGCTTGTGAAGACTAGTTGAAGATCGAAAACACACTAAGGCATACAAAATACTGAATACACTCACTCTTCCGAACAGATCTTTGAGAACAGAAAACTTTATTTCTGAATTTTAAATAAGCCTTTAAACGGAGAGAAATTTTTTTTTTTTTTTTTTTTGGTAAAACAGGCTCCACCACGGTATACCGATTTGAACAGCTGATTCCCAGGAAGCACCAACAAACCAGGAAGGCACATGACTCCTAACTTGACAAGGGTGGAAAAGGGCTAGTTAGTATGCTAAAATATCATTTAAGGAACTCACTGAATACAAAGTTAGCTTAATGATCTTTTAAAAGAACACTGAGTACTCAGTACCTTTGACAAACCTACATTGTGAAATTTAAGTTGTGACCTCTTGGCTCACTACATCCTCCTCTCCAAGTAAACTAGAGGAAATACAGGAAATTTGCATTGTCTGAAAATAACCCAGCTTCCAAAAATATTTTCAGTAAATCAGTCTCACATCCAAAACTAAAGTTTTACCTTGGGACAAATGTAAATATACATTTTTAAATCACTTCCTTTTCAAAACAAAGTGCGTATTTAACTGAAAAGGAATCCTACACAAAAAATTACATAAAGTGTAAGAATACGCAGCTTCGTTTCAGCCGACAGATTCAATGGAGACTATGTGAAAACCATTAGCAGTAGCAACTTTTATGGTAATTTTGGTAATTAAAAGCCTCACCAAAGGCATCACCTCAAAACTATTTGTATCTACTACTGTATAACATGCCAGGCAAAAAGTAGGTCATACTGGCATGTGCCAAGACAAAAGTAGAATTTCCCAAGCATGCCAAACCAAGAACCAATCACATCAGTGTCATATCTCTTGGTATTTGGACTTCATTTTACAAATACATTCTTGGGAAAACTTTTTCTTTACCACACCTTGAATCTTGCTCAATATATTTCCAGAAATCTATACCTATAGCAGATGTATTTAAGCCCACATCAAATGAGATTTGATTTCAGCAGAGGGTTACTTCCCTGTTCTAGAGTTAAGGAGGAAGTTTTGAAAAGTCAAATAGGGATTTGGGAATTTCAAAGAATACCACAGTGAGTTATAAAAGTTAACACAAAGTTGAATATGTAGAATGAGGTAACAAATAGAATCCCAGCTTAAAAAGAGTGGTATCAATTTTGGCCTTTCCCAACTCCAACGAAAAATGCACCTTAAGTAGTTATGTTCCTACCCTTTTGAATTCCTAGGCATGTTTTGGTCTTTAGAACTCATTGTTACCTCTTATATATTCCTTATACAGTATTTCATCTATTCTAGGACATATTTCAAAAGATATGTAACGGAACTTCTACAAAAACAAAAGCTTATCTAACTACACTACACAAAAATCTGGTATGTTGACTAAGTGTTGCTCAAGCCATAAATTACCTATGTAGCTTCTTGGTCTCTCCTAAAATCATACCCTTTGTTTCCTGGCATTGCATGCTGTTTATTTCATACAAGTCACTGAAGTTTTTAGGACTCTTTAGCAAATCTCATTTTCCCCATTTATCCTCGAGGAAAAGACCTGATGAGAAACTAAAACCCTTCCTTAAAATCAACTTTGCTAAACACCCATCTTGCATCTGCTTCTGAAATTCAGATTGTTAAAACACTGAAACATTTTATATTAGAGTCTACTTGTTGGGCAGGAAAAATACATTAGGCTCTTGGTCAAAAGAAAATCACTCTTCTCTGATAAGTTTAGAGACAACTCATACCTTACAGACTGTCACATATTCCTTATGGAAGAAAAAGACCCTATTTTCCACTAGTATCCCTTTTAATCTGAAGCTCAACATCTAGTTTCTTTTACAGCATTATAAATGTAAAAACAGCACACACGGAAATACAAATGGCTCCAACTAGCATGCGCACCTGGCATGAAACGTCATCTGTGTGTGTGCAAACCAAGTGTGGAGGGCCAAACTCCATTCATCGTTGCAAGCTGAATTAAGAGAGGTGATGGAGATAAAGGAGCAGGTAACGCCTAGCTGTGCACTCTCTGGATTGCATCACTAATATTTAACCTCTCTAAACAGGATTCCTCTTTTCAGACTGATTTGATACAAACATAACATACATGAAAATTTAAAAGCTGAATGCTACTGTTATAAGGAAAACTCCTGACAACCTTAACAGATCTCTTCTGGGTCCATAAAATCATTTTTTGCCTTCTCCAACAGCACTTAAAACTGCAATAATGTATCATTTTGTTCACTCTTATTCTACTTGTCAAGTCTGTAATCCAAAGTGAAAACCTAGAAAATGAGAATATATCATCCAAATGGCAAACCAACCCATTTTATTCTAAACCTAATGAATCAAATTTGTAATCAACAGTTGTAGCAATCTTAGAAAACTTATACTGACCCTATTAAAAACACACTTTTATAGCATTGATGCAAAAACAGTGATGAGAGAAAACAGCTTTATCATTGGAGTTATTGTCTAATGTACTGGCTCTTTAAGGACACAGCAAAAAACAAGAAAAATACAAAAACAGAACTGTCCCAGCATCCTCTCATCAACCACTGGAGGGTCAGGAAAAGAGCAATCTTCAAGTATGACTTCCAATGATTTAATTTCTAAACCCAGTGATGACTTAGGTATAAAAGCACTTATCATTCAATTTGTGGAACACTTGCATAGATGTAAAAGCAAGCATTCTGATTTGTATTACTTTGTAAAATCAGAAGAAAGTTGCCAAGAAATAATTAATGGAGTAAGAAGCTGGTTCTTTCTCACACACCCACTCCTTAAATTTCTATTAGGTCTTCTGTATCCCCCACTACTTGTTTTCCAGCACCAAATCAGTTACTCTAGAATCGACAGATAAATACAATCTATTCATCTTAATCCTATATACGAAATGAACAGTGTAGTTTATCAGCAAATGCAAACCTTCTAGATTACTGCAACACATTTTCAATCATCATGGACAACTAAATGTTAGAAGCCAAAAATAACACAAGAGTAAACCAAAAACGTTAGACAACAAAGGTGATAGTGAAAGAATCAAAACCACTGTTGAACGGCAATTCAACAAATCAAAAAAGTAGGGCCTACTGCTTGTGCTTCCACTCTCATTCTAGACTTCTAGATTGAGGCCTTGTTTACCTTCAGCAGTCCCTTGAGGTCCTCTAACTATTCACACTGTAGTGTTTGCTCACAAGGCTTTCCTGGAGCGGGCAGGAGAGCCTCACAAATGAAGCCTGTCTTCAGTATTTCTCATGCCCATTAATATAAAACAGATGAATGGTTTTGGGTGTAAAGATGCAGAAAATTGAGACAACTGAAAACAGATGCTCTAATGGATAGAAGTAGCATTGGAGAAATGTCAGTAAAGTGACAGTCTCCTTAGTATAAAATGAGGCATCAGAAATGATACGTAGAGTTCAACTAAGCCAGCACTCTATGCTTACTATACTTAGAAAATTTAAAAAATACAAACCACTGAAAATTCTTAAGATACTGCTAAACCTAGGACAGGTGGTGACACAAAAAAAGTTATGTACAAACACTAGCACAGTAAATGAATACGGAGATAACTGAGGATAGAAACAGTCTGATTTGCTGCATCTTCATAAGGGAAACTGAGTAAGTAAAATCTCACACTACAAACCCCTTCCCCAATTTAAAGCATTAAAGAGTCCTCACACCAAGCTAATTTAAAGGTTTAGTTTATACAATTGTTAAGTCTGCAAACCACAATATAAATGTCAATAACTACATAAATACTGTGATAAAAATAAACAAAGTCATAGTTAATTCTATTATAATGCATTAAGAATAACCTTAAAAAGCAAATTGTGAATAATGGCATATTTAATAAATTAGGGAACATCTTAACTGCTAAGAGACTGGGGGAAATTTTAAGTTTTCTATGTACACAAAGGCAGTGGGAACAAATTTAAAAAAAAAAAAAAACAAATTACTACATTGTTGCAGCACATTAAAGACTGGGTGGTGTATATTATTAACAATTACATCCTCTTTCCCCTAGCCTGGAAGAGAAAAGGAGTCAGTTACCAAGCACAGGAACAATTTCAACAACTCATCTGAGTCTCCAACAGCAAGCAGATACTGCAGTATGTCATTAAGCAACTTACTGTCATTTCACACCATATGTGGCAGTAAGAAACTTAAAAAAAATTAAAAGGCACGCATAAGCTGATTTCAAATATTTTAAGTCCAGGCTACTCTCTTTAGATACAATGTTTTAAACACTTGTGTAGAACAATTTTTAAATAAACATTTCCAAAAACTTGAATACAGAACTTAGGAACCATGAATCTGAACCAAAAAAAGTTACATTGGAAAAAAAAAAAAAAAATCATGAAATAATTACAGCTAACCTGTATTTAGAGATTAAAAGATTTTTAGGCAACCTATATTCTTTAGGAAAATAAAATGTTTGATTTCAGAGTAGGTAACATGTTTACTAAAAGTTCTCACTACAGTACATGCCTATTTAAAATTCTACCTTTAAAGATCTTTAAACTGATTTTATATTGTTCCTTACCACAATTAGACTCACTGAAGAGCTCAAAACTAAAGCAATAGCATTTTTCTTAGCATGCACACACAAAATAATCTACCATTTAGTCATCTCATTAACTTATGCTTTCAATTTTTAAGAATGACCAAACTGTCTGAAAAATATTGGGCAACATTTTCTCTACTTGATGACATATCTATGCATCTCAGGTAGCATTTTTATATGAATATCCTTTTCTTGAATGTTTTAATACCAGTATACTTAAACATATGTAAGAGTAAATGAGGCAGATTTTACTGTATAAAATTAGTCATCCTTAAGATTCCACATGCAAAAAAAAAAAAAAAAAAAAAATTCATAAAGTTCAAATGTGTTTGTCCTAAAAATAAACGTGCAAGTACACTACACAACGAAGATGACTTGACCATCTTAGCCTTTGACAGTATAAAGCTAAGTTATTTCTGATGGCCCACTCTGAAAATGATCTAAGATTCCATAATTTAAAAGCATTTTTCTAGTCTTTATTAAATTAAGTATAATTCATGGTGATAATACTTATATCCTAAAACAGAGGCACAGGTTTGAGAATTTAAATCTTCTGGGTTTTGTTAGTCTTTCTTAAAGGTCACAATGATGCTATTTCCTCTATTAGCATAAAGTTGATATTTGTAAAAATAGCCATTAAATACTAATTCACAAGTACATTTAATGTACATATAAACCCTATGTTAAAAGTATAAACAAGAGGAAATCTAAGTTCTAAGACTTCTAAATCGTTGACCATCAAAAAGTGAACCACCCTCTTTAAGACTTAACATAACTTTAAAAAGAATTGCTTCAACATATGAATTTAAGACTTTACTTTATTCAGCAAAATCATTTATTTACACAATGGGGAATGCTGGTTTGATTTTGTCAATGAAATAAACACAAACTAAACAGAGACAATACTGAACTGTATATATATTTTGTATCAGAGTTGACCAACTGTTTCCTTACCTGTATCAGGAACATCAAGAGCAACAGTATCACAAGGACACTGGTTTAACAATACACCACATAGGTCCAGTAATACCCTGGGAATCTCCCAATGCAATTACCAACTTTTTCTTTTTTTATAAATATATAAAAAAACAAAAAGTCAGCAAAACCAGCATTATGATGTAGCAAACAGAGTATAACTCTGAAGTCAGTGGGGTCAGTAAAAGCCTTATCAGACCATCCATAGTTTTACAAAGTGATCTGCTCTTCCTCAGACCACTAATATAGAATCCAAACAGGTGAAAAATATATCACTCTTTAGAAGACAACAATGATCTGATAAGGATTTGACTTAGTGGAAGAAAAAAAAATAAAAGGTAATTGCAGAGCATAGCCCCTATTAGAACAAGCTAACTTTCCGGATTTTACAAATTAAAAAAACAAAAACAAAAACAAAAAACCACTTCAACATGAAGCTACCATACAAAGTTTTTCCATTTTTCTTTGTAAAAAGTTCAGAGTTTGCAATTTAATCCTGGGTTTTTAATGAGAAGGACAGTTTTGGCCTGGACTTCCCCTTGCCCAGGATAATTTTTTGTTCTTCCTTTTGTTGACGTTGTCGTTCTTGTTCTAGTTTCATCCTTTCCTCATGAATCTTTCTTTGTTCTTCAACAATTCTCAACTGTTCTTCAGCCTGAAAGGGAAAGGTAAAAATTAATGATATGAATGTATTAAAAATTATCATATGTACCCCCAGAACAGGCCTATCTTCTTATGTATCTACAAAAAAAGTGTTTAATGCAAAAAAAGGGGGTAAGAACAAGGACTTTCTATGAATTCCATGCCTTCTCATTATTTTAGTTATCAAGAAACAACTTACAATGATATGTGTCATAAAATTTAACTAAGGTCACATAGTTTAAGTGGTAGACAAAAAAGAATTGATAAAATTAAAAGAGAGCCCTTTAATAATTGTATTTACATTTCCTACCTTTCATTTTTAATAAAAAATAAACAAACAAATTACGGAAAAGCACTTACACATTTTGGAAATGGAAATTAATTTTTACAAATCACATGTTGAGATCACAAGATTTTGTTCTGTACCTATTTTTATCTCTAACTTCAATGTATCAGATTAACAGATCATCAATTATAAACCAAGGCATGGATTTACTGAAAGAGTAGGTTATCTACCAGTTACTATATTTATAGTTAGAAGGACTTACAAAAAAAAAAAAAAAAAAAAAAAAACCACACAGGAAAAAAAAATGTCCATTTGGGCTTTTGTGTGGTCAAATCATGCCAGAAAAAAGGGACTATATTATAGTATCAGTAGAACCGAGAAACACTATAGACCCAATTACCTGAAGAAAACAATTAGAAAACCTTCTGAACCTGGCTAACTATAAAGTGCTACCTAATTTCAGAGAGACGCTGGTATAATTGATTCCACTCCTGCAGTGACTTCAATTCCTTCCATCTCAAGCAACCTCTTTCCTGCATCCTTCTACAGAAGATTTCCCCCTTTACCAAAGTAAGGCCCTTCTCATGCTTCCTAGAGATACCATACACACATCTTCAATTCTCAACCAAGCACAATTTTAACCTTCTCCCCAAGGGGACATTAAGCAGTGCATGGATATGATTCTGGCAGCTGCAACTGGGGATGACTCCCTGCATCTAGTGGGTAGAAGACTGGGACGATGCTACACATCCTACGATGCAGAAGACAGCACCCACGACACAGATGGCCTCATCAGTGCCAAAGCTGAGAAAGCCTGTTCTAACCCTTGAATTTTTAGTATCGATTATCATGATTTCGCCTTTGTCCTCTCTATCTGACAGTGATGCTAAAACATACACTGTATCCTTTGAACTGCCTACCTATTCGCATTCCAAGTCAAATTTTAGGTCATTGCTTCCATCTCCATTATTCTACTAAAAGTATCTTCTGGATGGTCAAAAAAACTATCAAAATCAGTGACTTTTTCTTTATTCAAATAAATTCTTCTGTTCACTATGATTTTCCACACAATCGCTTCTTTTGTCTCCATTGAGATTTTTTTTTTAATAAAGTGCAATGTGCCTAGATTATAGGCTTTATGACAGAGGAAAATGGAAAAGGTAACAGGACTTTGGTATGCAACACAAAATGTTTAAATTTTATCTTAAGTAACAAAAAGGGAAGAACAAAAAGAGGTGTAGACAGCAATGTGGTGAAGACTAAAAAACAGGTGTTGGAGCAAATAAAAGTCAGTCAAGTAAGGTCGGAGATAACAAAGATCAGAAATTACAAGCAGTGAGAGAATCTGGCAAGGTAAGCAAGGTGGAAAATGCAACAGAGCGCTAAAATGTATCTTAAAATACACCTCTCTAAAACCATTTTCGTATGCTACATTTATAATACCTGGCTACTGGACACACCCATCTGGGAGACACAGGACTTGCTTCAAAATTTTAACATGTTCAAGATTTAAATTCTTCCACTTTCTCCCTAAAACAAATCTGCCTTTTACACTTTCCCTTCTGCCACTCAAATTCTATTGCTGTGTTTCATCTCTTCCTTCTTCAGTCATGTTAATTCTTGTTTTATATTCTCTACCTAGAGTTTACGTTCGTCAGCATACCAGTTTAGGGCCACGTTATCTTTGGTACATCTAAAATGGTGCCCATTTCCAGTGTATCCTTCAATCCACCCTACACGACACTGCCAGACTCATCTTTCTTGACCATTGCTCACTCTTTCTTGTCCTCAAATTTCCAATGATACCTACTATCCATGGCATATAGCTTAATCTCCTAAATTAGCATGATTCCATAAGACTTAACATTTTCTATAACCTGGCACCAGCTGTGGTCCTACTACTCTTCTAAATTCTATCTGGCTCCCCGTCTTTTGCTCATGCCATTCTTTCCTCCTATGGAAATCCTACTTGTATATATCAGAATAGATTTCAAACAGCCACTCTTCCTTAGATTTTCACTGATAAGAATTCACAACAAAAAGAATTACCTGCTTCCAGTTGTCATTAGTGAATTCATATGCCAATCACTTTATCCAGTTTTAATAAATCACATTTTTTTAAATAAATCACACATTTAGGGTTAAGAGCTTAGTGTGTGCAACTGAATCAAGATGTAGCAGAGGTTCTTTGCATGTGTGCATGTGCCGAAGAAACATTTTATCAATATAAACACTCAAGACTCACTTTCTTTTAAGGTTCTAACTCAACCCTGGGAAAGCACACTAGAACTCTGGAGGGTGAGGGGAAAAGGACATAAAGTAGAACATCACAACCTTAATCCATAAGAGAAATCTAATTAAAATTACAAAGATACCATTTTTTTACCCTGTAAGAAAGAAATCCAAATGTGTGACAGCACATTGCTGTGGTTTCAACATGTCCCCCAAAGTTCCTTATTAGAAATTTAATTGCCATTTTAACAGTATTAAAATGTGGGGCATTTAAGCAGTGATGAGGCCATGAGACGTTCATCCTCGTGAATGGATTAATTCTATTATCACCTGAGTGGGGAGTGGGTTGGTTACTGTGGGGATGGGCTCCTGATAAAAAGATGAGTCCAGCCACGACCTCTCTCTCGAGGGCCCACTCCATCTAGCTTGCTTGCCATACGGTGTCTTCCACCATGTGAAGACCTCACCAGATGCCTGTGCCATGTTCTTAGGCGTCCCAGCTTCCACAACCCTGAGCCAAATAACTTTTATAAATTACCCAGTATCTGTTACAGCAGCAAAAAAATGGACTAACACACATATACTATCATATAAAGAGCATTTTGACACCATCAAAATTGTATCTTCGTAATACTTTATGCTAGCAAGTCCATTTTCTGGAATTTACCTTATTATATACTTGAACACCCATGCAAAATTAATACATTTACAAGGTTACATTATTACGAAAGTTTATAGAAAAAAAAAAAAAGAAACGGAAAAAACCCCAAACGTCCACCAAAATGGATTCACTAATAAATTATGGAAGCTATATAAAGCAGAATATTGTATAGCTGCTAAAAACAAACAAGAAAGAGGAAAAAAGGAGGTCCCTATGTTCTGCAAAGGAAAGATCTCCAAGTTACACTGTTAAGTGAATAAAAAGAAAGTTCCATATATACATGCTACTTTTGTGCAATAAAGGAAGAATTAAAATATTAACGCATTTGTATCTGCCTGAATAAGCATTTACAGACAGTCTGAAAAGATTAAAAAAACCCGTTAACTGAATACACCTTTTGGAAGTGGTGTTCGTGTGGGGATTGGGGAAGCGGGAAGAAGGGTAAAGGAACTTCACTGTTTCTCTTCCTGAAAAAAACAAAATTTGAACCATGTGATCATTTTACCTAATTAAAAACAAGTAAAGCAACTTCCTTCAGAGAAAATACTAATTCTGTACTTTAGGTAAAGAATCAAGTTTCTTCATTTAGGTCTACAAATACAGGAGTTTTGTGTGCGTATGTACGGAAGAGCTGATTTTCTCTGGGACTACAGCTCAACAAGGTTAATCCCCAGTGCTAAGCATATAGTGCCTACTAGAAGTATTTAATGCAATGATTTAAAAATGAGAAGGTGAATATCCTGTCTTTATATACAAATATTGGTATTTTGTTCTACTATGGCTTTACTTGCTCAATTACACTTTGATGAAATTAAAAAAAAAAAAAAACTATTCAAACACTAACAGTCATCTCTCATTTGATAAAGTGCCTCTCAAGTGATGAAAGTTGGTTTCCTGTTCATCCACCATCTGTAAGTGTGGTACGATCGTATACCCTACTTGATAGGTATATTCTTAAACCCTACCCTCTGCAGTAACTTTTTCTTTCCTGATAACTTTACTTGTCATAGAATATAACCATTGCTCCTTTCCCTGCTTGTTTCACATTTATGCAGAAGCAAGCAGTATTTGGACTGGGGGGTTGAAGATGCATAGACATATTTATACCGATGAATAATACTAAGCTCACTAACAAGTATTATGTGGTGGACAGCTTGGAGGCCAAGAGGAAAGGTAACATCCACAACACCAGAACCATTACACTGGGGCAGACCCTCCTAGCCATTATGCCCATAACCCGGTTCAATCTCACAAAGGTGACTTTCAACCTTATACCCCAAGCTAAAGAGTGATTGGTGAGAAGAAATACACAAAAATAAAATGTCCCATTATAGTTAAAAGGCCTACTTACCCCTCCCAGTAATCTCTGCCCTACCTTCTTTAACCAGAGGATGTACTGGTTTTATAAAGCTTACTTTTCTAAGCATTCTCCTCCTTAAACTGTCTATAAATTTAATCAAGGTAGTCCCTTAGCAACAATCCCTTTTACAGAGATACTAAAACCTATTTTCTATTTAAATATGTATAACTTAATAAAATTTTAAAAATCCAAACATAGAAACATTATCAAGATTATAGAAATAGATGAAATACAGCACAATCAGAAACTATGCCACTATTCAGAAACGTGGATTTCTACATTTTAAACCTTCCAAGATAGCCTTATCCGCTCTGCCATTTATAATTTTAATTCCTTCAGCTTCCCTTCCATAACTTTTATAACGTATATCCCACTTTAGATAACCAAGGAATAAAAAAAATTTGATATGATTCGTTCTAACACTTGGTAAACTATGTCAGTAAATTTTTCTAAGGTATTCCACATGCCAACGTTAAATAACAGAAGGGTAAAACACAAGGATCCCCTTCATCCCTGTGACAACGTGTTTATTCTGACACTTACCTCCTTAGGGTATCTAATATGCCAAAACATCATTGTGGAATACTATTAGCTACCGTCTAAATTCATACCACCACCTATTTCTTAACTCCCCTCGTTACCTTTATAACCTTAAATCATTTTTGAAACTTCAACCTTAGATAACATTTCCTCGGATTTCAGTTACCTGAAGTGAAGACAACTGTTTCAAAAGGAGGAAGTGACTGAGGTTGAGCTTGTATGCAGTATTATGTACAAAAAGCACTGAATGGGAGCTCTGAGAGACTGCTCTATCATTTTGCCTAGGAAAATCTGATGTCTTTGGGATTTTCTTTATACTTTCTGTTCTAAAATTTCACAGAAATAAGTATTTTCTAGATGTGGCTCTTTTAATCTTCTGTATCCTCCTACATTCTCTCTTTTCACCAGTTCTTCTGTCTTGGTCATTCACTCCATTTTGTGCACTAAGTTTTCCTTAAATGTTTGAGGATACCTGGCATGAGTGTATTATGAATGATTACATCAGGAGGGTCTTTTCTGGTTCCTACAACAAACTCCCCCTCACTGGTCCCATACCACCCTGGCTTTTCCATACCCCTTCACTCAACAAGTGTATCAGTTTTCCCTTACAGTTTCTAAGAACTGCTACTTTGGTAATACAAGGCTCCATCGTTTGACTGGCCTTCAGTGGCTTCATGTTTCCAGTTTATGTCCTACAAACTCATCCTTCACAATGCCAATACACTTACTAGTGTTCAGGAATTTATTTTCTAACTTACTGTCCCAAATACATTAACACAAGGTCTTAAACCAACTTTTAATCTTAACAATCAGGAACAAACATCTCACTCTCTGAAAATCCTTACCTGACTTACTGAAATCTTCACTTCAAATTAAAACATTTGACATTTACATTTGGTGCCTTATTCTTCCTAATTATTGTGCCATTTCAACTTACATAAATGCTCACACTACTATAAGATACCCTGGTTCTTTTTCTAACAATGTAATTTCCTGTGGCCACTGTAACTAATTACCACAGCTGGATGAAATTTTTCAGTATCACTGGAACAAAAATCAAACTGTTGGGAGGGATACACTTCCTCCAGAGGTTCTAGGGGAAAATCCACTCCTTGCCTCTTCCAGCTTCTGGTGACTGCCAGTTTCTCGGTGCGTGGACCCTACACTCCAAGGCCAATATGCTCAAATCTCTGTGTTTGTCTTCACATCATCTTTTCCTATGTGCGTGGATTCTGTTAGGAGTCTGGACACCTTCCTTCATCATGTCATCTATCTTTTTCATTCCTAGTTGGCAGTTTCTGCTGATACAACATTCTAAGAAAACTTGGAAGTCCCCTACATGTCACATCATTAAACACAGCTCTCCACGGATCTTTCCTGGATAATCTCATCTATTTCTGGCTTTTACTGAGATAGTATAGGAACCTGTGATTTACATGCACAGTCTCTTCAACAATAACAAAAGATTGTCTAGCAACACCCTTGGCCGTCTTTCCAGAACTAGCTTTTCTAACAGGGAACATCTTTTACCAACTTGATGTTGAGATTTTCCCAACATCAAGTTCTGGTGGTTCTTGTTATACTTATCAGTTCATTCAGCAATTTAGCTCTTCTTGCCACTTTACTATCAACAGAAAGAAACCAGACTACACCTTCAAAACTTATTCAGAATTCTTCTCAGCAAAATATGAGAAAGTTTTAAGTTCTGTCTTACACACAACTTTAGGACCCAATCCAGCCAAGCTTTCTATTATTATATAAAAAGCATCTCTTTCCCTCCAGTTTACAATATGTTCCTAATTTTCTTCTAAGCCCTAACCAGAAGCACCTTTAAAATACGTATTTCTGCCAACAGCCTTAATGGTAATGTATGCATTTTCTATCATGTAACTCAAAATTGAAGACTCTACCCTACTGTCCAATTCCAAAACCACTTCTATATTTCTAGGTAACATAATACTACAAACTAAATAGCTCAAAATAAATTTATTCTGGAGGACAGAAGTCTGAAATCAGTATCCCTGCGTTGAAAGCAAGGTGTCGGCAGGGTATCTACGCTCCTTTTAGAGTCTTTACGGGGGAGTCTGTTCCTTGTCTGTTACAGCTTCTGGTGGCTGCCAGGATTCCTTGGCTTCACCCTACATCACTTCAGTCTTTAAAGCCAACATTTTCAAATCTTTCTGTCTTTACTTAGCTTTCTTCTCCTGTCTGTGCAATATGCTAAAATTTCCCTCTGCCTCTCTCATAAGAACACATGCGATGGCATTTAGGGCCCACCAGGTCATCCAGAATAAACTCCCCACTGCAAGATACTTAATCGCATCTACAAAAGCCCTGCCCTGCTTGTCATATATGGGCACATTCAAATTCCAGGCATTAGAATATAGATTATTTTATATGGAGGGAGGACAGAAGGCATTTTTCAGCCTAACATACAAACTTATTTAAAAGAAATCCCTGCTTACATTTTTCTAAGAACTCCTAGAGCCATCTCTCTATTGTAAAGCAAGCTCTGGTTTATTTTAAACTTACGTATGTGATGCACAATTGATACATAAGCAACTTTCGAACATGGCATTATTTTTTTCCTCTTTCAAACTGGTGAGACACAGAGTGGTATCTAACATGATGAACTTGGCAAGGGGTGACAAGGATATTATTTCATTAGTAAAGAGACCTGTAAATCTAGAAATTGGTAACCTGTATATACTTTAAAACCCCAAAGAACACCCCTGTCTCTCATCAAAAGTAATTTGTTCTTCCTTTGACCAATGTTACTTATAATTTTGTTAAAAACTATCAATCATTATAGTTTAGGCATTTACACCCGATTAACTAGAACAGGTTGCATTGTTTATATTTTACCATCTTGACAAGGGAATAGATTGAAGGTTTGTTCCTCCTGCTGACACAACCTTCTGGAAGAGTATTTTATTCTACAGCAAAATCTATTCCCAATTTTTAAGTCTGTTTCCCTCTCGAGAAAAGTAAAATTCACATACGTTTCAGAACAGTATCTGAGATCTTCTTAGGCACATCATAAAAACACCATGAAGAAGACTTCAAAAAATTTCAAGCACTATTTTTAACAAAGCAAGATTAAAATTTTCCATTGTATTAACAGCCCTTCAAATATCTGAAGATAGTTATATGTTGCCAACACTAACTCAAGAACAAGGAACAATCTGCCAAAAAGCCGTGACAAGTCATATTTGGATTTAACTTTGTAAATAAAGTATGTTTGTTGGTTGGGACGTTTTTTGGTCTCTGCTGATAAATGAAATATCTTGGTACACAATGTGGAATTGGGAAAAAAAAAAAAAAAGTAACTACCCATGGACTAGAGCACTTAACAATAATTTTCATATATGGGTGAGCTCATGTGGCTAGGCTAACACATTCCTTATTAGTTATTACAGGGTTCAATCTGTGAACTTTTGTCACAAAAGCCTACTTAAAAGTCAAAAGTATGGCTTAAATTTTACTATTATGTGATCTTTACTATTATGTGATCACAAAAGCAACATAGATGACTTGCAGAACATGTAGAAACTGAAGCAAAGTATAAAGTTACACATAAGCCTACCAATTAGAGGTAAGTATTTTTAGCATTTTGGCTTATTTTTCTGTCTCTTAAGATGTGCAAGTATGTTTCCCAAAACAACAGGATCATATTGGATATATAAATTTTGTATTTAGCTACCTTCTACTTTGTATTTCCCCTGAATTAGCAAATACTTTTTGGCCACAGAAAAATCCACTGTATAATAATTATAAATCCAACAACTTGGACACTTCTACTTTAAATAATCTTAGTTTATCTTTGTATGTAAATTCATTTGTATATGATTCTATTTCATGAGACAAATTCTTAGAGGCAAAATTAAAGTTTTTTATATTTACTGATTTACTGTTATTTTCTGAAACTGTTATACCCGTTTAAACTCCCATAAAGATGTCTCTTTGTATCACTGTGGAAAAACAATGGCTTTCGGGGAGTTCTGTTAAGGAAAAAGACAAGAAGGGGAAATCTGCCTCTCGATTGAGGTTGAGATAAATTTTCAGAAATGTATTGTAGCTGCTTCTCATCCTACTTGTGTATAAATCTCATTTTCAATTAAGAAATTAAAATTAGTCTTCTTTACTGATCTGTAGGATCACTGTATTATTTTTTCACAGTTAAAATGTTTAAGAAATCTCCCTCACCACTTTCAGGGCATTTTAATTATTAACCTGCCTTTTCTGTAATCCTCTTTCCACACAAACTTTTTACCGCATGTAAGGATGGATGACTACTACTTAACTACTTTTCCCAACATCTCATGCCCTTGCCTTTGTTTTATTCATTTCCTCACACTCTTGTCTGCCTCCTAATTGAATTTCCAACTATCCATCAGGGCCCAGTTCAAGGGACCACGCCTTCTAGGAAGGTTTCCCAAGCCACCCAGGGCAATTACGTCATTCTCTCTCATTACCTGACCACTTACCAAACACTTCCATAGGATCAGTAACCTTTTTGGAGTTGCCCTCGTTTCCAAAATACATTAAATTATTTAAAAGCATTTAATGGCTTGCCTAATTTTTTCATCAAGTTGCTTTTCTCAATATAGATTTTAGTAAACAGTTACACCTTTGATCATCTTTCCTCATTGATCACTTTCTAGAGGCCAGAATGCTTCCCATTCTTCTTGCTTTAGATGGTATCAAAAACAATGATCTGCCCACATTACAAGCAGTACTTTAATAGAACTCTGAATATGTTTTACCTAATACTTTCCAATAAACATACATAGAGATTAAAGAATAGAGCTCAAAAATTGAGAGGAAGGGGAGGGAAAAAGGCAATAAAAGTCCAAGTGGGCCTCAGTGCATACCTTGCCATCTTTATACATTTTTTGTCTCCTCCAACACAATTAACATCCTACTTTCCCTGTAAGCATAGGACTACCAATAGAACCACATAAAAACTTTTCTCTAGTATCATCGATTTCTTATGCCTCCAACTTTATCAAACACTGTAAGCAGATGTATAAAGCATGTTCAAAGTCTTACTCAACTTTTTCAAATCCAAGCCTTTTTCCCTCAGATACGTTTTTACTGAAGTTTATCAAAGACGTGCCATCAGAATAGTCACTCTGGGCAGGGAGCAGTGGCACATACCAAGCACTTTGGGAGGCCGCAGTGGGTGGAACATATGAAGTCAGTAGTTCAAGACCAGCCTGACCCACATGGTAAAACCCGTCTCTTCTAAAATAGAAAAATTAGCCAGGCATGGTGGGAGGCACCTATAATCTTAGCCACTAGAGAGGCTGAGGGAGAAGAATCGCTGAATCCAGGAGGCGGAGGTTGCAATGAGCCGAGATCGCACCACTGCACTCCAACCTGGACAACAAGAGTGAAACTCTGTCTCAAAAACAAAACAAGAGATGACACTCTGATCAAATCTAAATCTGTGCGATCCAGAAGAATGCTAATGTTAAGCACGTCCCGTAGATCACTTACGATCTACAAACTAATCAATCCCCAATCAGGACAAATCAACAACAAGTCTTAACTGAATTTTGCAAAAGTAGAAATCTGAAACAAACTGGGATTAAAAAATAAAAACTAGCCATTTACTACCATTTGAGAAGTATCAGATTATGATTACCAATATTTTTTCCAGTAATCACACACCGAAAGTCATATTTTTATTTTCATGGGGGCAAATCGAAGACTTTTAAGAATAACGTAAGAAGGCCAACCCATCCCTAGCTACCATAGGGTCAGAAGGGATCAAGATCTTGGCAGGGCACACTAAGCTTCCAAGCCACCCACAAACTGAAGCCAGCAGAGCTACCCAATCTCTTTAACATGTCCTAAAACGAGGTGTAGTTCTATCTGGTAATTTTGCTTCAGTGACTTAACTGTCACACTTTTTTTCTCTCTTCTGAAACATCCATGCCTCACAAACCAGAGTATATTTACCCTTCAAATCTCAACCTTCTAATCTCAAATTCAGATCTATATTTTTCCTCTTCCTCCTAACTACACTGAGATTCTCTCCTTATACAGAATCACTAACAAAACAAAAAAGTTACCAGATACTTATTCATAAGCATGTAGTAATATAACTTATAATGATTCATCCATTTCACATTCCTATTGCTTTTGCTACCTTAGCAGATTTTAAGATTTTCTTTGGAAAAGCAGATTGTAGCTTTCCAACAGATTTAATTACGGCCTTCACAAATACCAGGTGATATTTACCAAGAATCCATTGTGCCATGTTCACTAAGTTATCTGGAATACTTCTAGCATTATCTGTTACTTGGAGTGCACTATCTTTCAGAAGATGACGCTCTAGAAACAACTGTCCCTCATTAACTTTTTACATTCCTATTAAGATTATTTATGGTACCCCTTCACCACCACTCTCAATGAGGTCCACTGTTAACTAATTAGACCCTCTCAGGTGTTTTTCTGTGCATTTATAACCACAAAATTTCTTTATACCATGTAATTGGAGCTTACAACTTGCTTTTTCCCCATCTTTCTATATTACGTATTACCGAAGACTCCGTATTTCTTGACAGATTATAAAGTAGGGATAGGAAATTATTCTGGTGCACTTACTAGCAAAAATATACTATCTGCTCCTGGTAACAAGCCAATGAATATAAAGAAAAATGCTACGTATTACAGTTGATTTAAATACACCTCCAAGCTTTTGTTGTTGTTGCTATTAATTTTTTTGGCATAGGAGAAATGTGAATGAGGTTAGGAAAGAAAAAACTGGGAATAGAGAACAAAACAATTTCCCCAGAAAACCTGTGTTTTAAAATCACTGCAAATTTTGGATTTCTGTCCAGATTGGAAGTAAAAATCTACTCAATTATTCGTATCCTTGCCTCAAAGGCCTTTAAAGTTAGTCCAGAGAATCGCCTCAAAATACCTCAAATTACAGAGCACAAAAACCAATCCACAAAATCTGAAAAAAATAAATAAATAAAGCAAAATACAAAACACTCTTCATATACGCTTTACACTTACCAGTTTGGCTTGTGCTTCTGCAATTTTTCGGTTATTCTCTTCCAGTATTCGCTCTAGTTCCTCACGTTTTGCACGTTCTTCCTCCTAAAGGGGAGGATATGTTAAGATGTTAGAAAAACAAAATGTTTATTTTTACTGATAAATATTTACTAATCTTCCTCTGAACTTTTTTGATATGACTTACAAGGTAGCTTTATAGCTACCTTCTGTCTGATAAATGATAAACTGTGCAGCCACTAAAATTGGTTTCTAGCACTAAATTTAAATCATCCCTCCCAGTCCAAACAGCAACCAACTAAACCCTCCCTAATGATAGTTTCCTGGCAATTATTACTAATACTTTAATATCACACAAATCAACAAGGACAACTACAAAACTGGATAGTATTTACCAAATTAAAAAAATAATATATAAAATATAAATAAAGTGAATATTTGTCTCACCAATTATGTATACCTACGTATTCTTTACCTATACTCCTTTAATCAGCATTAAAAGTTGAATATTTACTGTCTTGTCCAGTGTCCTGCAGAGTGTGCTCCTCGGCTGCCATACGCGCCAGCTTCCTCTTTAAAATGATTTGTACTGTTAGCTTGGCAATACCTGCATCAGCAGCTCAACCATTTATAAAGAAACAACATACAAGGAAGGCTGAGCTGAGGAATGCAGATGTTTATGGTAAGAAGGAACAAAAAATGTAATTCATCATTCCTAAGGCAAACAATTAATAAGAAAAATACATTTACTGTTAGTGAAAAATACAAATGGTAATCCATACTTCATGGAACTACGGGCTTCTTCCATGGGGAAAATGGACTTAACATTCAGATGTTGACAATTTCGGAAGGCAGCTTATATTGTCATCTACAATCTGAACTGAAACTCAGAAATCCAGGGGTTGCATGGTCAGGAAATAAAATTCTTCAACTTATTTTTTCTTGGAGAATTTAATGAGATTTTATAATGCAAACTGTATGAAGACTGCTTGATGGTTTGGGCAGTGTTCAGATCACAGCATACATATTCAAATGATTTTAATATTTGGAAAGACTGTCAGAGGGTTGTGTCCGTGTAAAAAAAAATTGTTAATATGAAACAAAAAAGCAAATGAAGAGAAAAAAATCTTACTATGATTAATAACTCGCTACAAGACAGCACCATTACTCCAAAAAATCTTCATTAAAAGCACTGTTATAAATAAAAATTTCATATGTTCAATTTTATAGTCCGTGAAACCCGCTATAAATATAAGCACGTATATCTAGTTAAAGACAGGACAAGGGAAAACGCATTTTAAAAGCTAAACTTATCAGAAAGCAAAGAGATTCAGTATGTCAATTGTCCATAATGCAAAGATGAAAAATGACAATGAGTCATCATTATTTTGAGTCAAATACTTCAGTTTAAGAAAATACAACTAGAGGATTTCCTATGTCACACACCAATGGGATTCATATTCATTATGCAAACCATGGTGATAGACACTCAGGGGTGTAAAGTAATTTGCCTTGAGTGTTTCAGAGACTTTCACCAAGTTTTTGGATCCTGGAGTAATCAGTGCAAACAAGCTATAAAGCTTCAGTAGCAAATTACTGTCTCACAGAAAGACATTTTCAACTTCTGCTCCAGCTGCTGATAAAACAAATCATGTGTTTAGCTTGACTCCAGACAAGGACAACCTGTTCCTTCATAACTCTCTAGAGAAAAAAAGGAGTTGTTAGTAGATACTAAAAAAAGTGGATGAATAATCTGGATATTTTTCCTAAAAAGATTCCTTGAAACACATTAGGAAAATGGAGGGCCTTATGATCAGAATGCTAGAATTAGTCCATTGTGCTGAAGCAGGATTTAGGGGAGGGAGTGAGGGATAAAAGAAGGAAAAAAAGAAGAGTGAGAAAACCTATTTATCAAAGCAGGTGCTATCACTCAATGTTAGGCCCTGCTCTTTTTAATCTGACTGAAGGCAAAAGCCTCTCACAGTCTAGGTAAGAGTGATAGAATAGAAGAATATACAACCACAGGTGGATTTTTAACCTTTTCCCTTTACCACTCCCTGTCTCCCCACCATCCTCCCAAGAAAGAATGTAAGTCCTGCAGCCATGGCAAAAGTTTCAAACACTTCTCAAATAGACAGCCAGTTCCATTAAATCAAAAAGTATCCTTGAATATGTTTTATAAAAGCTTCCAACTTTTAAGTTATCAGTCAGCACTTCTGAATGGGCTAAAAAATTAACTTTCGCAGCAATGTAAGTTTAGACGAGAAAGGAATTAGATAGTCTGTATTCCATCTCTTTCTGAACTGAGCAGGAGGCAGAACCCAACACTGAAAGTTTTGCCATGGACTGTCTCTACTTTCCAAACGACCGAGCGTTACCTCTCTAGCTTTTTGTGCTGCAAGCTCAGCTTGTCTCTGTCGCTCGAGTTCTTCGAGCAACTGCTTTTCCATGATGCGCTTGGCTTCCTCCACCCTTCGGAGAACTTCTCGTTCAATTTCATCCTTCCTTTTCTCCAGTTCTTCCTCCACCCTTTTTGCCACCAATTCTTCCACTCTTCGTGCTGTTTCTTCCTCGATGAGTTTTTCTTCTATTTCCTGCTGTCGACTAGCAAACAAAGAGAAAAAGATGAGTTAGACGTTTATTTTTAAAACTGTATGTTTAAACAAAACTAGTTTTAAGTCTATCAAGCCATTGAGCCTGATATTATTCAGTGATTTTTAGAATTCATTTTCATGTCACATTTAAGGAAATGGCAGATACCAAGATGTTAACTGATACAGAAATTCAAATGAATAGAAAATCTTTTTTTTTCCTTTATCATATTCTGAACACAGGAAGGTAGGTGTATACAAAGAGCCTAATTCATTAGTTCTAATTTTGAAATGATTAATCTGAAACAAAATCTACTTCTGTTATCAACTTTATAATCAGAGGACACACTGTTAACTGGGGCTGAGCTAAGGAGAAGTAAGGAGAAATTATGCAGCAGGCAACTGAGACTGGCTAAATTCATTTCCCACTAAACAAAAAGAGAATAAACAGATCAAAGAGATTCAGATTGCTGGAGCAACAGTGCATAGTTTTTACTGAAAATATGACCAACTTAAGTTTTGAAATGATATAAGAGCTTCACAGTTCCTCACTCTTTTCTTCCTTTTGTTAATTTTCAATTAAAACCTCCTCTAGAAATGGGAAAGTGAATAAAAAAGTATTTTATTATCAGAAAAAGTTCAATAAAGCATGCTACTACAGTTTAATTACTCCAAGTCCATTTTGATATTATAAACCAATTTACTCAAAATAAAATTTTGTGCTGAAATTACTGACATTTATCAAGGCGCCACTGTGGAAATCCTGCACATTTTATACCAATGATATTCAGAGATAGCCACTAATTGAAAATTAATATGAAGAAAAACATAAATCATGAACTCCTATTTTTGTGTATTAAAAATGATATTTTGCATAAACCACTAAAATTAATTTCACTGGTTTCTAACATGACTACTAGAAAGTTCTATATTGCATTTATTGTTCATATTACCTCTACTAAATAGCACTCTAAGACAATAATTTGTGCAGAATGAATAAAGTCTGAGGCTCTTCCAGTATATCTAAATCTTAAGAGGCCAACTCATGTTCCAACTTTCTCACAACCCTGAAAATTAAATAAAAACTGCAAGCTTTATCTTTTGATGACTTGTTTGACATACATATGAGAGTCATTCAATTTATATGTTTAGTAAAGACTTTACAGTTTCTAAGTAACCTTTAAACACCCCAGTCCACTTCAACTCAACTCTATTCTTGGGGATGATTCAATTCTCACCCAAGGGTTCTCAAACTCCTGTTACTTATTCACAGTGATAACACACTAACACCAATGTGTCTTAATCTGATGCATTTCAGTTTCTACACTCTTCTGTCAAGGAGACAGTAGGTACTTGAGAAAGCGTATTTTCCTTTAAGGGCCTAGATGTTTGCAATACTCATTCTCAGGAATCTGTTGTTTGTTTCTTAAATACTCCCCTTTCCCCTTCCAAAACTAAGTTTTTAAAAAAGTTAAGAAAGCCTAAGACTTACTATGCCCCTTTTCCTTAACTTCCAATTAAACACACTACAAGAGTGGTTTCAACAAGCCTTTATCTACAGCAGCTCAGTATGACGGCAGGTATCTTTCCCACTACTTTAAAAAAAAAAAAAAAAATCAAATCACCGAAAACATATAAAAGGAAATCAGACAACAATTTCAACAGAAATTAAACTACATTTCAATATAAAATGTTGTTTCTCTACTTCATCCAAAGGGAAAGAGAACTAATAAATGAAACGAGGCTGACTAATATAGAATCTGGATAATGGGTATACAAGAATGATGATAAAAATAATCATCATCTACCTTTGTGTATATGTAAATTTTTCATAATAGTTTAAAATGTATATATATACTCACTCCTGTTAGTTGGTTCCTCTGAAATTAGTAAACATAGAAAAGCCTAAGAAGAAACTTAATATTTAAAATTTCAAAACCAGTACTGTACAATGTGACTTTTAATTAGCAATGCTAAGTGGATTATAGTACTATTAAAAAAAAAAGATAATGTTAACACAGTTCCAATTAAAACTCCACACAAAGCAGAAAGAAGACCCTAGGAGTAGAAAGTTGCCAACTTAACTTAGGAAATCTGGTGAAGGTAGAAAAGACCTGATACTCAGGGTTATTTTTCTAACAGCTAAGTCCATCCCTAGGCAAAAGCACAATGGCTACAGTGCCTCATCTACAGATTTGGTCAGTAAGGAGAAAATGAGCCAAATAAATTTACTTACAGCAAAAGTCAAATCAGAATGGTGTCAGCTCCCTGCTTCTATTTCCATCGATTACACCAAATCAGAGGGCCCAGATAACAGGCAATACAGGCAGGCTGTGGGTTGCTCTGCTGTTAAGGAGTCAATTCTAACTACAGCTCAGCGACTTTATAGCCCAAAGGGTGGGCAAGTGTAAAGTCCCATGCGCAACTGAAACACTGGAGAATTAAAAATGACCTAGTGTGGTTTCCCACAACGCTGCTTATCTCCCTTTGTTCCTGGAGGAACTGCAAGGCATCCCATCCACTCAACAGGCAGGTTTCAGGGTACCAGAGCAAAACTGTTTACCTACAAGTGTTAGCAAGAATATAATGCTGTTTTTCTTGGTAAAATTAAAAATGCTATTTCAGTAATCAGAAAAATTTTAAATCACATTTTAGAACCAGTGCTGAAGGAAAGCTCAATTTTATCCCCTCACCAAACACTTAATTCAGCAAACCAATGAGCACAAATACAACCGAATTAAGCATGTATTCATCTTTACTGATGGCAAATTCATCATCATAATCAACGATAAAACCAATATTGCGCCTACTCCCATAAGAGGCACTGGAATGTTCTTGAGTGGGTCATTAGTGTCTTGCAAAATAGGTGTCATTTAATATCTAACAGTCTATTCGCTCCTTAAAACCCTTGCTATAGTAGTTGTTGCCCTCATGATGATCTTTTATCTTTTCCTCATGCTCCTCTGCTGAATATCCATTCCCCTGCCAATAATAGGTGATACTGATGAAAAGCGTTAAACCAAGATCTTCAAGATTTTAAGTGGAAATGGTCCAATACTAGGTCCCATTTTCTTCGTGTTCTCAGGTATTTCAAAAACACTACTCACAATGAACATTAAAACAGAAACTACTCAAAACAAAACAGCAAGACTCCAGCACGACAGCACTTTACAGAGTATTACTCCATACAGAGTAACTGACACCATTATTTAAAAACATCTTTAAAATGTGGGAACTCAATACTAAGGGCTTATTTCTAGGAATCGCATAATAATTATCAGCAAACAGTATTTACTTGTGTAGTGAAGGTAACAAATAATATTGAGCCAAAAGCTTTATATATCATGTCATCCCTTAAATCACATAATTATTTCTATGCAGTGGGTATTTATCTCATTTTTACTGAGGAAACCAAAAACAAGGAGCTTAAGTTTCTGGACTCAAGCACACTGGATGTTGCTGAGCTGTTTCTCTGAACCTAGGTAGATGTCAAAGCTCATGATCTCAAGCAAGCACTTATATACCACCCTACACTGGTTTCTCAGGACAAATCAGAGAGGCAAAGACAAGTGCACAGAATTAACCACCAAAATAATAATAATAATAATAAACATAAACAAAAGAAGAATTAAAAAAACATACATATACAGGCTGGGTACAGTGGCTGACACCTGTAATCCCACTTTGAAAGGCTAAGGTAGAAGGATTACTTGAGGTCAGTTCAAGATCAGCCTGGGAAGCACAGTGAGACTCTGTCTCTACAAAAAATAATACACACATACATACATACATACATATTTTTAACATCAGCTAGGCCTTGTGATGTTCTGTCGGAGCCTTAACCTTCAAAAATATGCAGTCCCATATACTCAATTTGTTCCTAAAAGCTCTTCTTTGCTCTCACAATGAGCTGTCCACATATTCTACTTCTAAGAATCACTCGTATAGATCCCAGTTCAGTGTAGATACTCTAATCTAGAAGGCTGTTAATCTGCCATGTAGTTAACACTGAGGATATTCTAACTAAGGATATCACAGGCTAGAGTAAGTTACTATGCTGCTGACATTTTCCTGATTTGCTGCAAGTCATTTTCAGCTATTTTTTCAACAGTTAATACAACATGCATGCAGGCATCTCAAAATAGCATTTAAGAAAATGGTGCTACTGGTGTAGGGGAGGGGTGAGAAGAACACGCCGCACGGCTGGGACACAGAGATGAGAGGGAGATCTTTTGAACTGAATGTTGAACCGTATGAACTGCCTATCCAAAATTGAGGGCAACAGTGTTTAAAAATGTAAAGGCCTACCTTTTAAGAATTAAGATTACAACTCTTAAGATCATGTCTTAATTCACAAGGCTCAGTCTGGCTCTGTATATGTAAGTTACATTAAACAACATTACACATTGAGGTCCATTATATGCCACCTATCGTCTAGATACTTTAAATACATTATGTTCAATTTTCACAATAAGACAGATAATCTCCATTTCACAGATTAAAAAACAAGGTCAGAGGTAGGTGATTTATTCAACACCTCAGAATTTTAAGTGCTAAACCAATAAGGTTTCCAATCTTATCAAAGAATTCCTAATTAGTTAAACCCAACGGTTGATTCTTATTTTATTGTCTCTCTCCATCCAACTAGACTTCTTCAAAGTGCACTTGACACTATGCATTCTTATATTCCTTTCTGCTTCTACCATGGGTTTTCTTCCTCTTTCCAACTGCGAATACAGACATATCATAAGGTTCTTTCAGTCACTCCTCTCTCTCCACACTCTCCCTGGGTCATTCCATATACTCTCAAGGTTTCACTGACGTTCAGTGAAGCCCCTCTTAGCTAGGCTTCAGTCTCACTTTATCGACTCTGGGTAAACTCAGTCCAGTGTATCCAAAACTAGTCCTCACAGTGGAGGCACCAAATGGAAATTCTCTTATCCCCTTTCCCTCTCCCTTATCCGCTATTCACAAAGTTTCTGACATTTTAACCAGTACCTGCCACTTGGTTGTTACTGAAACATTTGGTAGATAAGTTGCAATAGCTATACTAGCTATACCATAAACATGAGAACTAACATTCTTTCCCTGAAGTCCTACATTTCGTTTAATATACCCTAAATTTTTCTTAAGTTTGTCCCTCTTGTCCTTTCCGACAACCAACCTCACTACTCCTGTGTAAACTTCTGTACCCACCTCTTTAGTTTCCATCCCATACAACAATCAAAACAAAAAAGGCACCATGTCATTTACCTACTTAAAATCCTTCCTGTTTCTAGGATGAAATCCAAGCTCTTTAATTGACATACAACAACCCTAACATGATTCTCAGCCTCTATTTACCTCTCCAGTCACTCTATGACTTAAGTATTTAAAGAACTTTGTGTTCTAAGTCAACAGCCACCTGATTATTCCACTTGAAGACCATTTCCCCCACTCCCACCCCCATTTCCTTTATTTTGGCAGGTGTTGGGGGAGGAGGCTCTATGATTCACGTATGTCCTACACCTTGCCTGACACTGTCATATTCTTATATCCTCCACTCATTTTTTAGCACTCCCACACAAGACAGTTTCTTTATACAGTTTATATTACTTGTCACTCCTACTTAATGATCTGTCTTTGAGCTAGATCAAGATCTTGGAGAAAGGCCAATCACCTTTATAACAGCACCTAGCACAGTGCCTGGCACTTACTAAATGCTCAATAAACATTAGCCAAATGAATAAACTAACCAACAGGATACAAAGACTGAAAACTATTTCCTTCCATTCCCAAAGCTCCAACATCGAACTCTTTCCACTGTTTCTTTTGCATTTTTCCAAGGAATCAGAATATACTAAGTAATGCCAGGAACTTAGTGTACAGGTGGCTTTTAGCCCTGGCCCCTTCTCCCTCCTAAATACTATTGGCAATTGGTGTCTTCTCTCAAACCAGAGAACTGTATATACAGCTCCTTTATTTCCCATTATTTAATTCCTGAATTTCTTCACTGCTGTCCATGAGAAACTTGCTAAATGCTTCCATTTATTCTTTGCATACCAAGTTTCTTCTCATATTTTCTACCAATCTTAGCTTTCTAGCAAAAGGCAAGTCATTACTCTTTGAAGGTCTCCTTTGTTTTCACATGAAGAAATTACCTCAGCAATGTCTCACGCATACGTTCATCTATTGATATTTAAGAGCTTTACATCTAACGGCCTTGTTCCAAACCCAAAAGTTGGATTTTATAAAATCAAGGTTTAATGTGAAACAATTACTTTGTGTTTTCATATATGCCACTGACAGTTCTAAGTACAGAAAAAAATGAGTGCTGCAGGTGTTTTAAAAGAATGTTGGAAGCAAAACAGCTTCAGGTACAGCTTCCTCTGTATTTTTAGTGTTCCAGTCCTACCTTTCAGTAACTTTGGTTTTAGAAACAAATTGTGTATGTGCTGCAAAACCTACCTAACACAATTCCAACTACAAAAAAACTACAAAACTCCCAGACAATTCAGTACACATAAACTCACCTCAAGAAAATCATAAATTCAGTAACGTTCCTGCCTCATGAGCACTTCTAAATATTCACGGAAGAACTGACCAAGAATGGCTGGTTAAATAAGGAGTTAGTACGACTGTTCAAATCTATTTTTTGGGAACTGAATACTCAGCAGCAAATTATGATGAGCTTAAAGCAAAACATACAACAAATCCCTACATTTTAAAACCCAAATGTTCCTTTAGTTTGGGATTATCCACATTTACTTTCATAGCCAGAAATACACGAGAGCTGACTTTTTCAGCACATTGTAACTCTAGTTTTCATTAAATAAAAACTCTTCATGTGAGGAACGCCAAAATAAAAACATGTATTCAACTGTCTTCTGTAGCAGTACAATTTAAGGGAAACAACAAAACTGCACCTGTTTGCTAGAGAAAGATAAAGTTAAAAAAAAATAAAGAGTAGGCTTTGGGACGGTGATTACAGAGATGAATTCAAGTATCAAATAACTCATCCCACTGTACACTTAAGGTCTCTGCCTCTCCCCGTTTTTTTTTAGCATCTCAAGAAAGGGGTGACGGTGTTGGCTCGAGGGGAAAAAAAGCAGCCTCGACAACTTAACAGGAACACACTCAAGTGAGAAGGCATTTTTTTGGCAGACCACCTAAAGCGTGCGATTCCCTAGAGTGCTGATACCCTGTGCCCCATCGGAGCCTCCACAGAACGCTTCTGGGCAGCTGCGATCGGCATCTCCAGGTGAAGTCCCTTCTCTTTCCTTCGCCTCCCTCTCGGGGCGACCTGGGCCCGCTCCCCACCCTCCGCGTCCGCAGGCCCGCTGGCTCCCGGACTTCTCTCTCGACTCCACCCCGACTTCCGGGACACCGCTCCGCTCTCGCGCCAAAACCGCCTTCTCCCATTTGAGCCCTTTCTGCGCAAACCCTCAAACTCTCGCCCAGACCCCGCACGACTCCCGGGTCTGTCCCGCCCCAGGCTTTCCGAACGCCGCGCCCCGCGCCCCGCCGCGCCCCGGCCCGTTCCCGCGCCGCGTCCCCGGCCCCGCGCCGTCCCCGCCACGCTCCCCGCCCGCCCCGCGCCGCCCCGGCCCCTCCCACCGCCGACACTCACATTTTTCGCTGCCGCTCGAACTCCGCTTTCTTCTCCTCCTCCTCTCGCTTCTGCTTCTCGTCCAGGCTGCTGCGCTTGCTCACCGTGCGCCCGAAGATGTCGATGCGGTCGGGCGGGGACGAGGCGCGCTCCCGGTCCCGCTCGCGCCGGGACACGGCCGTGTTGGTGGAGCGCGAGCGCGACCGCGACTCCCGCCGCCGGTTCCGTTTACTTTCCCGAGATTTGGAACGCTTCCGCACGCGCTCCTTGTCCCGGGACCGCGACCGGGACCGGCTGCGCTTCTTGTTGTGCTTGCTGCTCTTGGTGTGCTTGGAGCGGGACGAGCTCCGGCTCCGAGACCGGCCCATCCTTCCGGGCGGCGCTCTGACTAACCACCGCTCGCCTCAGGCCCCTCGCGCGGCCGGTTCCCTCGCCTCCGCCTTCGGACGCGGGCTGGAGGTCCTACCGAGGCCGGAGGAAGGAAAGCTGTCGGCCAGCGGACTCTGTGCCCTTTCCCGACGTCTACAGTCGCCGCGAAGGCCGCCTCCAACGAGAAAGCCGCAGCGCAAGGCCACCCTAAGATGGCAGCTACGGCGGCACCGGCCGCCCTTCCCACAATGCCCTGCGAGGAACGTGCCGAAACGTGGGCCCCGCCCCCTGACGATTTTTGCCGAATGTAGGCGGGCGCTTCCGAGCGCACTCGTTTTTTTCCGTCGGTTTTGGCGGAAGCGTGAGATGCAATAAATGGGAGACTCCGGCTTTTCCTCAATGTCCTTTTTTTCCCCTTCCTGGTAAAATGCCAACGCCATGTTGAGTGAATTAAACACCTTTTACTGTGATTTAAGTAAGTCCCGCCTCGCAGAAGTTGATTGATTGCATTATTTTCTAGGAGCTGGTCTTGTTGGGCAGCCCTAAAATGGGTATACGAGTGACCCTGCGCTGATCACGTGCCTTGAGCTGAGTTTCCTCATTCATAGGATGGAGATACCACCGTTTCTGAAGTGCTTATGAGACTTGTAGGAGCTCAAGTATGCAGCAGGTTTTGATGAATAGAATCGAATGCTTACTATATAGGGCTTAATGTGCGTACTAAATGCTTTAATGTATTAACAAGTGTTTAATTCTTAAAATTGTGAATTAAGTACTACTATCATCCCCGTTTCAGAGATGAGGACCCTGAGGTCCACAGAGTCACACAACTAGTAGGTGACAGAGCAGGAATGTGCACCTACGTCATATTGTGCAAAGCCCTTGCACATAGCTAGCAAGCTCTTCTCAACGCTATCGACAAAAGCCTCATCCCCATGTGGTACAACAAACTGTATCACTGTTGTGCCCCAAAGGGAAAAGGCAACATAAATATTTGCAGATGACAGGAACCCTTGAAAATCTAGGTGCCTCAATTTTAAAATAATTTTAAAATTATAAATAAATAATAAAGCTTAACTAAATAGAAAAATTAAAATTGTTCCTTTGAATAAGCAAAAACCTATTAAAAATGGAATAACATTTTCTCCACAATGGCAACAGAAACCATAAAATACTTAGGAATAAACTTTAACAAGTGACACAATCTTTATGATAAACTTTTACTGAAAAGGCGGTAATAAGGCCCTAGTAAATGTAAAACATGCTGTATTCTTAGATGAGTAGTGAGTAACAAAAATATTGCCACTTCTTCCTAGGTCAAATTACAAAATTAGTGCAATTCTCATGAGAGTCCCAAATTCTCTTGGTGATAGGTGTCTTAGAACTAATTAAATAATTTAAAGTTTTATATGGAAGATCACGTAATGAATGATCAAGAAAACTTGGAAACAAAAAAGAACAATGTATTTGTCGTGTGGACTGCTATAATAAAATACCATTAACTAGGCAGCTTATGAACAACAAATTTATTTATCACAGTTCTGAAGGTTGGAAATCCAAGATCCAGGTGCCAGCTGATCTGGTCTCTGGTGAGGACCCAGAGAGTCACAGATCACTCACAGAAGGCACCTACTCACTGTGTCCTCACATGATGGAAGGGGCGAGCTAGCTCTCTGAGCTCTCTTTTAATGGCACTTCTAGGGTCTGAAAGTTTATGTCCTCTCAAATTAATATATTGAAACCTAATCACCAGTGCAGTAGTGTTAAAAGGTGGGGCTTTGGGACGTTGATTAGGTGATGAGGACTCTAACCTCATAACTAAAATTAGTGCCTATCTCAGTCCATTCCCACTGCTATAACAGAATACTTTAGACTGAGTGACTATAAATAATAGACACTATTTCTCAGAGTTTTAAAGGCTAGGACGTCCAAAATAAAGGTACCAGCAGATTCAGTGTCTGATAAGGGCTTGCTCTCTGCTTCCAAGACAGTGCCTTGTTGCTGGGTCCACAGGAGGCGACAGACACTGTGTCCTCTCATGAGGGAAGGGATGGAATTCGAAAGGGTGAAACAAAAATAAAAAAGTTTTGGGGGGGGGTACTAGGACACTCCTGTCAACCTCTTTTGTAAGAATACTAATCTCATTCAAGAGGGTGGAGCCTCATTTCTTCATCACTTACCAAATGGCTTCAGCTTTTAATGTCATTACAGTAGGTATTAGGCTACAACGTAAGAATTTTAAAGAGACACATACATTTAAGCCATAGCAGTGCACTTATAAAAAAGGCCAAAGGAAGCGTGTTCACCCCTTCTTTACCAAGTGAAGACAAAGAAGGAGTCATCTATGAAACAAAGAGTGAGGCCTCACCAGACACTGAATCTGCCAGTGCCTTAATCTTGGACTCACGGCCTCCACCCCACCCCCTGGAACTGTTACTGCTTACAAGTAAATTTTTGCTGGTTATAAATGACCCAGTTTGAGGTAGTTTGTTGTAGAAGCCTGAATGGACTCAGATAGGAACTAATCCAATTCATGAGGGCAGAGCCAGCAGCCCTAGCTCCTAATACCACCATCTCCCAACAGCCCCACCTCTTAATACCATCACATTCATGATGAGATTTCAACATCTGGATTTGAGAGAAGACACAAACGTTTACACCATAGCAAATAGTAAGGGTTTGCCCTATGAAAAATTGAATAAACTGAACAGCAAGATTTTACCACAAAAACAGGAAAACAGTGCAATAGAAGGATAGATCTATTCTTTTTCTTCAGATACACTCAAATAAAATCACATTTAATGTAGAATCTAATTCTCACATCTAATGTAGAATTACCCCTATTGTAAGGGAAATATTTCTGTCAATCTAACCATCTGTCAGTACATATCTGTACCTATCTATCCATTGGCAATGATATCTATGGGTTACCTATCCATATATGGTGTGGATATATGATATGACAGATACATCTGGAATTTTGCTTATAAATGTATATTACATATATATATATATATATATATATATATATATATATTCCAGAATGATGTCTGTTTAATGTTAAAGTTAGTTATTTCCAATGAGTTAGTGTATGAATTTTCTAGAGCCACCCTAACAAACTACCATAGACTGATGTCTTTTTTTTTTTTTTGAGACGGAGTTTTGCTCTTGTTACCCAGGCTGGAGTGCAATGGCGCAATCTCGGCTCACCGCAACCTCTGCCTCCTGGGTTCAGGCAATTCTCCTGCCTCAGCCTCCTGAGTAGCTGGGATTACAGGCACGTGCCACCATGCCCAGCTAATGTTTTGTATTTTTAGTAGAGACGGGGTTTCACCATGTTGACCAGGATGGTGTCGATCTCTTGACCTCGTGATCCACCCACCTCGGCTTCCCAAAGGATGTCTTAAATGAACAGAAACGTATTCACTTACGGTAGTGGAGTCCAGCAGTCCAAAATCAAATGTCAGCAAAGTTGGCTCCTTAGGAGGCTCTGGGGAAGAATGTGTTCACTGCCTCTCGCTTAGCTCTTGGTGCTTGCTGGCACTCCTTGGCTTTTAGTACCTGTTTCCATCTTTACTGTGCACCTCTCTTCTTGTAAGAGCACTGGGGATTGGTTTTAGGTCCATAGGAGATTATGGAGCTTTTAAAAGAGGAAGATATTTATCCTGCTCAGGCTCTGGCCATGCCTTTTGGCTGCCTCCAGAAAACAAAAAAAGGAAAGGAAAAAAAGTGCATGAAATTTTTAAATCCCAAATTTACCAGGGATTATCTCTGAGAATGTATTGAAGGAATGAGGGACACACATGTTTTGTGCCTGCATTTTAGAGTATAATTATCAAAATCTTGATATTTCACACTCCCTGAACTCACCTTATTTTCTCATGTATTTCTTTATTGACTATGTTTTTTGCCACCAAAATCCAAATTCCAGGCACCTTGACTGTTTTGTGTTCACAGACACCCTATGGTTTAGCTATTAACCTCAATAAATAGATTCCAAATACACCTTGAAAGAAAAGAACTGAATGATTTTTTATCCTGAGTATAAGTTTGGCTTCATTTGTTTTGTTTTGTTTTCAGACTCTTAAAAATTTTCAGTTGCCTCCTCCCTCCATTCCCTTATCCAATAAAAGCATTTCCTTAGTTCATCTTTGAATAATTAAGATAGCCAAATATAAATAACATGTCATTCAAATCCAGATCATTCCAAAGAACAACCTAAATGTAAAAAATCCCGAGGAGATGCATGAATTTATCTTTCCTCCTTGATATGATTTGGCAGTTTCTTCACCCAAAATCTTATTTTGAATTGTAATCCCCATAATCCCCACATGTCAAGGGAGAGACCAGGTGGAGGTAATTGAATCATGGGGGTGGTTTCCCTCATGCTGTTCTCATGATAATGAGTGAGTTCTCATTATCTGATGTGTATTATGATGTATATTATATATATATATATATATATATAAACCATCTTTTATATATATATATATAAAACCATCAGATATAATCTGATGGTTTTATAAGTGTCTGGTAGTTCCTCCTGGGTTCATTTCTTCTTCCTGCCCCCTTGTGAGGAAGGTGCCTAGCTCCCTTTACCTTGGGCCATGATTGTAAGTTTCCTGAGGTCTCCTCTGCCATGCTGAAATGTGAGTCAGTTAAACCTCTTTTCTTTTTAAATTACCCAGTCTTTGGCAGTTCTTTATAGTAGTGTGAAAATGCACTAATATACTCCGAATTCTTAAATTACTGATCCTCAATTGTTTTTGCCAACTTTTCAAAATTTGGGATGTATTTTGCAACATGTCCATGAAGTATCATAAATATTGATTGCCTTGGTGATAGAAAATACCATCTTAGTTGCTCAGAGAGTTACGTCTGCACTTACAGTGTAGGTGGAGTCCTTGGGCACCATGGTCCCGCGCTCTCTGTAGTGTTGTTTATTAGAATCTCACCCACTTAATTCTTCCTGAGCTGTTTGACACCCAGTTTATGCCCAACTCTCTGCCCTCCTGACTCCCAGTACCTTGGCAGGTTGTCTCCTTGGCAGCGCGTTATTTGTAAGTTTTAAAAATGACATATGTGTTCGGTAACTTAAAGGAAAATCTCAACACAATGAAAATAAACTTTAAAAAATAAAAACAAACATATTCATTATTTAATATTCATCTCTCTAGCTAAAAAGTTCACTCCTTTGGTCTGGAGGTTGGCAGGTGGGAGGGAGGTGGGCATCTGTGCCTGAGACTGGGGTCATCCATCCCAGGCATAGGAGCTAGGAGTGCATGATGAGAGGCGGTCAACAAAACATTCGAAATGAGCAAAGCAATATGGAATGTGTTGTCTGGCTTTTCTTAGCAGCATGGGCTCTTTGAAGAGTTTTAGAGAGAATTCAAAATTACAGAATATTACATAATTTGAAGATGAGTAAACTGCTTTCATCACTACTCTGGCAATAAAATCTGGAACTCTGGAGAACTCTAGCTTCTAAAAACTATCTTATGATTCAATTCAGAATATTTAGTTCTGCACACATTTTACACTTTTTTTCCCTAAGCCAAATTATCATCAATTCATCTAAAACCATCCTCAGGAGGCCCTATGCTATGCAAGGCTAATTGTGAGTGTGACTGTATGCAAACACAAATGAATAACAACAAAAAAACGATGCTTGTAAAAAGGGAATTCTTCACTGAAAAGGTAGGGAAACAATACCTCCTGACTAAGGAAAGCACATGTCGATAGTCTCAGTGGCAATGAAGTTGGAGATCTCTGTCATTTCTCTTCAAGTGTCTGAAAAGCAAGTGAGCAAAAGCTCTTAGTGCTGTGAGCATGGAAGGCTAAGGACATGCTTCCCAGAAACTTGCTTGGACTGGATGGTGACTGGAGCTGATTCCTGAGATGGGGGTGTGAGCTTGGCAGGCTTTGACATGGAGCCAGGCCAAAGTAAGAGGCCAAATTTACAGTGTCAAATAAACCACAATTTAGGAGAGACTTTATTCAAAAGGATCATTGGAAGGGGATTGATGGTGGGGAGATGCGGGGAGACTGTTATAATAAAGAGAACACTCTACACATGAGATCTGCAGGCATCTCAATAGTTAGGCAAAAGGGGGTTTTCTTTTATAGGAGAAATAAACAAGTCTAGAAAGAACTGGATGTGAGGAAGTGGGTGAAGGGGTCCCAAGAGGGGTTAGTAGATCAGGGAAGGTTCTTCTGGAAGCCAGCCTGTTCTTAGGAGCGGCTGAAGACTGGTTCAATTTGATGGTGGACCAAGGTTCTGGAACCTGGGGAAAGGAGAGAAACTTAATCGAAGTTTGATAAACAAGCATTTTGTTTCCATTAATCTTGGGGGAAAAACATAGTTCAGCTAATTTATGAGGCAAAGAATACGAATTTGGAAGGTCCATGTCTGGCCTGTCATAGATAAGCGGGGGTGAGGTGGTGGTGATACGGTTAGGTATTGTGTCCCCACCCAAAATCATCTTGAATTGTAATCCCCATAATTCCCACTTGTCAAGGGAGAGACCACGTGGAGGTAATGGAGTCCTGGGAGTGGTTTCTCCCATGCTGGTCTCATGATAACGAGTGCGTTCTCATGAGATCTGGTGGCTTTATAAGGGGCTCTTCCCCCTTTGCTCAGCACCTCTCTTTCCTGTCACCTTGTGAAGAGGATGCCTTGCTTCCCTGGGCCTTACGCCATGACTCTATGTTCCCTGAGGCCTCTCCAGCCATGCTGAGCTGTGAGTCAATTAAATCTCTTTCCTGGGTATTAGGGTGGTGCAAAAGTAATTGTGGTTTTTGCCATTGAAAGTAATAAATTATCCAGACTTCAGCAGTTCTTTATAGCACTATGAAAATGGACTAATACAGGGGCTTCCATGAATCTCATTTAAGTCATACAAGAAAGAGGGATCTTGAAGTTAAGTCATTTCCTCTAACACAAAGAATGGAGATTTCTTAGCCTCCTCTGTTTTCTAAGAACACAGGTAAAATTCAACACTGTCAGCAGTAAGGGCTTCTGAGGACAACCTGAGTCTTCTTTTATTCCTTCTCCAACTCTCTTCCTCTCTTTAGGAAGAAAAGAGTTCCTGACCTATCTCTTTTTCCTTCCCTCTGAAGAACTTCCTTCAACATTTCTTGCAAGGCAGACTTACTGGTGACAAATTCCCTCAGTTTTTTATTGATTTGAGAGAGTCTTTACTTCACCGTCACCTTTGAAGGATAATTTTGCAGGATAGAAAGTTTTACATGGGTTTTTTATTCTTTCAAACCTTTGAATCTTTTACTCCACTCTCTGGCTTGCCTGGTTACGGACTAGAAGTCTAATGGAATGCCCATCTTCATTCCTCTCTGGGTAGGTGGCCCCTACCATGCCATCCCCACCTCAGGCTTCTTTCAAGGGTTTTCTCTAGGTCTTTGTTTTTCTGGAGTCCGATTATGATATGCTAAGGTGTTGATTTTGGGGTATTTATTGTGATTGACGTTCTCTGAAATTCTTTAATCCGTGCTTTGATTTTAGAAAACTCTAAGTCATTATTATAATATTTCAACATTTCTTCTGCTCTTTCACTTTCTTTGTCCTCCTTTTAGTATTCATTAGTGTATGTTATGCCTTTTATATCCCATGATTCTTGCATATTTTATTTCATTTAAAATAGTTTTTTTCTTCTTCTTACATTTCAGTTTGGGCAGTTTCTACTGATGTCTCTTCAAGCTCACTGATTCTTTCTTCAGCTGCGTTCAGTCTACCCATGAGCCCATCAGGGTGCAGGCTTCATTTCTGTCACGGAAGTGGTTTTGGTTCCTAAGATTTCCTTTACTTCTTTCTTATAATCTTCCTCTCTCTGCTTACATTACCCATCTGTTCTTGCATGTTGTCCAATTTTTTTTCATTAGCATTATAATTACAGTTGCTTAGAATTCCTGATATAATAATTTGGAAGTCTCTGCCATATCTGAGTCTGACTCTGATGCTTGCTTTATCTTTTCAGCTGGTTTTTTTCCAGGCCTTCTGGCACGTCTTGTAATTTCTTTTGAAAAGCCAGACATGATGTACAGGGTTATGGGAACTCAAGTAGACAGGTCTTTGGTGAGAAGTTTAATGTTTTTCTGGCTAGAAGTTAGGCTGTGCCTACTGTCCCCTGTAGCTGTAGGTGTCAAAAGCTTATTTGTCTTCTGTCCTGATTTTTTGTCTCCCTTATTGTCTGTGGGTTTCTTAGGAACTCCTTCTTAGGAGTCTGGTCCTTACAGGTTTTTTGCACTGCAACCCCCTGCTATTATGTGGGAGTCCTGTTGATGTGGGGTAAGGTGAGGGTTTGGGAACAACTTAATGATCCTGTGACGAGGCCTCAGTGTTTCCGTGAGCCTGTGTGCCTGGGCTGTGACCTTCACCAGTATTTCTCGGATGGTTTTTCTCTTCTCATGCCAGAAAAGGCAGGCTACAGGGGGCTAAAGTGGGGTCATTTCCTTGCCCCCACGTTGGCTTCGGGGTGTTTGTTGTGGAGAATGATCTAGGCATATTTCAAAATGGTTACTCTTCCCTTCTCCCTGGCCACACATGGGGTGTCTTCACCATGAGAACCTGGTGTGGTTCCTGGAGGAAAAAAAAAAAAAAATGTGTCACACAAACCTGTCCCAGCATTCCCAGGAGTTTTTCACTCTCAAGTTAGTCTACCTTCAGCTCCCGGCGATTTGCCAGCGGCACCCTTCAAGTGTTCTCACCGGCTCCAGTGGCCTCTGTCTCCCGCGAGCTGATCTGAACTCTCCCTCTTTACACGTCTCTTCCGTTTTCAGGGTTCTGGTTTATCCTCCACTTCAGTTCTTTGATCTAAGAAAAATTATTGATTTTCAGCTTTTTTTATTTTTTTGCTGTTGTTCAGAGAGGGAAAAGAGATGACTTCCAAGCTTTTTTATTTGGTTGGTGGTTGTTTTTAGATTTAAATATACATTCATATTTAAATTCTCATAAGAATTATACACTAAGGATCTCTAAACTCGCCTGTTTTGTTTTTCCATTAACACGATCTTTTAAAAACATTTATCTGAGCTATCCCCCGTCTCTGAATGTCATTTTCTCATTTGAGCCAAGCAATCTTTACTTACGTAAAAAGGAAAGCTGAGATATTCAAGAGTCCTGAGGTTTGTTAGCCAGTGTCTTTCTGGAGGAGGAAGTTAGTTGAAACATGGCCTACTTTCCTCCTGTCTCCCTTTCACTGCAGTCCATAGTTATTAAATTAAATGTAAACTCAGCTGTTTTATTTAAGTGCTTTTGTGGTGTTTATGAATAGGAGGGATTAGCGTTTATTGGCAAATCATTATGCCCCAAGAACTGCGTTAGGTAGTCCTCAAGCTCTAACGTGCACAGAATCATCAAGAGATCTGGTAACATGCAAGCTCTGGCTCAGCTGGCTGGGTGTCAGCATTTCTCAGGAGGAGGTGCTCACAGGGCCTGCCCAGGGCCACTGGTCTGGGTCAGCTCCCACTCACAGATAAGAACTCTGACACTGACAAGGGAAATCAGTTTCATACAGCTTCATAGGCAGTAGGTATTTACACCCAGGGACTTTAGGTCACATGCAAAGCCATAGCAGGGGTGCCCTGGACTAATCAACAGCTCCTCCTGCCACCACAGCCATTTATCTAGATTTTTAGTTTAGGATCCAGCTATGGGTTGGACTGTGTCTCCCTAAAAGGTAGGTTGATGCCTTAACTCCTGGTACCTGTGAGGGTGACCCTGTCTGGAAATAGGGTCTTTTCAGATTATATAATTGTGTTAAGATGAGGCCATACCTGAGTAGGGGGGCCCTTCATCCAAAATGACAGATATCCTATAAGAAGAGGAAGAGAGATATGGTCACATGCAGACAAGAATGCCACGTTGCAGAGATGGGAGCGGTATGGCTCCAAGCCAGCCCAAGCATTGCCAGCTACCACCAGAGACCGAACAGGCGGGGAAGGCACCTTCAGAGAGACCCTGACCCTCCCAGCACCTTGACTGAGGACTTCTAGCCTCCATAAGAGTGAGATAATACATCTCTGTTATTTTAAGCCTCCAAGTTTGAGGTGTTTTGTGATGGCAGCCCTAGGAAATGAATAAAAATACTGAGTACACTGCCCTGCTTTTCCTCTGTACTCTCATCAGGCAAACTCAGTGGCCGCCAAGAGCACATCTGACCCACACAAGCCCTCAGTCCACCTTGCTGTTTACTCGGCTTTGAGCATTAGGAGAAGCAAGGACGCTTACATTATAAAAGTAAATCCGCTGTATTGTACTTTAGAGCAGAGAAATCCTTTGTTTGCTTAATACTTTCAAATACTTTTAAAGAGATGTTTAAAGCATGGAAAGCATTTTTAGCATTTACAGTACTGCATTTTTAATAAAAAATTTTCTCCACAGAAAAATTGTGTGTGTGTGATTAATTGCCTGGTATTTGCTGGGGAGCTATACTGCCAAGCAAATGTTTATCATCTTGTGAAAAATCTCGTGACATTTAAAAAAGAAAAACCTCTGGGGGTTGCCTTCTATTTGTTTCTCAAAGAAGCTGTGCTGCAGAAAGTGAAAATTCAGAGCCCGATTTTATTTCATTCATCTTTTCAAACCAAATACAGCATTTTGGTTTAGTTGGTCCAGGGTGAAAGCAAAATAGACTAGGAATGAATTTTTCTTTTTGCTTCCCATCCAAAAGTGTGTAGTGGAACAAAATACTGCTCCTGTTTAAACTACTGGTTAACAAATCACCCTGAAACACAGTGGCAAAAAACTCGTCCATTTTATTATGCCCCAAAATTCTGTGTGCAAGCAATTCAGACTGGCCACAGTGAGAATGGCTTATCTGTGTTCCACACTGTCTAAGGGCTCAGCTGAGAAGAGTCAAAGGCACAATGCGGAGCATGACCCAGATTGGCGGTTGATGCTGGCTGCTGCCTGGAACTTCAGCTGAGACTATCAGCTGTTTCATCTTCTTGTGACCTCTTCATATGGACTGAGCTTCCTCACAACATGGTGGTCTTGTGGGAGCTCCGTGATCCCAATGCAGGTGACCCAAGAGAATTAGACAGAAGCAATAGAGGCTTTTCACATAGCTTCAAAAGTTGTGCTATATTCTACTGGTTACCAGTGAAGTCCCTACAATTGGCTCAGATTTAATGGGAAGAGACCTAGGCTCAACATCTTGATGGAAAAAATTCAAAGAATGTGCAGGTGTGTTTTAAAATCACCATAATGCCTTTAACAGATACATGATTCACATATATACAATGAAAATTGCACCAACTTCTTTTTTTTTTTTTTTTTTTAGACGGAGTTTCGCTCTTGTTACCCGGGCTGGAGTGCAATGGCGCGATCTCAGCTGACCGCATCCTCCGCTTCCTGGGTTCAGGCAATTCTCCTGTCTCAGCCTCCTGAGTAGTTGGGATTACAGGCACACGCCACCATGCCCAGCTAATTTTTTGTATTTTTAGTAGAGACAGGGCTTCACCATGTTGACCAGGATGGTCTCGATCTCTTGACCTCGTGATCCACCCGCCTCGGCCTCCCAAAGTGCTGGGATTACAGGCTTGAGCCACCGCGTCCGGCCCGAAAATTGCATCAACTTCTAATTGGAAGATACTGATGACTTTCTGTTTAATTTTGAGTAAGATGTTGAACCTCTCTAGTCCTTACTTTCCTTAACTGCAAAATGAAAGGTCACACTGAGTAGACTCCATAGGTCTTCGGCAGAGCTATGATTTGGTTTCTTTCTATCATTGTACCAATCAAATCATTAGCGATTCAAGACTGAATTTTATAGCCAACATTTATCTGAGAGGACGTTATTTTGCCACAGTTAGCTGTCTAGGGCAGAATGAGGTAGAAACACATCTAATCTCAGTGTTTCAGTTCTAGCTCTTCCTATTATTATTTGTAGCAGACATAGTTACCATGTATTGCCTAGTGCTGAAAGCCATTTCTTTGCCTCATTTGCTCTCCGTCCCCACAACAATGCTAGCCTTGGTGCTTCCTGTAGACATCTTTTGAAGAGTCTACTTAGGGCAACTCGATTCACTGTAAAGGTGTCCTTCTCAGCCTCCTTTGGGAATTGTCCAGGATCTAAGACCATTAATCATCAGAAGCAAAGCTGGTGTAGTCACGAAAATAGAAGGCAGTCAGGAGGTGGGAGAAGGTGGAGGATAGGGGTGGTGTTTACGATTTGGCTAAAGTGAAGTTTCTGGCAACTTCCCATGTGAAGGAAGTTGCCAGAAAACTCCAATCAGGCATATTGGCACCCATGAATGACTCAGAATGCAGAAGCTCCTGTCACCAGATAAAATGGCACCTTTCAGAAGGCCAATAACAATACCAATTTGCCACGTGGCACATACAAATCTCAGCATTTTCCATGGATCCTTACAACAAATGAGAGAGAGGGAACTAACATGTTAGTTTTCTTCCATTTGACAGAGGAAGAAAATGAAACTGGTTGTCGAGCAAGGTCACAAGAAGCTGTTAAATAGCACTGTATTTGAATCCAGGCACTGGAACTCTGAGCTCACATCTGTCTTCTGTCTTCTCTCCATCAACATGTTGAGTTTTGTCAGATTTCCCATCATCCACGTTGAAACTTTAGTACCATCTCGACTCATCACTTTCCCCCTCCATTGGGTGCCCAGTCCTATCTGGGACAGGCTGCATAATTTGCAAAACCCATTGCAAATGAAAACATGGGGATTTTTTTTTCCCCAAAAAGCAGGAAAAGGAGTGTTGTTTAAAGTACTAAACTATAAAGCTTTTTCCTTTCTTCAGTGGTTTCTTTCTCGACCTGCAATAATAATTTTTGTTTTTGTTGCTTGTGTTCTTGTAATTTGACGTCTCATTTCCTCCTGAAAAAGGAAAGGGTCTACAGACACATGCAGACCCTCAAATGCATCCAGCTGCCACCCTCACACCCTCTCCCCACCCATCATCTTGGGATTTATGTCCTGGCTGAGAGTGAGGGAACTGAGGCAGGCAGGCACACTTCCTTTCCAAAGTCAATGCCTAATCTATGGACAATGTGTGATCTCCACATTGCCTCAAGCTAACATCTGGGTGAGGGCTCATTCTGTCATTGGCCTTAGATGCGGTGCTGCCGACTTGGGCAGGTGAAGGTGGGTTGCATGCGAGCCAAGGCTGCAAGGTCCCCCACTCCACAGCATGCTTCCTTTCTCATCAAACTTCACATAGAAAACACACTCAAAGGCAGATTCAAGATGGCTGATCACTAGCAGCTCGGGATTGTAGCGCAAAGAACGAGAGGACGCCACACCTTCACATGAATTCTGTTGCTCACGCACCAGGAGATTCCCAGCGGAGGAGCCCCACGGGTCGCCAGCGCGACTCTTGTGACTGGCGAGGCGGTTTTGCCGGCGCCTTGGAGCGTTGGTTCTTGGTGCAGAGTCAGAAAAGCACCATCAATCTTAACGCCGCTGATTTAGTTGGTGCAGTGGGTTGCTCAGATTTCGGCGCTGAGAATCAGTAAGCTGGACGTCCACTCAGAAACCCAATTACAAAGACGGTAAATACAAAGATCACAGATGGATAAATTTGTAACAAAGGGAAGAAAACAGCCAAAAAAGGCTGAGAATGCCCAAGATCAGAACGCCTCTCCCTCAGCGGGGGATCATAGTTCCTCATCAGCAATGGAACAAGGCTTGATGGAGAACGAGTGTGTTCCAATTACAGAAGCAGGCTTCAAAATGTGGATAATGAGAAACTTCTGTGAATTGAAAGAACTTCTTTTAACCCAATCCAAAGAAACTAAGAACTTTGAAAAAAGATTTGATGAAATGTTAACAAGAATACACAATTTAGAGAGGAATATAAGTGAATTGATGGAGCTGAAAAACACAATAGGAGAACTTCGTGAAGTATGCACAAGTTTTAACAGCCGAATTGATCAAGCAGAAGAAAGGATATCAGAGGTCGAAGACCAACTCAATGAAATAAAATAAGAAGACAAGATTAGAGAAAAAAGGATAAAAAGGAACGAGCAAAGTCTCCAAGAAATATGGGACTATGTGAAAAGACCTAATCTACGCTTGATAGGTGTACCTGAATGTGACGAAGAGAATGAATCCAAGCTGGAAAATACGCTTCGGGACATTATTCAGGAAAATTTTCCCAACTTAGTAAGGCAGGATAATATTCAACTCCAGGTAATACAGAGAACACCACGCAGATATTCCTCAAGAAGAGCAACTCCAAGGCACATAATCGTCAGATTCACCAGGGTTGAAATGAAGGAGAAAATACTAAGGGCAGCCAGAGAGAAAGGTCAGGTTACCCACAAGGGAAGCCTATCAGACTTACAGCAGATCTCTCAGCAGAAACCCTACAAGCCAGAAGAGAGTGGGGACCAATATTCAACATCCTTAAAGAAAAGAACTTTCAACCCAGAATTTCACATCCAGCCAAACTAAGCTTCACAAGTGAAGGAAAAATAAAGTTTTTTGTAAATAAACAAGCACTCAGAGATTTCGTCACCACCAGGCCTGCTTTACAAGAGCTTCTGAAAGAACCACTACACATAGAAAGGAACAAACAGTATCAGCCTTTCTAAACAAATACCAAAAAGAGCATCAATATAATGAAGAATTTACATCAACTAATGGGCAAAATAGCCAGCTAATACTAAATGGCAGTATTAAACGCACATATATTATTATTAATTCCAAATTTAAATTGACTAAATCCCCCAATCCAAAGAGAGACAGGCAATTTGAATAAAAAACTAAAACCCATCGGTATGCTGCATCCAGATCCATCTCACATTCAAGGATACACAAAGACTCAAAACAAGGGATGGAGAAGGATTTACCAACCAAACAGAGAGCTAAAACAAATAAATAAAAAGCAGAAGTTACAATTAAGCAACAAAGATCAAAAGAAGCAAAGAAGGACATTATATAATGATAAAAGGATCAATGCAAAAACAAGAAGAGCTAAAGATCCTAAATATATACGCACCCAATACAGGAATACGCAGACATACAAGACTTATCAAGAGACTTAGACTCCCACATAATAATAGTGGGAGACTTCAACATTAATATTAGACAGATCAATGAGACAGAAAATTAACAACGATATCTAGGACTTGAACTCCGATCTGGAACAAGTAAACGTAATTAACATTTATAGAACTCTCCACTTTAAATACACAAAATATACACTCTTATCAGTACCACATCATATCAACTTAGAAGTTTAAACAAAATGTTGGTTGGCTCCTTGTTTGTTATTCTCTTCCCTCATTTTCTTTTATATCTCCATTATTAAGGATAATTATAGGCATACCCATATTTTGATTGCATTCTAGCCTGGGCAATAAAGCAATACCCCCATCCTCTCTCCCTCTTCCTCTTTCTCTTTCTTCCTCTTCTTTATTCTTTTTCTAAAAAAAAAAAAAAAAAAAAAGAAGCAGTGACCTTGCTTTTTATTTCAAATGGTCATAAGCAAAAGAAAAAAAAATTTTTTGGTCTTCTTTTCTCAAGTAGTGTTATCTCAGTTCTTCTAACCTTTTCTCACTTCTTTCTAATATTTACCCATCTGTCAAAGACTGCATGAATTCTGTCCTACATGTTGAGAATTTGGACCCGGTGAGGTCTCCTCAAAAAAAAAAAAAAAAAAAAAGAAAAAAAAAGAAAAAAAAGAAACCAAGGCAAGGCTTTGTTCCTTTCAGGAAGCTCTCGTGCAGATTTCGTTTTCAGGGTCAGTCAGGCTGTTGCCAGAATGCAGTCCATGTGGCTGTAGGACTGAGGTTCTTGGTTCCTTCCTGGCTGTTGGCCTGGGATTTTCAGCTTCTAAAGACTGTTGACATTTCCTAGTCTCCTGGCCCCCTACAAAGCCAGTTATAGCAGATTAGGTTCCTCTAGCTTCAAATCTCTGTCTTTCCTGTTTGCCACATCTCTGCGATGCATCTTTCTTAGCTCCAGCCAGAGAAATTTATCCCCTCTTAAGGGCTCATGCAATTAGATTGGGCCCACCCAGATAATCCAGACTAATCTCTTCATTTTAAGGTCTGTGACATTAATTACATCTGCAAAATCCCTTTGTAGCAGTACATAGATTATGTTTGCTTGACTAATTAGGGGACAGGAATCTTGGGGAGATATCTTTAGAATTCTGCCTATTACACGGGCCTCATAGAATTAATTAATTAGGGAATATTCTTCTATTTTCTTTCTTTCTTTCTTTTTTTTTTTTTTTTTTTTTTTTTTTTTTTTTTTTTGAGATAGAGTCTCACCCAGTAAAAAAAAAAAAAAAAAGAAAAGAAAAGAAAACACACTCAAAGATAAGATTAAGAATTGCGAGAAGGGAATAGTGGAGGGTTAAGTTAAGTGCTGGACTTCGTGAGCTCAGGGTGCTGTGTGACTACTGGGTCACCTGGTCCTGGCTCTGGCCCTGGTCCTATTCATTCTTTCTTCAAAATGATTTTCTCCTTTATCTTTCTCTCCCTGCTCTCAGTCTCCATCCAAGCCCACGACTTCATTCCTCATTTCTGAAGCTGTCAATGGCATGTAAGTGCCTGTCACTGGAATCCAAGCTTCTCAACCTAACTTTCAGTGGCGTCTATGCTCTGGATCACTGTGCCCATTTAGATGGCCTTATGCCATCCAGACTGTCTCTCCCAGTGCTCGTCAGTACACACCCCCTGCCCCTCATCCTGGGGCACAGGCTTGTTCTCCATGCATACGCAGCACCAAGCTCTCATTCAGCTATCTCCCCTGGTGCCAGCTCCTGACTCCCCAGTTGCAATGCCTCCTGGCTAAGTTCCCCAGCTCTCCCTGCAAAATTAGGGGGCAGCTGCCCACAGCGGCAGTGGCTTGATGATGCACATTACTGGCTGCTTCGTCTTTCCTCTCTCCCTGTTCTGATCCTCTACCAGATTTCTCCAGATCATAAACAGTTGACTCTGTCTTAGGGCTCTATTTTGATGTAGGCAAAATAAAGATCCAGTGGTTCCAAACCAGATGCAATAGCAAATTCTTTGGAAAGAATTTGTCTATTCTTTGGATAGCAAATTCTTTGGAAAGAATTTGTCCCAAAACAAATGTTGCTATGGTTTGAACATTTGTCCTTTCCTAAACTCAAGTCGAAACTTAGCCCCCAAAGTGACACTCTTAAGAGGTGGTACCTTAAATAGGTCCTACTCTCATGACTGAACTAATCCACTCATAAATTAAGGACTAATAGGTTACTAGATTAATAATTTATATGGATGTGCAACTAGTGGCTTTATAAGAAGAGAAAGAGAGACCAAAGTCAGCCTGCTCCGTCCTTTCACCACGTCATATCCTGCACTGCCTTGGGACTCTGCTGAGACCCCACCAGCAAGAAGGCCCTCACCAGGATGGCCTTCTGACCTTGGACTTCCCAACCTCCGTAACTGTAAGAAATAAATTCCTTTTCTTTATACACTAGCCAGTTTCGGATATTCTGTTATAAGCAACAGAATAGGGACTCAGGCAGGAGAGGGATGTGTTGGACAGTCATAATACAGATGCACCTTATAGATAGTCTGTGGCTACCAACAACTGATCATTGCTGCCGGATAAATGAGGCACACCAGTTGCTTTTTCCTTTGTGTTGTGAATATACATCAACAGCATGACTGATGTCTAAATCTGGAAGGAAAAATTTAATACCATAAATATTATGTGGAACTGAGAATATACAAGGGCTATTAGGACAAGGCTTGGTGCAATGCAATTGGCTGTCTAACCACCAGCCTCCCTCCACCCTTCACTGCCACAAATGACCCACGCTATTCAGGTGTCATGAGGCCATGTTGTTTTGGTCCCTCCTTAGCCCCTGGGGGGTAAATATTAAGATATTGAAGACAATCATTGCTGCTCTGCTCCCTTTGCCTGTGATTGACTGGTTTAGGAGTGAGCATGTAACAGAATGCTGGCCAACAGGATATTAGGAAAATTCTGCCGGGAGGCTTCTGAGAAAGTTTGTCTGATTGTATAAAAGGGACACTGGAGGGAAGGTTCTGATTTTTCTAAACCTGGGATTAAGATGCTGGAAAGTGCTGTGGTTCTCTTGCCACTGCCCTAGGTTGAGCCTGCAGATGAAAGCTAACATAATGCAGATGGCAGAGAAGAAGAGAAAGCCTGTGACCTTGACTATATTGTTGAGCCACTGGCTTAACCACTTAATTACCAACTGTGGCCTTGCCCTCCCTCCTTATTTCTTGTTATGTAGGACAACAAATTCCTGTATTGTATGAAGCATTTTGATTTGGGTCTCCAGTTATTTGTAGCCAAATTCTGGACTCAGACTGGTCAACAGTCGATGTGAAACACAAAAACAAACAAACCACCAAGGTGTTGGAACGAGGCTGACTTTCCCAGATAAGATAATTAAATGCAATGTGTGTCCCTGTTGAATTGAAGCTAAGTTTGAACAAACCACCTGTAAAGGACACCTTGAGGACAGTGACACTTGGGTATTGAATGATGTTGAGGAATTTTTGTTAATTTTGTGTGTGACCATGATAATTATGATTACGTAAGAAAATGTCTTAAGACTTCAATAGCATATTTAAAAATGTTTAGAAATAAAATTTCATGGTATGTGTATTATAGACAGTGACAAAAATCTGAATAGCAAAGACAGCAAAATGTTAACAATAATTATGTCTAGACAAAGGTTATATCGGTGATCATCACACTCCTTGCTGAGTGTATCTTCATGGCTTCACATGATTAAAAAGTGAAAGAAAAAACAATATTTCTAGATTGTACATCTGATAAAAAATTAATATGGTTTCATAGTGCCCAGCTGTATGCAAAAAGGCAGGGTTATTTTTGAGAAAAATGACTGCAGAGAAACACATGAAAATAGCTTTAAACACTCTAGCCACAGGTACAGTGCTACCTGTTGTGGAAATACAGTTTATTTACTACCCATTTGCTAAAGGCAGTATTCCTGTTTGAGGGAGAAATTGTGACCTCAAGGAGACATACCTCAGCATCAGCCATCATGCAGCTAAGAAAGGGTAGGCTTACCCCCTTTCCTTTGGGAATGGCCACAGTATGCCCACAATTTCAGAGATGAACCTTCATAGTCTTCTGTAAAATGAATATCCACCAGTGTCCCTAGAGTGACAGCCATCCACAGTGAGCAAAAGATGTTCCTGAAGACTATTAAACATGGGAGCAGAAACTTGGTTACCAATGATCCAAGATGGCAGCCAGCGACAAGGCTCCCTGGGTATCAGGTAGGTGTGGACAGGAGTTGGGAGGGTCTCAGAGTCTCTCTTAAAAGCAGTGACACTTTTAGAGACTACAAAGCTTCACTTGAAACCAATTACTTGAAACATTTTCAGCAAAGTGATGAAGATGTTAGGAACTTGAATGAAAATGGTGATATAGTTTGGTTGTATACCCACCCAAATCTCATTTTGAATTGTAATTCTGATAATCCCCATAATCCCCACATGCCAAGGAAAAATCAGCTGGAGGTAACTGAATCATGGGGGCTGTTTCCCCAATTCTGTTCTAGTGATAGTGAGTTCTCACCAGATCTGATGGCTTTACAAGTGTTTGACAGTTCCTACTTCACACACTCACACTGCCCGCTGCCACTTTGTGAAGATGGTGCCTGCTTCCCCTTTTGTCATGATTGTAAATTTCCTGGGGCCTCCCCAGCCATGGCAAACTGAGTCAATTAAACCTCCTTTGCTTATAAATTACCCAGTCTTAGGTAGTATCTTAATTGCAGTATGAGAACAGACTAATACAGTAAATTGGTACTGCAGAGAGTGGGGTACTGTTATAAAGACACTTGAAAATGTGGAAGTGACTTTGGAACTGGGTAACAGGCAGAAGTTGGGACAATTTGGAGGGTTCAGAAGAAGACAGGAAGATGTGGGAAAGTTTGGAGCTTCCTAGAAACTTGTTGAATGGTTTTGACCAAAATGCTGATAGTGATGTGAACAATGAAGTCCAGGCTGAAATGGCCTCGGATGGAGACGAGGAGCTTATTGGTAACTGGAGTAAAGGTGATGCATGCTATGGTTTAGCAAAGAGACTCAATTTTTGACCCTGCCCTAGAGATCTGTGGAGCTTTGAAATTGAGAGAGTTGATTTACGGTATCTGGTAGAAGAAATTTCTAAGCAGCAAAACATTCAAGATGTGATCAGTATTATTATGAAACCATTCAGTTTTATGTGTTCACAAAGAGATGGTTTGGGATTGAAGCTTATGTTTAAAAGGGAAGCAGAGCATAAAATTCTGGAAACTTTGATGCCTCATGATCCAATAGAAAAGAAATAAAACCATTTTCTGGGGAGAAATTGAAGCTGGCTACAGAAGTTTCCAGAAGTAATGAGGAGCCAAATATTAGTCACTACGACAGTTGGGAAAACATCTCCAGGGCATGTCAGAGATCTCAGTGGCAGTCCCTCCTGTCACAGGCCCGGAGGCCTAGAAAGAAAAATGGTTTCATGGGCTAGGCCCAGGGACTCCCAACCCCCTCGCTGCTTCAGTTCCAGTTGTTGCCAAAAGAGGCCAAGGTACAGCTTGGACCATTGCTTCAGAGGGTGCAAGCCTCTGGCCTTGGCTGTTTCTACGTGGTGTTGGGTTTGCAGGTACACAGAAGTCAAAAATTGAGGTTTGGAAACCTCTGCCTAGATTTCAGAGAATGTATGAAAATGCCTGGGTCTCCAGATAGAAGTCTGCTGCAGGGGTGGAGCCCTCATGGAGACCCTCTACTAGAGCAGTACAGAAGGGAAATGTGGGATTGAAACCCCGTACAGAGTCCCCACTGGGGCACCGCCTAGTGGAGCTGTGTGAAGAGGGCCACTGTCCTCCAGACCCCAGAATGGTAGACTCACTGACAGCTTGTACCATGTGTCTGGAAAATCTGCAGGCACTCAATTCCAGCCCATGAAGGAGCTGCCCAAGGCCATGGGAGCCAATCTTTGTATCAGTGTGCCCTGGATATGAGACAAGGAGTCAAAGGAGATTATTTTGGAGCTTTAAAATTTAATGACTGCCTCACTAGATCTTGGACTTGCATGGGGCCTGTAGCCACCTTGTTTTGGTCAATTTCTCTCATTTGGAATGGGAGTATTTATTCAATGTGTGTACCCCTATTGTATGTTGGAAGTAACAAAATTTGCTTTTGATTTTACAGGCTCCTAGGCAGAAGGGACTTGCCTTGTCTGAGATGAGCCCGTAGACTTGGACTTTTGGGTGAATTCTGGAGCAAGTTGAGACTTTGAGGGATTGTTGGGAAGGCTTGATTGTGTTCTGAAATGTGAGAACATGATTTGGGAGGGGCCAGGGGCAGAAAAATATGGTTTGGCTGTGTCCACCCACCCAAATCTCATCCTGAATTGTAATCCCCATAACCCCCACATGTTGTGGGAGGGACCTAGTGCTAAGTGATTGGATCATGAGGGTGGTTCCCCCATGCTGTTCTCATCATAGTGAGTGAGTTCTCACGAGATCTGATGGTTCTAGAAGTGTTTAACGGTTCCTTCTTCACATGCTCACACTGTCTCCTGACAACTTGTAAAGAAGGTGTCTGCTTCCCCTCCTGTCATATATTTGTAAGTTTCCTGAGGCCTCCCACCCATGCAGAACTGTGAGTCAATTAAACCTCCTTTGTTTATAAATAACCCAATCTATGGTAGTATCTTTATAGCAATGTGAGAATGGACTAATAGAAATGGGATGTGCTTTACGAATAACAAAGAGTCAAAAGAAAGTAAGAGGTGTGGTCCCTCCCTGGAAAAGTGAGAACCCTGATTGGCATGAAGTCACCTTCGTGCAGGGAACAGAACAAGCCTGCATTTTTAAGCCTATGTGTGTGTATGTTTGTGTGTTCACAAAGATTCTCTCCTTGAGAAAGCAAGCTCTAGTCAGGCTTTTCTGAACTCTCTTCTCAACTGGGTCCTGAATTTTGGGTTTCTGTGTTTTCTGCATGGTCCAAAATCCTACTAAGTCAATTTAGCCAGAACTCTCCACCTTCTATATCTGATCACTATCAATATCTCATCAGGTTCCTCATCCTCCACCATCCCCAGGTGATGGATCCCTTTAGCCTTTCTTCATGGAGAGTCCTATTAGGCCAGTTAAACTAGAATCCCACTTCACCCCCAATGTTTTCTCTTAGTAATTTGTATCCAGTGACCTCGATCCTGTTTCTTGTCTGTAAATCTCTACTTTTCCTTACTGTATTGAAAGTTGAGCCTACCCTCTCTGTCCTGCTGCAAAACCCTACTGCAGTGCTCCTTACATCTATGATGATGGCCCTGAATAAAGTCTGCCTTACTGCAATTTAACAAAGGAATCAGTAATTCTTTTTCCTTAAAAATATGGGTATATCATTTTAAAAAACACAACACAGAGAATATAGCTTTCATTAACTTGCAGCTCCAAAATGTGCACATGTCAGGGGTGAGTTTGTTTTACATTTCACACAGATATTCAGGGAGAGCTTTTTGGAAACCACACTCCTGGCCACTGGAATAGCTACTGTATCAGACTCCTCATCACTGGATTTAAAAACAAATCAAAATAAAACAAAACAAAACCATCCTGCTCTTCCTGGTTCTGTAGAAGCTGTGGAGAAAGCATTTGCAGATCTTGAAACAGAAAGATGATCAATTACCCTGCAGAAGCTATTTCCTTCCCAATCTAACTGTGAGCAAGGATCTCACTGACCAGAACAATGACTGTGACTGTTCCAGGGTTTCATTGAGTCAGATCTCAATTATAGTGAAACTACCTTGGCTACAGTATTTACAGAAGGTGGGGACACGTGTGATAATTTACAGAGACACACCTAATAATACGAAGAAAGTCCAGGGAGAAGAGGCACTTTGCTTTGTGAATTGTTCTCAAAGAATTGCTGGGGGCTGGAGGTTTGACTTTCTAGGCCCTTCATACAGTGATGTGCTTTCCAAAGAATAAATGTAGTTGCTAGATGATTGAGTTCTCAAAACCAAGCTGTAAGCTCAGTGACTTGTTGGCCATTTTAGATGTTTAATTATATACAGTGTTGCCAGATAAAATATGGGACAGCTTGTCAATTTGAATTGGATTAAATAACAACAATTATTTTTTAGAATAGGCATGCCACCAATATTGCATTAAACATACTCAACGCTTGGGACACACTTACGCTAAAAAATGTGTGGTTTATCTGAAATTCAAATTTAACTGGACAACCTGTATTTTCCTTTGCTAAATCTCATGATGTTAACTCCATATCCTTTTCATTTTTCCTTCTGTCGAGGAAGTTCGTGCTGCACCCTGAGAACTGCTGGACCATGCTGACTGCACTTCACAGACACCCCCCCCAAACCCTGCCATTGGCAAAGTTGGCCTTTTCCATTTGGAACACTCCTACCAGCTACCAGAGCTGCCCTCCCCACAGCCTCTCCTGCAAAGTATGCTGGAAAACTTGGGGATTTTTGCTAAGCTGATTAGTTAGATGTTGCACATTTCAGTGTAGTTTCAATAACTATTTTTCATAGTATGAGTGAGGTTGTACATTTTTTCATACGTTTAAGGGTTATTCACACTGGTTTTTCTATGGGCAGTCTATATCCTTTGCTTTTTTTTTTTTTTTTTTTTTTTTTGAGACGGAGTTTTGCTCTTGTTACCCAGGCTGGAGTGCAATGGCGCGATCTCGGCTCACTGCAACCTCCGCCTCCTGGGCTCAGGCAATTCTCCTGCCTCAGCCTCCTGAGTAGCTGGGATTACAGGCACGCGCCACCACGTCCAGCTAGTTTTTTGTATTTTTAGTAGAGACGGGGTTTCACCATGTTGACCGGGATGGTCTCGATCTCTCGACCCCGTGATCCACCCGCCTCGGCCTCCCAAAGTGCTGGGATTACAGGCTTGAGCCACCGCGCCCGGCCTGCTTTTTTTTAAGTTTCTTGTTTTTCTCATCAATTTTGAGGAACTCTTTTGTATTAGGAAATCCACCCTTTGTCTTGAATATAAATGAACATAGTGTTTTCCTCAGTGTTTATATTGAAATCGCTGTATCTTTTGATAATTGATATTTGCCTTTTCTTTGTCCTGTGAATTTGTCATATGCTGAGAGATGAATTAATGTCTCCTTCTACTGCTGGGTTGTGTCTGTTTCTCCCAGTGTCTCCTAGAACCTCTTGGTGAATACTGCTGCCGGGGTATTTAGTACATTAAAAAGCATCTTTCATTTCACATTTAACGATTTGGGACCTGGATTCTACTCAATCTGATCTTAACATTGAGACCACCACTTTCTTCTTGTTTGCGTGTGCTTGGTTGTACTTTGCCCATCTTTCAATTTTCAGTGGAATAGAATTGCTGTTGTGGTGCCTGTCTCTTGTGCATAGCATGGGGTTGAATATTGCTTTGTGATCAGATCTGAAGATCTTTTTCTTTTAATAGGTGAGTTAATCCTATTTTCATTTAATGAATAACAGAAATGTTTGATACTAGCTCTTTCACATTATTTTTGTGCTGCCTTTCAATGCTTATGGTATTTCTAAAAAGTTTTTCATTACGTAATCTGTTCTCTTTGCTTTTTGTGTAGAGTCTTTATATTTAAAGTATATATCTGGTTTTCTTGGCTACTTTGACAAATGTAATATTGCACATACTTTAGTCCTTTACTTTTTTAAAAAATGGAAATGATGATATTAGAATCTTCCCCCTCCCTTTCTTCTATAAGCTGCTTTTAATCAATAATGCTGTATTTCTCAGTTTTTACATCTGAGTAGTGTAATCTGCTCAACACCTTTAGTACTTGATGTATCATATTCAAAGTGTACGGTCCACTCCCAGCAGTTGGTGAATTGACTCTACCTCCCTCTCTCTTCCCCTCCTAAAGTTTGTCAGTTGCGTCATCTCTACATCATCTGCACATATGGCATTTATGTTCTTCTCTTTAACCTTAATCACCACCTTAGGGTCAGTATTTCTGTTGTGATTTTAGTCAGCTGAAGTTCTTGCTCTGAGAGTTCCTCAAGATCATGTCATAGGTGCGCATCAAGGTTCACATCTCTGAAACTTCGTATTTGAAAGAGCTTGGTTGGATATAAAACCCTTTTCTGTTCTTGCTGTTTTTTTTATTTTTTTTTTATTTTTTTTTAATCTTAGGGTTACTGCTCATTGCCTTCTGGTTTTGAATATCACTATGAAGAAATCAGAAAACAGACTGACCCATTTACCTACCTGCCCAACAGAGTCTTTCTTTACTTTTGTGGTCAGATAACTTTACCAGGATATGTATCTGTGCTAGATTCTAATCAGTTTCCTGGACATAATGGGAGACTTGTTTTTCACTTAAATTATTTCTTCTGTTATGTCAGGAAAGTTTTAAGATTATTAATATGTTCTGTTCTATAATTATTATTATTGATAATGTTATTATAGGTGGGAAGATTCTAACCTATACTGTTTTTGTTTTTGTTTTTTTTTTTTAGTCTTTCATCTCTTGAATTGTGTTAAACGTTTGGTTTCCATTTCAATTGTATGTTTTTGTCATTTCTGTCTTCTATTTCTCTTACTATGTTCTCAACAGTATCTCTTATGCTTTGCTTGCCTTCCTATTTATCTTTATTTCTATATAATTTTTCCTTTTATTTTTGTTTTGTCTTGCCATTTCTTTCTCGAATTTTTGTATTTCTCTTACGTGGCCTTACTTCATAGAGGCTTTTTTTTTTTAAATCAGATTTTTTTTTTAAAGAATTTGAATACTCCTTAGTTACTGATATTTAAAAATCTTTGATGTATTTTAAGTAAAAAAAAGCAACAGACAGAGCTGTATGTCACTAGTTGTACAAAAAGGAGAAAGAAAACAAAATAGCAATATTTGTTCATATATACATAAAATAATTCTGGAAGAATTTTCAAGACATGGTGACACCATTGGCATCTGGGTGGGAAAAATGTGTTCGAGAGACACTTGTAAGGGAAAGTTTTTTATTGTACGTTCTTTGTAACTTTTGAATTTTGAACCATATGACTGCATTGTTACTTTAAATACTGAAAGTAGTTGAAATTACTTTTATACTAAAAACTTAGGATCACCTGGAAAAAATGTGCTAAAATACTCAAGACAACATTTTTAAATGGGGCTTAAAAATAACATTATCAAAATGTCTACTGTTTTATCAGACATTGACATGTTCCATAGATTTCTAGAATTAGATCATTGTGGATTTAGCCCAAGGTTAGAGAGACAGATGAAGGGACTGGAATAGATATGGAAGAACTGTTCCCGCCCTAAACAAAGCTCAACCCTTGAATCGGGTCCAGATCTTATCACTTCCTTTCCCTGACTTTATCCCCTCTGATCGCCATGGCTCACTTTATCTTTATCAGTGTGCAAACATGCTAAATTAGCTCTCATTAAAAACAAAGAAACAGAAAACCTCCCTGGTTACATATTTTTCCAAGCAGTTCTCCGAACACCTATCTCTGTTGTTACTGTTTCTTTGCCTTTTTTCCCATTCTCCTTCAACTCCTCTCCCTGCTGGGAGCCCTACTTCCGCGTGACAGCAGCTCTTGCCTGCATGGCTGGTGACCTCCAGCTCACCAAGTCCAGAGGATCATGTGTAGCCCCAGTTACACTCACCCCTCAGCTACTTCGACAGGGCGTCTTTTTACTTACTGCTTTCTCAAAGCATTTTCTTCTCCTGGTTTAGGCCACGCCCAGCTCCCCACTCACTGGTCACTCCTCTGCCATTTCCCCTGGGCCTCCTCTCATCTCTAGATACTCTTTCTCCAAGGAGTTAGTTCCTCAAGGCCCTGCATACCACCTGAATGCTGGAGACCCCCATCCTGCTCCCCTAAACTTATATTTCTAGCCCTGAACATTACCGAGTCCAGATTTGTAGCGCTGTCCCTTGAACAACACGGGTTTAAAATGTGCGGGTCCACTTCTGTTTGAATTTGTTTCCAATAAAAGTTCTATCGAGAGTGCCTGCTTCTCCTGCCTTCCCTTCCACCTCCTCCACCTCTTCAGCCTCTGCTACCCCTGAGACAGCAAGACCAGCCCCTCGTCCTCCTTCTTGGCTCACTCAATGTGATAATGATGAGGATGAAGACCTTTATGATAATCCATCTCTATTTAGTGAATAGTAGATATCTTTTCTCTTCCTTATGATTTCCTTAATACCATTTTCTTTTCTTTAGCTTAACTTATTGTAAGAATACAGTATGTAATACATGTAACATACAAAATACATGTCAGTAGGCTATTTATGTTATCAGTAAGGCTTCTGGTTAACATAGGCTATTAGTAAAGTTTTTGAGAGTCCAAAGTTAGACTCAGAGTTTTCACTGCACAGAGGGTTGGCATCCCTAACCTTCACGGTGTCCAAGGGTCAACTGTATATCCAATCACCTACTTAACTTTGCCACTTGGATAGATAGGAAGACTTTCAACCTTAACATGTTCCAAACAAAATTTGGCATTCCTAACTGGAACTCCCCCCCCACCCCCACCACAGTTTTTCCACCTAAGTGAATGGCACGACCATTCATTCTGTTATTCAAGCCAACTCCAAATTTCCTTCCATCGCCGAATTTCTTCCTTACGTTCAATACATCAGCAGGTTTGGTAAGCTCTCACTTAACTATACCCCTGAGCTGAGCCCATCTCACCATCTTTGCCACCCCAGCCTAGTCTCCTGCACCCATCCCAGTGCTTCTCACCTGGCCTTTCTCATCCTATCTCTGCCTCGCTGTTACAGAATATCCAGGAGACTGGAGAGACCAATGGGTGAAACAGGAGGATTTTCACAACACAGCGAAATTTACTTTATTGTATATCAACTGCAAATTATAAGGTTTCGTTTTTACCATTATTGCTATTATTTAATTCCCTTCTTCATCATGACTGCCAGCTCTTCGTGCATAGCCACAAAAGTGCTCGTTTAATCAATGTGAATCAGACTACACTCCCTAGCGAACAAGTCTTCATTAGCTTCCCACCAAATATAAAGTAGAATTCAAATACCATTCCATGGCCTGCAAAGATCCCAGTCTACACCTCTAAACTTCTGCTCGTCTGTTTCCATCCAGCCACAGTGGCCTTTTTCTCTTCCCCCAGATACCAAATCTGTCCCTGACACAGGCTCTCTGTGCTTGTTGTCCCGTTACCCCTACACTTTTGTGGTCGACTTCCTCACTGCATCTCAGAACTGCCTGCGTTATTCCTATTTCTCTGCTTTTCTCAGGTGTCTGCCCAAAGACCACCCCTCCCAGAGGCTGTCCTGGCCATGCTTGCTCACATGGCTCCCAGCCTTCTCACGTATGGTCACCCTGCTCCTGCACTCTGGCTTGCTCTTCCTCTTTTTTGGGAATCACTATTTGTTCATAGTTTGTGCCTATTACTTTAAAAAATGCTACAAAAGGCAGAGGTCTTGCCCATCTCATTCAGTGCTATATTCCTTGTGCCTAAAACAGTGCCTAGAACATAGTATTTGCTCAATAAAAATGGTTGAATGAACGAATGTTCAAAAACAAACCCAAGTTCACATAAACTTTTAGTATATAATAAATATGACATTATACAGCAGTTGATAAATAATTGATATTTATTTATTGATACTGAGATAATTTGCTAACTAACCATTTAGAGGAAAATAAGTTTCATTTCCTAGTTGTTTGTATATAGATAAATAAGCAAATAAATTCCAGGTGATAGTGTTTTAAACTATGTTTCTATAGATTGCACACCATGGTACACATTTGCTTTTTAATCTATAGTTTAAATATTTGTTTTTTCATATTTTAAGTATTCAAATATAAAAAACAAAACTTTGCTTGTGCTTTGATATTTTACATTTCCATATGTGTTTAATAATTGTTTAAACACGATCCTGACAATAAACCAAGGGAAAGTATTACTAAATTTTATGAAATAAGAACCTAAATCTTCTTATGATAAAAACTTTTAGAAATAATGTTTAAAGTAAAATGATCTGGTGGGGGACAGTAGCTCATACCTATAATCCCAGCACTTTGGGAAGCTGAGGTGGGCTAACGATTTGAGGTTAGGAGTTCAAGACCAATCTGGCCAACATGGTGAAACTCTGTCTCTACTGAAAAATATAAAAATTAGCTGGGAGTGGTGGCTCATGCCTGTAATTCCAGCTACTCAGGAGGCTGAGGGGGGACAACTGTGTGAACACAGGAGGCAGAGGTTGTAGTGATCCTAGATCGTCTCACTGCACTCCAGCCTGGGCAACAGAGCCAGACTCTATCTCAAAAAAAAAAAAAAAGTAAAATGGCCTGGTAAAAAGATTGCAGCCATAGCATTTCAGAGTACAGGTGCAGGGTATCCTTTAATAATACTATTTATTCATCTAATAAAAATGTATGTGCTTTGCATGGTGCTAGAGCCTATAGATGAAGCAGCAATGAAGGATAAGATGCTTGCCCTTGGAAGACTATATTTCTGGAGTTCTGTTTTTGGGTTAGAGTCAGAGGATCTGAGTCCTTGTTCAAGTTCACAGTCTTTTCATAAAAATCAAAGAAAGATGGTAATGTTTAGTTTTGTCTCTAACCTCCTGGAGACTGTTTCTTCCACATCCCTTCTCATACCAATCCTAACAGCAGCACTCCTAAAACAAATGCCACGGATTCAGAAACGCTTTTCTTTTCTTTTCTTTCTTTCTTTCTTTTTTTTTTTTTTTGCGACAGAGTCTCGCACTGTTGACTGGGGTTGGAGTGCAGTGGCACAATCTTGGCTCACTTCAACCTCCGCCTCAAGCAATTCTCCTGCCTCAGCGTCTTGACTAGCTGGGATTACAGGTGCCCACTCCCGTGCCTGGCTAATTTTTTGTATTTTTAGTAGAGATGGGGTTTCACTATATTGGCCAGATGGGTCTCGAACTCCTGACCTCATGATCCACCTTCCTCAGCCTCCCCAAGTGCTGGGATTATAGGTGTGAGCCACAGTACCCAGCCTCATCAATGCTTTCTAATGTTGCAGAATGGGATCTGAGTTTGTAGCTGGCCTGGAGGCTGGGTGGTCAGGAAATGCCCAAAGCCTCTGAGCAGGAGTGGTAGAGGCAGCAGCCTCTGAAAGCTGACAGCCTTGTCTCTAAAGCCTGGTTCGTGGTAGGGAGTGTGTTTTAAAGATTCACCTGGGTGACTGACGGCTGAAGGTTGGTGCAAAACCAGATATTACCCAGAAATTTAAGTCCATGATTTTCTTATTTGTTTAGATGACTAGGGACTCCAGCTCATTTTAAATAACCAGCTTCCTCTGCTTAAGTTCGTTTCATAAAAGTTGCTTCCACTCAACAGTGACAGGATTGAGATGCAAAGTCATGCATGCTTAGAGCCCATTTATATCTGTGGCGAAAGTTATGATGATTTTTGTCTAAACAGGCCGTGTATCAGGCAGTGTGCTCTCACTGCTGATTATCTGAGATCACTTTATTTCAAACACAGTGCCCCTTGGCGGGTCTCTGAATCTCTGCAGTGGGTGTGGGTGGGTACGAATGAGGATATGGATGAGCTTGTGCCTGCTTTTATGTGCAGTTATTTTGAAAAACTTAGAGGCTGGATGAAAGCAAAGCTTTTCCTCAGATGAGAAGGAATTCAGCTTAATCACTTTGATTACCCAGGCTCTTTTCCCATTTTTTCCATAATTAAATTGTATCATTTTGTTGAAACATAGAACATGTGTAATTTACAATTTCCATACCTTCTCTAACCTTCAGTAGAAATAACAGGATAGGGCCGGGTGGGGTGGCTCACACCTGTATTCCCAGCACTTTGGGAGGCCAAGGCAGGTGGATCACAAAGTCAAGAGATAGAGACCATCCTGGCCAACATGGTGAAACCCCATCTCTGCTAACAATACAAAACTCAGCCAGGTGTGGTGGTGAGTGCTTGTAGTCTCAGCTACTCGGGAGGCTGAGGTGGAAGAATCACTTGAACCGGGAGGCAGAGGTGGCAGTGAGCGGAGATTGTCACCACTTGCCTGGTGACGGAGTGAGACTCCGTTTAAAAAAAAAAAAAGAAAAAGAAATAACAGAAAAGTCATTTTAATAAAAGGATATAAACAATAAACACAAAAACAAAGAATAGAAGAAAGTACAATGTCCGATGAATGATGAATTGAGGGCATTTTTAGAAGGTGGAAAGTAGCAAAATAGCAACTAGTGGAGCTGGGAGAGTGGGAGATCTAGCACCGACGTCTTTCTAGAAGGGGACAGCGAGAAGCAGTGAGAAATTAAAGCACCGAGGGAGGAGGAGGCTGGACAGGAGGGTCTGGAAGGAGTAGGAACGCTGGCTTCTGTGCACAGAGCAGTCACGTCACTGGCCTGCCCTTTGACGCCTGGGAGCAGGTGGCCAGCCCTCTAGATGTCTGCAGGGGCCTGGCTCCACTCTCCAGGCCAGAGGAGCTGCGCTTCTGGGCACCAGGCCCAGGGGAAGGAGTGACGGAGGAAATGGGAAGGATGGAACAAATATCTTATCACGGAAATATGAATACATTGTTATATTACGACCAAAGGTAGTTTTTCCATTTGTAACATTTTTGGATCAAGGAATGAGGTGTTTACTTTCATTTTATGCAAAGGATGTAGGATGTGTGTGATGTGTGTGATGTGTGTGGTGCTGTGTGTGGCGTGTGCGTGTGTGATGTGATTGGTGTATATGTGTTGTGTGCATTGTATGGGTTGTGTGTGTAAGGTACGTGTGTATGGTGTGCTGTGTGTATGCAATGTGATTGGGTATGTGTGTTGTGTGCCTTGTATGGGTTGTACGTGTAAGGTACATGTGTATGGTGTGCTGTGTGTGTGTGATGTGATTGGGTATGTGTGTTGTGTGCCTTGTATGGGTTGTACGTGTAAGGTACGTGTGTATGGTGTGCTGTGTGTGTGCGATGTGATTGGGTATGTGTGTTGTGTGCCTTGTATGGGTTGTACGTGTAAGGTACGTGTGTATGGTGTTGTGCTGTGTGTGTATAATGTGATTGGTGTATGTGTATTGTGTGCATTGTATGGGTTGTGTGTGTAAGCTATGTGTGTATGCTGTGTTGCGTGTATGTAATATGATTGGTGTATGTGCATTGTGTGCATTGTATGAGTTGTGTGTGTAAGGTACGTGTGTATGGCATGCTGTGTGTGTGCGATGTGATTGGTGTATGTGTTGTGTGGATTGTACAGGTTGTATGTGTAAAGTACGTGTGTATGGCGTGCTGCATGTATGCAATGTGATTGGTGTATGTGTGTTGTGTGCATTGTATGGGTTGTATGCGTAAGGTATGTGTGTATGGTGTGCTGTGTGTGTTGTGCTGTGTGTGGTGTGACAGGTGTGTGCATTATGCTGCATGTTGTATGTGATGTGTGTGTTGTACTGTGTGCTGTGTATGTTTGGTGTATGTAGTGTGTGTTGCCTCGTGTGCAGTGTGTGTGTGGGGGTGTGGGCAGCATCTAACCCTCGGTAACACTGTCTCTCACGGGCCTTCTACGAGGCCTTGTTTTCCCTTCAGCTGGTCTAATTGTTCCTAAATACCCGCCCCCAGCTCACTTTCGCGCTGCAGATCCCAGCTGAGGTGCGTTCTCTGTTCCCCTTCCTCTGACGCACCTGACACAGCCTGCTCTCCCCACCGAGTCTTCCTGCACCTCACCCCTCCTGTATCTTCTGGACCTTAGCCTGGACTTCTCCAGCCTGCAGCATCCACTTCCTTGAAAGTTGTTTTAGTTTTAGTAAACGTGTTTTCTGTCCAAGTCCCAACTTGAGTTTTACTTTTGTGTTTGTTATATTTCATCTCACTTCTCTATGAGAAGGTGAAGTGTTCGGGCTCTGTCTGACTGCTGTGCGGTGTCAGGGCTGAGGAAGAGGCTGGGAGGCAGTGCCCTCTTGTCTGCAGCCGGCCTGGCTGATGCCACACTGTGGGTACTGCCGTTTAACCTCCATCCTACCTGGTATCCTTCCTGGTATGGACTCAGAGTTTTTCCTGCGTTTTTGGTGCTGGCTTAAGGTTTCACTGCATGGAGTCCATATGCTTTTTGTTTTGCTTTGTTTTTAGCCAACAGGAGCCTTCAACAGATGAGCTGTTTTTTCCTTTCTTTGTGGTTTTATTTTGAAATGATTTTAGGGGTAGGGAAGTGTTGTGAGGATACTTCATAGAATTTCTTTGGACATTTGTACTTTCCCCAAAAGCTAACATCTCACAGGACCCCGTTATATGCATCAAAACTCATAACTCAGCGTTGGCACAGTACGGGTAACTAACACACAAACCTTATTTCGATTTTTTTTTTTTTGCTAATTTCCCCTGTCTACAAATGTCCTATCTCTGTTTTAGGATCCCACAAGTCTCCTTATGCCTCCTTTAGTCTGTGACACTTTCTCTGCCTTTCCTTGTCTCTCATGACCTTGCCGCTTGAGAAGCCGTCATTCCCTGACTTCTCCTTCCCCTGACTGGTCTTGCCAGCTACGTTTGTGATGGTGCTGAGGCTGAAGCACACGCAGATGAGGCTGCCATGCGATCACAGACGCAGAGGAGGGGCGACGCGGCCTCAGCCAGGGAACGCCCGGAGCCACTAGAAGCTGGAAGAGACAGGATTTCACCAGACCCTCAGAGGCAATGAAGCTCGACCCAAGCCTGACTGCAGACTTTTGGCCTCCAGAAATCTGTTGTTTGTTTTTTGAATCATGGCTCACCGCAGCCTTGAATTCTTGGGTTCAAGCAATTCTCTCATGCCAGCCTCCCAAGTTGCCGGGACTGTAGGCACATGCCATCACACCTGGCATTTTTTTTTTTTTTTTTTTTTTTTTTTTTTTAGTGACAGGATCTTGCTATGTTGCCGAGGATGGTCTTGAACTCCTGGCCTCAAACCATTCTCTTGCCTAGGCCTCCTAAAGTGTTGGCATTATACGTGTAGATACCTGTTGTCTGAAGACATCGCATTTGTGGTAACCATTAGAGCAGCCACAGGAAACGCACACAAGCTCCCACAGAAGATATTTAACTTTCCCAGTCGCCCTGAATGCCTGACTTTCCAAGGGTCCACTCAACACATTCTTTGTGGAGCTCCGAGTGCCCTCCAGGCCGTCCTCCTGGCTGGGAGTACCACGGCTCCGAGTCAACTCTCCCCCTGCACACCCCAGCTCTGGCTACAGGGCTGTTTATCCTGCCAAACTCTGAATCAGTCCTGCAGGAGTTCTCCTACACTCCACTGCTGAAGAGCTGGGAGTCCAGATTTGTCCTTGCAAATTTCCAGCCAGGGGTAAACGTGAGTCCACTGTGTCTCAACCAGGTATTCTCCAGTTGCCTCTCCCCTTGTTCAGGAAGGCTGGCCGTGGGGATGTGTCATATGGGCTCCCTTGCCCTCTAACCTCTTCAGGATTCAGCCAAGGGGAAGGCTCTGCAGGAGGAAAGTAAATGGGAGCTTATGCCTCATGTTCCCTGCTCAAGAGTGTGTATGTTTCTCAATGGCGAGCCCTGGCCCCGTCCAATGCCTTCACTGGCAGATCCACCAGCGCTGATCTCTGCTAACCACTTCCTCTCCTGCCCCTGCAGACCGAGAGTGTAAATGGTACTGTGCGTGGCTCTTGATTACCGGCTTTCTCTTACCTCTGATCTCAACTTTTGGTCTCCTTTGACTCTCCACAGTCACCCATTTTATTTGTGCTGTCTCCCTACTGCCAGACCCTGAGCAACTTAACACCCTTCTAATCACAAGGGGCACCCTCTAGCTCTCTACTGGCACTGTTGAACACTCACAGATTTGGGAAGGTTTTAAAACATTTGTATAATATGTTATGAGCTAAATTGTCTCCCCAAGATTCATATGTTGAAGTCCTAACCCTGCATTCCCTGTGAGTGTGACTGTACTTGAAGATAAGCACTTTCAAGAGGTAAGGAAGGTAAAATAAGATCGTGTGGGTGAGCCCTCAGCTGATATGACTCAGGTCTTTATAAGAAGAGGAGACCACGACACAGATGCTCACCAAGAGAAGACCACGTGAAGACAGAGAGAAAGCAACTGGGCATCGGTAAGTCAAGAAGGGAGGCCTCAGAAGAAACCAAACCTGCTGATACCTGGACCTTGAACATCTAGTCTCCAGAACTGTGAGAAAATAAACTCCTGTTGCATAACACCCCCACGCAGTGCTACGTGGTTAAGGTAGCCTTAGCAAACTAATATAGCGTATCAACAGCCTCTTTCCTGAGGCAATTCCCCCCCTCCCCCAAGACAGTCTAATGTAATAGAATTGAAAGAAACTTATCTGATTCCCACAGTCCACCCCTTTCACACCAGCAGTGCAAGGTAAGAGGCCCAAGAGCTGTTTAAACTGGGTTCTGTCCAGTTTCTATAGTTTATGAGTTTTTGTTTATTAGCACTTCCTTTGGATTGTAGTGTCTAGTATTCTCCTAAGGGATCCTATTTTCTCTTTATTTTCTAAGTGTTCCTTAGCTTCTTTATTGTTTTCTCACTTAATAAATGATAAAAAATTGTTTTAAAAAACTGAATGAATAATGAATACTGTATTAGTTTGTTTTCATGATGCTGATAAAGACATACCCGAGATTGGGTAATGTACAAGAAAAAGAAGTTTAATTGGGCTTACGGTTCCATATGACTGGGGTGGCCTCACAATCATGGCAGAAGGCAAGGAGGGGCAAATCACATCTTATGTGGATGGCGGCAGGCGAATAGAGAGCTTGTGCAAGAAAACTCCCCCTTGTAGTAACCATCAGACCTTTTGAGACTTACTATCACGTCAGAAGCATGGGAAAGACCTTCCCTTATGATTCAATTACCTCCCACCGGGTCCCTCCCACAACACGTGGGAATTCATGATGAGATTTAGGTGGAGACAACAGCCAAACCATATAAAATACAAATTAGTGAAATGAAATTAGGCTGTTGACTGATAGCTTGTCTTTTTTCCCAGTTTCACCCCCTCTCCTTAGGTCCTTGTCACTTACTTAGTACAAAGTAAAGGAAGTTAATATTTAAAGTTGAGTAAAGTTTTAAACCGAGGCAACAATTTTTTCTTTTTGCCATTGAAGTTGATCTACATTAGCCAAAACTGTTGGGATAAGTCAAACGAAAATAGTTAAGTGTCATTTCTACTGTAGGGCTGATTACTCAATCTCATTAACCTGGTCGAGCCTCAGAGTTGAATGATTTTGAAATGAGTGACTCCCCTGCCTTCTCCTCCTCCTTCTCCCTGCTCTAGTTATTGATCAGTCAGCCCTCTGCTTCCCCACTCCTTGGCTCCTCTTTGATGACATCATCCAAAACTATAATATTTACTAGACCTGTGTGCTAGTGATTCTCAAGTTCTACAAGCAGCCCCAAACTCCTGAGTTCCAGCATGTGTGTCACTCTGCCCACTGAGCGTCTCCATTCACGTGTCCTCCAAATCCCTCAAACTCACGCTGGCTCAAAGGACAGTCTTCATTTTCAGTGTCTTCCCAAACCTGTGCATGCATTTTTCTATCATTGCTCTTGATCTCAACTACCAGAACCCTAATCTTCCCAAACCCCTGAAGATCATCCTGTGCTCCTCCACACATTCAGCATTTTATCACTCATCAAGGCTTATACATGTCACTTATTTAACATTTGATACTGTTATTGGATGTTAAAAAAAAGTGTCACTCTCATGAGCAATGAAAAACATACAAATCACCCAAAAAAGAAAGAACGTTGGTCAATTAGTTTGAAAACATGTAAAAGATAATACCCAATGTGGTTAAGAGTCAAAGGAAATGAACATTTTTATATGCAGCTAGTAGGAAGGACAAACTTGCTGGGCAGTCTGCCAAAGTGCACTAGAAGTCTTTAAAAATGCATTCCCTTTAACTCAGTAACTTCAATTCCAGAAACTCACCCCTAGGAAATAAACTGGCAAATATATAGCTATTTAACTACACTTCAGTTTCACTGCTTTTTTATTTTATTTTATTTTTTGAGATGGAGCCTCGCTCCGTTGCCTAGGCTGGAGTGCAAATCGCATGAACTTGGTTCTCCACAATCTCCGCCTCCTGGGTTCAAGAGATTCTCCTGTCTCGGCCCTCCGAGTAGTTAGAATTATAGGTGCTCACCACCATGTCTGGCTCATTTTTGCATTTTTAGTAGAGACAGGGTTTCACCACGTTGGCCAGGCTGGTCTCGAACTCTTGACCTCAGGTGATCTGCCTGCCTGGGCCTTAGTACATTTTTTAAATAGTAAAATTTATGAATATTATAATGCCTACTGGCCTAAATAAGAGATCAGTTAAATAAATTATCTCATTTTTGTAATTTCTTTGTAGCAATTAAGAATGAATATATGTGTGTGTGTGTGTGTGTGTGTGTGTGTGTGTGTGTGTGTATTGATTGACTTAAATGGTACCCACATGTATTTTTAAATATAAACAAAATTGCAAACCTTATATATGATATATAATAAATGTATGACATATGCAGAGTTTTCATTTTAGATTAAAGTATATATGTATGTAAGCACTTAAACAGAAAAAGGTGTCTGGAGAAGTGTTCTTCAAATATTGATGGTGGTTATTTTGAGAGGTGGTTTTGTAGAAAACAAATTTTCATTTTAAACATTTTCTATAGTTGCTGTTTTTTTCTGCAACAAGCAAGACTTTCCTTTATAATGACAGAGCTAATGTTTGTCTTTTAAAAAATCTGGGTGATTTTGTGTCTAGGATGAAGCTAAGCATAACCCATTAAATAAGGACACAGAGTCATGCAATTCATCTGCCGTGGAACCCCATGTTAAACTTAACTACCCCTAGAACCATATCCTTATCTAAAAGAGAAGCAGCATCTGCTAAATAATGCCCTCATAAATCAACAGTTTCTAGAGTTCATGATCCTTGCATAATACAGTCAGTGCAATATTCCTAAAATCTCTGAGTAGGTGAGGCAAAAGTGTGAAGAGTACAAAAGTTGCAAGGCTGCAGTCATGTCTGGACTTCAGAGTTGCCAGATGCTAATTATTTTCTTATACTTGAAGTCCTTTAGATGGAAAAACTAAGATCATGTCTTCACCAATGCTGAAATTTTTGACTTATCGTAGAAACCTGCTCCTGGGAGGTTTCATGCTCTTTGCACACTTATCTTCTTTTTTGCCACAATTTCTCAGTGATCTTTCACAAAGGAACTCACTCAGGTGCTCACCTTTGTATACAAGTGTGAACAGATGTCTCTTCATCCTTTCTAGGTGAACCACTTTTCGTCATTTCCAAACCTGATGCTTCCAGGTCGGGGTCTTGAGATGACAATCAGTTGCTTTGTGGGAATGAGCTCTGGCACCGACCCTGTGCAGTGAGTCTGGACTAACGCAAGAGGCATCCAACCAACACCTTTCAGGAAAACAGCTTTGGATCTCTTGCCTGATTGCCACCTGTCCTCTGAGCATGCATTTCATTCTTTGTTTACTCAGTTCTTGCCCCTTGGCTCCCCTCCTGTTTCTATCCCCCGCTGCCTGGACATGACTGCTGTGAACCTCGGGAGGGCTCAGTATTTACTCTTGGACTCTCTCCGCTGTCAAAGCTCTGGGTAACTCCCCTGCAAATCCATCTGGAGCACCTGTTGACTTTGCCCATTTGGCAGCTCTCCTGTCAAGCCTTTTTGGCCTCCCTGGGACTGTTTAGATAAACAGCCCTCAGGATGCTCTCACAGGGTGGCCATGGGACCTCTGGACCTCTTCCTAGCAATGTGCAAAGTAGGCAACAGTCTGCAATTGGTTCATTCATTCACGTGTTGCATGGACCACCTGTATTTCCTCCAGCTCATTTGCTCTTGTCTCCCTCTACCATTCTTTAATCACACAAGAACTCCAGTTCTTTGAATTTACTACTTCTTTACCCATCACCGTTTCAGATTATTTCCTCCCTTACTAACATCCTCAATTCTCTGATTGTTTTCCTTCTACAGTAATTCATGATAAAATGCTGATTACATTTGTCCTCCAACCCTGGTTAACCCAACTACCCAACCCAAGTATCCAGCTCCTCTGCACTTTCACCCATTCGAAGTTAAAAGTTCCCTGGGAACACTGTACACCAGGTGGAAGGGTTTCACTGAAATTTCATGGCCACAAACCCATGTGAGCACTCGACACTCCCTCATGGGTCTGCCATATTTTCCAAGATCTTTGTTACTTTTTCAACTCTTCTTGAAACCCCTATACCTGGCCCCCTCTACTTCCCTCTTTTAGCCACTGTCCTTGACTTGCAAACAATCAGATGGGAAATCTCTCATCTTCCTGCTATCAAATTGACACACCTATCCGGACTCTGCCCTTCCTGTCATGCCACTGGAGTGAGACACCGTGTTGTTTTTGCAAGGCAAATGCTTTCCTTCATGATCTGCACCACCTTTCCTCACTCGCCTGCACCAGGTCTTTATTTCTGGTAACCCTGCCTCTCGGTTCTGCACCATCCACTTCTCCTTCTTTGCTGGCTCAGTCCCATGGGCACTCAAGCAAGCTGTATTTTTTGCTTCTTTAAATGGATCTTTTATTGACTTTCATTCTCTCCTAGCTACAGCACCATTCTCAACTCTGTTTTCATAGTAAGACGTCTGGAAAAACTTGTCTACATTTATTGCTGTCTCTCATATGCTATTTACTTTTCACAATATGAGATGTATTATAAAATATGCCATGCATTCAAGAGCATTTAAAACATATCTAAATATATATTTATATATTTTATATATATATATATTATATATATATATATAAATGTATAGAGGTATTCAAAAATCTATGTCTAAAATAGTAAAATAGTTACCAGCCCCTAGGAGTCCCCCAAGTGACACTTCTAAATCATATATGGTGTCCTGTCCCCACAGATAGAAACACTTTCCCAAACTTTGTGATAATCATCACTATACTTTCTACTTTCTTTCCTTCCTTCCCTCTGTCTCTGTCTCTGTCTCTGTCTCTATATCTCTCTCTGTCTCTTCTTTGATCCTAGAGTTTAATAAAAATAATGAGCTCTAACAGAGCAAGGGCACCCGCGCCAGCCAGAGGAGGAAAGTTGAGTTGTAGTTTCATTCAAGGTGGAGAAAGGAAGAGAAAAAGAGTGGGGAGAGAGGAAGTGAGTGAATGAGCATGAGAGAGGATGTGAGAGGAGAGAATAGAAATGAAGAGGAAAAAGGGAAAGAGAGAGAAAGAAGAAGGAGAAAAAGGAGGAGGAAAGGAAAGGAGGAGAAAGCAGGAAGTAGGGAGAGCCTCAGGCTTCCTTTGTAGTTTTCCCAAATGTGTATGTCTCCCTAAACTACACGTATTTTTTGTCTGTTTGGTAAAACATATTATTGTGTCCATTATAAGATTAGATTTGTGTTTTACTTTTGAGTTTGCTGTTTTTGTTCAACATTATGGGATTGGGATTCTAACCTGTTGACATGTGTATCTTAATTATGTTCAATGTATAGCATGGCATTATATGAATATATCCAGATCATTTATCTTTCCTATAGTTGAAGGATATTTGGGTTGTTTCCACATTTTTTCCCTTTTATTTATTAATATAAATAATGCTTCTATGAATGTTATTGTATCTATCATATGTACAAGAGATTATCTAGAAATTAAATTGCTTTGTTATAAGATTGTACATTTTCAATCTAACTACAATTGCCATATTTTTCTTTAAGAGAGTTGTACAATTTTTTATACTGTTCAAACATTCTATGAGCATTTCCATCACACCTGCTTGATAACCTTAGTATCATCAGACTTTTAATTTTTTTAATTGTTGGATATGAAAAGCTGGTTCATTGTGGTTCTAACTAAGATTTCCTATATTGTTAATAAGGTTAAATATCTTTTATATGTTTATTGATCATTTGGGTTTCTTCTGTAAAATTCCACCTTATATATTTTTAATGATTTTTCTTATTGAGTGAAGGTGTAAGAGGTGTATGAACCAGAGCAACTCCATCTTGAATAGGAGCTACGTAAGAAAAGGCTAAGACTTACTGAGCTGCATTCCCAGATGGTTAAAACATTCTAACTCGGAGGATGAGATAGGAGGTCAGCACAAAATACAGGTCATAAAGACCTTGCTGACAAAAGAGCTTGCAGCAAAGAAGCTGGCCAAATTGCACCAAAACCAGGATGGTAACCAGAGTGACCTCCAGTGGTCCTCACTGCTACACTCCCACCAGTGCCATGACAATTTACAAATGCCATAGCAACATCAGAAGTTACCCTATGTTCTAAAAGGGAGAGGCATGAATAATCTACCCCTTGTTTAGCATATAATCAACAAATAACCATAAAAATGGCCAATCAGCAGCCCTCAGGTCTGCTCTGTCTATGGAGTAGCCATTCTTTAGTTCTTCACTTTCCTAAGAAACTTGCTTTCACTTTACTGTATGGACTCACCCTGAATTCTTTTTTGCATGAGGTCTGAGAACCCTTTTATGGGGTCTGGATCAGGATCCCTTTCCTGTAACAATGGGAGTTCTTTATAGCTTGTCTTTATAGCTTGTCATAATGATATTTTATTTATTTATCATAAATGCCTTTAGCCACTTTGTGTCTTATATTTTTACTTTCTTTATGGCAGCTTTTGATGAACAAACATTCTTAATTTTAATATACTTCAATGTATCAATCTTATCTTTTATGATAAATGGTTAAGCATCTTGTTTTAGAAAATTCTTTGTTACCTCAAGGTCAGAAGTGTCTTTCATATTTCTCCTAATATTTCAAAATTTTGCCTTTCGCATCTAAGGTTTATCAATTAACTATAAATGTTCCAATTAAAAATACAAGGATTGGAATTTTAGAAATCTAATTATCTGCTGAAATTATCAAAGTCTAAAATTACCAATAACTTCGTTTTCCACCTGGAAAATTTAAGGATGTAAAAAACCTCATTCATTCTTTAAGCTCTCTTTCCAACTGTCATGAGTATTTTCGGCTTACATTGCCAATTTCCTATTCACTTACTACTCTTTGGCTCTTTACTTGCTCTTTTATCTCAGACATTTCATCTGAATTACTCTTTCTTCTGCCTTTAGACTTTTCTGTTGTAAGGATCTGCCAATGGAAAATCCTCAATCTTTTTCTGAAAATGTTTTTATTTTACGTTTGTTCTTAAAAGACTCTTTTCTGGTCTAAAGTTTTAGGTTGACAGTATCTTTCTTCAATCCTGGCCTCCATTGTTGCCATTGAGAAATCATCTGAAAGTCTAATAGTCACTCCATTAAAGATAATCTGTGTTTTTTAAACATCATGATTTAATATATAAAAAATCATAAGACTCCACCAAAATACTGGTTAGAACTAATAAAGGATTTCAGTGAAGTTGCAGGATACAAGTCAACATACAGAAATCAGGAGTGTTTCCATATTCTAACAACGAATTATCTGATATGGTCTGGCTTAGTGTCCCCACCCAAATCTCATGTTGAATTGTAATCCCCATATATCAGGGGAGGGACTTGGTGGGAGAGGATGGGATCATGGGTGTGGTGTTCCTCGTGCTGTTTTCATGACAGTGAGTGAGCTCTCATGAGATCTGGTTGTTTGAAAGTTGTGTGAAAGAGGCGCTTTCTCTCTCTCATTCTCTCCTTCCCTGACCATGTAAGATATACCTGCTACCTCTTAGTTTTCCACCATAATTGTAAGTTTTCCTGAGGCCTCCCAGCCATGCTTCTGTACAACTTGTAGAACTGTGAGTCCATAAAACCTCATTTCTTCATAAGTTACCCAGTCTCAGGTAGTTCTTCATAGCAGTGTGAAAATGTACTAACATACTATTCAAAAAAGTAATCAAGAAGACAATCTCATTTATAATAGCAATAAAAAGAAGAAAGAAAAGGCTAATTTAGGATAAATTTAATGAAAGAGGTAAAAAACCTCTACACTGAAAACCATAAAACATTGGTGAAAAAAATTGAAGATACAAGTAAATAGAAGTTATCCTATATTCACAGATTGGAAGAATTAATATTGTGAAAATATCCATACTAATTCAAAGTTATCTTCAAATTCACTGCAATCCCTACCAGAATTCCAATGACATTTTTCACAGAAATAGGAAAAACATTCTAAAATTTGTGTGGAACCATGAAAGACCCTAAATAGCCAAAACAATCTTGAGCAAATGAACAAAGCTGGAGGCCACACTACCTGATTCAAAATATATTTCAAAGCTATAGTAATCAATACAACATGGCACTGGCATAAAAACAGACATATAGGCCAGTGGATCAGAATGGAGAGTCCAGAAATAAATCTATCCATTTACAGTAAGCTAATTTTCAATCAAAGCACCAAGAAGACAATGGGGAAAAGACAGTCTTGTCAACAAACAAAATTGAGAAAACTGGACATCCACATGCAGAAGAATAAAACTGGACCCTTATCTTATACTGTATAAAAAAGAATCTCAAATAAATTAAACACTCAAATGTATGACCTGAAATCTTAAAGCAACTAGAAAGAAATATAAAGAAAAAACTTTTTGATATTGGGCTAGGCAATGATTTTTTTGATATGACCCCAAAAGCACAGACAACAGAAGCAAAAATAGAAAAATGAGGCTGCAACAAACTAAAAATTTTTCTGCATAGTAAAGGAGACAGTCAGCAGAGTTCAGAGATAACTTACAGGATGGGAGAAAATGTTTGCAAAGCATATATCTGATAAGGGATCGATATCCAAAACATACATGGAACTCAAACAATTTAATAGCAAAAAAACAAATAACCCAATTACAAAAATGGGAAAAGGACCGAATAGACATACAAATGGCCAACAGATATGAAGCAGTAGTCAACATCAGAATTATTAGGGAAATTCACATCAAAACCACAGTAAGATATTGCCTCATATCTATTAGAATGACTATTATAGAAAAAGACAAAAAATAGCAACTGCTAGTGAGGATGCAGAGAAAAGAGACCCGTTGTACACCATTGGTGGGAATGTAAGTTAGCACAGCCATTACTGATTAAGAGTGCGTGGTTACCTGGAGAACGGTATAGGGGTTCCTAAGAGCTTAAAAGGAGAACTACCATGTAATTCAACAATCTTCATTACCTGATATATAACCAAAGAAAATCAAATCACTATGTTGAAGAGTTATTGCATCCCCATGTTTACTGCAGCATTATTCTCAAAAGTCATGATATGGAATCACTCCCAACTATCAATTGACAGATGAAAGAATAAAGGAAATGTAACATGTATATTCTATAGCATAGTACATACTGAATGGAATGTTACTCAGCCTTTAAAAAAAAGAAGGAAATTCTGTCATTTGTGACAACATGGATGAACCTGAAGGACATTATGTTAAATAAACCAGGCCCAGAAAGACAAAGAAAGTACGTGATCTCACGCATCTGTGGAATCTAAAAGATTCTAACTCACAGAGGCAGAGGTAGAATCATGCTTGCCAGAGGCTGGAGAATGAGGGAAATGGGAAGACATTGGTCAAAGGGTACAAACTTTCAAGTAAGGTAGGATGAATATGTTCTGGAGACTAACATACTGCTTGGAGATTATTGTTAATACTGTATTGTATACTTAAAATTTGCCAAGAGAGTAGATCTTAAATGTTACCCATCACCCCACCCATACACAATAACTATGTGAGGTGATGTATATATTAACTAGCTGATTTGTAGTGATCATTTCACCATGCACTCATATATAAAAGCATCATGTTGTACTCTGTAATATAAACAATTTGTATTTGTAAATTACACTTCAACAAAGCTTAAAAAATGTACTTTTATTCTGATTTATCTTAAAAAATGTTTTCGTATTGTCACTGGCATTTTTCGGCTTCACTGTGATGTGTCTGGGTTTTTTGTCTGTGATGTGGATAGACGTTTTTTTTTTTGTTTTTTTTTTTTTGACCTGGTTGGCATTTATTGAGTAGTTGAGTATATGTACTGATGACTTTATAGAAAATTCTTGGTATCTCTTCAAATATTGCTTGTTCTTCATATTCTCTCTCCATTACAAACACCAATTATGCATATATTAATATTAATTTTCTCAATGTGCTTTCCATTTCTCTTTCCTTGTCTTTCATATTTCACAAGAAATGATTGATGAAGAGACACTCTCTGAGCTAAGCTGGGGAGGGGTAAGAGTGTTTCAGAAGGAAGACTGTGGTTTCCTGGGAAAGCTGAGAAGGAAAACCACCCAGGGAGTGATTGGGAGAGGTGTGATGTGAGGATGGTGACATGGGCAGGGACAAGATTGTGTCGTGTCTTCAGCCAACAGGCAGCGGGAAACCATTGTAGGGTTTAGGGTGACGGCGATGGAATCAGATGTGTGTATTAAAAAATCACCTGGGCCCCCGAGTACAGAATGGATGGAAGACAGCCAAACGCGACGTCAGGAGACTAATTAAGAGGCTGTTGTGGTGTCCAGGCTTGTGCTGATGTGGTTGTAGCCAAGTCAGAGAAGCAGATGGAATGAGAGATACTTAGAAGACAAAAATCAACAGAACTTCATGATTTTAGAAGTTCTGGCTTCTACAATCAGAATGAAATAGAAATGGAGAACATGCTGTGATATAGAAAGAATAAGCAACATCATTTTTTCAGACTGTATACCTAGGGAATTTCAAATCATCAACTGAAAAGCTATTTGAATTAGGAAAATTATTTTTTTAATAACCGTCACTTTCCCTATTCTATTTATTTTCTCACTCTCTTCTCTCTCCTCAAACCTCCCACATCTTTTCTCGCTTTCTCAATGTCCCAGCATCTCACTTTCCACCAGAGATATGCTTTTAATTTCAGAGAGAAGCAAAAAGCAATTAGAAGAGACTGCACATGCTCCCACCACTGTACCCACCGCCCATTTATGTGTATGTATTTTCTTATGCTCCATCTTTTCTCATGTTGCTGGAGGTAAACTGTTCCCACCAAGGCCAAGCTCCCATGTGTGAACTGGCTTCTTCTCCAACTACTGCCTCAATTCTCTCTCTCAGCCTCATCACTTTTGTGCTCAATTGATCCATATCAACACAGAAACATGACTTAATTGTTTGCTTTTTACAGAGACCCACTTGACCCCATGTAGTATCCAACTGCCTTTCCTCATTTCTCTGCTCCAATATGCAGCACCACTGCTTCGTACGGTTCGGCTCTGTGCCCCCACCCAAATCTCGCCTTGAATTGTAATCCCCTCAGCATACCAAGGTGGGAAATGATTGGATCGTGGAGCAGTTCCTCCATGCTGTTATTGTGATAGTGAGTGAGCTCTCACAAGATCTGATAGTTTTATAAGCATGTGACATTTCCCCTGTTTGCACTCCATCTCCTGGTGCCATGTGAAGAAGCTTCTTGCTTCCCCTTGGCCTTCCGCCATGCTTGTAAGTTTCTTGAGGCCTCCCCAGCTTTGTGGAGCTATGAGCCAATTAAATCTCTTTCCTTTATAAATTACCCAGTCTCTGGTAGTATTGTTACAGCAGTGTGAGGATGGACTAACACACTGCTCAAAAGACTTGTCTCCACTCACTGTCTGCAATTTCTCCCTTCCCACTCCCTTGGACACACTCAATAGGTACATTCCCACCTCATCACTGAACCTCAGCTGATCCACCCACCTTGGCCTCCAAAATGCTTGGATTACAGGCATGAGCCCCCACGCCTGGCCTACCCCTGATGACTCTCAATAAAACACTTATAAACATCCTCTCTCAGGCTCTACTTCTAGGCAACCAACTCAAGACAATTGCCCTATGCCTCATCAGTGGATATTTTTTTTTTTTTTAAATCAACATCTAACCCCTCTAATGTGTTCTGCATCCCACCTCCTCTGGCTTCTCAAAGACTTCTCTTTCCTGTCTCTAACTCATTTTCTCAATCTCTCTCTCTCCCGAATACGTTATCCTATTAGACCTATACATTATCTGGGATAGTATTCTCCAACTCCATCAGATTCAACTTCCCCTGTTTAAAACAAATATTTTTGCTCCTTTTTTCCCTCCAAAATGAAATTCATTGACATTACAACTTACTCACATACCTAGTAAAAATATGAATAAAATGTCTTTGCCATAATAAAATGGAGCAATAAAAGGTATGCAGTTTATAATAGGATAATATGTTTTAACATGTAAATGCTTGAATCACGAGGTAAGTAGCTTCTGAAATGGCTCCCAGCTAAGTTACCCCTCTGTGCCACTCTCTGTGTATGAGTGTGGGTTAGACCTAACTTGCTTCTGATGAAGAGGGTACAGCAGAAGTGATGGCATGTCCCATGATTGCATTATAAAAGCTGTGACTTCCATCCTTCTCTCTCCATCCTTCTCACTCTCTACTCCCCCCACACACCCGCTTTTCTCTCTGGCTCTTCTTGCTTACTCTGATAAAGGAAGCTGCCAGATAGAGAGACCTCTGTTGAAACAAACTCTGTGCAACCTCGGGCACATTGCCAGGGAGGATCTGAGGCCTTCAGTCCCAAAGCCTGCAAGAAATGGAATCCTGCCAACAGACCACATGTGTGAGCTTAGACGTGGCTCCATCCCATTGATTGCAGCTTTTATCAGAGCCCCTGAGCCAGAGAAACCAGCTGAGCTAGCTGTACCTGAATTTTTGACCTACAGAAACTGAGATAATAAATGTTATTGTTTTAAACCACCAAATTTTAAGATAATTCGTTACTCAGCAATAGATAACGAATATAATCCACAATGAAGTAGTGGGATGCTTGCATCTACTCCTAGGGAATTATTTGGATACGAGAGGAGTAAGATCAGAAATCATTCTCAACAGAAAATTCAGGGCAGAGAAAGAGCAGAGAGCCAAGTAGACTCTGGATTAAAAGCCAAGGTTAGGTTAAAACTAGTTTTAGAATAACCAGAGTTATTCCAATATTTATTTTTTTAAAAATCAGCCCTTCTACAGCCAAGCAATCTCCATGCCGTGCATTCTAAGTTAAAAATCTCAACTAACAATAAGATCCTTGATGCTTTACTTCCCTGGGTGAGCACTGTGATTTGTTCATAGAACCTACATGTCTGCCTGGACAAATGCTGTGATATTTAAAAAATGTAGATCCTCAATGCCCCTTTAAGCAGTGTTTTCTTCCTTAAATGTGTGTAACTTTTGATGATAGCTTCACTGTTTCCTTCTCTGCCCAGTCTCAGCACATTCCATCTGCCTTACCTGAATGCCTGAAGCCCTTCTTTCCCCAGTGACCCTGAGGAAAATCTTGGAGGGGTTTCTCAGTCTGTGGATTTTCTTCTCCCCAAAACTATAAAATAAGAGGATGAGGGAAATAACCTTAACTGAAGTGAACACATGCTGATACGGTTTGTCTGTGTCTTCACCCAAATTTCATTTTGAATGTAGCTCCCATAATTGGGAGATAATGGAATCATGGGGGCTGTTTCCCCCATACTGTTCTCATGGTTGTGAATCAGTCTCACGAGATCTGACAATTTTTTTTTTAACCTTACAAAAAACCAATCGCTTTATTTTTCTTCAATATATATTTAGAAAATTGGTCTCAGGTTTCATGAGACAGAACAGACGACTATGTACAAAATCAAGAGTTCTAAACCACTAAGCAACAGGGCACAAGGAGGCACACATCCACAGGGGACATGCAGCCTAGGACCTTCCCATGAGTGGGGAGGCAAGTTCTTTGATGGTTTTCAAGTTCAGCTGAGGGATGGTGCTGATCTTCAGAAGTTTGCTGCTTGCATACTTATTCTTGATGGTGATGAATTTGGTTAGGTTTTCGTTCACTTTCACCACATTTTTGGCCATGTGCTTCATGACTTCCAGTACTTCATTCCCCTTTTGCTTGGCTCTCATTCTGTCTTGCCACCACCATGTAATGAGTGCCTTTCACCTTCCGCCTTCCATCATGATTGTGCCTCCCCAGTCTCACAACCAACTGTGAGTCCATTAAACCTCTTTTTCTTTATAAGTTACCCAGTCTTGGGTGTGTCTTTATCAGCAGCATGAAAACAGACTAATACACATGAAAAGCATGTCAAGACAAATGTTACAGACTGAATGTTTTGTTCCCACCCAAATTCTTATGCTGAATCCCTAACAGCCAATGTGACCGTATGTGGAGGTGGGGCCCGTAAGGAGGTAATGGGATAAAAAATGGTCAAGATCCATGAGGCGTAGAGAGACTAGAGACCTCTCCCCCATCTCCCAACCGAGGCTCACACAAGCAAGAGGTCATGTGAGCACGCAGTGAAATGGCTGCACCTACAAACCAAGAAAAGAGGTCTTGGAATAAAACTTAATTTACTGACACCTTGATCTTGGACTTCCAGCCTCAACAACTGTGGGAAATACATTTCTTTTGTTTAAGTCACCCAGTCTGTGAGTTTTTTTTATTATTATTATTATTTTTTATTGCATTTTAGGTTTTGGGGTACATGTGATGAACATGCAAGATTGTTGCATAGGTACACACTTGGCAGTGTGGTTTGCTGCCTTCCGTCCCCTCACCTGTATCTGTCATTTCTCCCCATGCTATCTCTTCCCACCTCCCCACCTCCCCGCCCCTCCCCCATCATTGCAGCACTGTTTACAATAGCAAAGACCCGGAACCAACCCAAATGCCCAACGATGATAGACTGGATAGGGAAAATGTGGTACATATACACCATGGAATATTACGCAGCCATCAAAAACGATGAGTTCACGTCCTTTGTAGGGACATGGATGAACCTGGAAACCATAATTCTCAGCAAACTGACACAAGAGCAGAAAATCAAACACCATATATTCTCACTCATAGGCGGGTGTTGAACAATGAGAACACATGGACACAGGGAGGGGAGCACTACAGTCTGTGAGTTTTTAAATGGCAATTTGAACAGACTAAGAAAATAAGTTACAGACTCAGGCCATTAAAGTGATAAAAATGAGGAAGTATGGTAATCTTATGAATGACTGCAACCTTATTAATGATTTGCAAATACAGATAAAAAGATTTTTTTTGTTATGATGTGGGTCAGAGTGGTGTGGAGAGTCACAGAAAACAAATTTCCTTGCAACCCTACCTGATTATAGATGATACATACATTCAGTCCTAATTTTGGATGAGATTTCTAAAAGTTGTGTGGGACAAAGGACTATTTTGCCTTTGCACATCGCCTTGCACATGGCATGATATCTGGCGTCTCTGGTTCATGACTACTAAATTCCAGTCGTTCCCCTTTAACGATTTGACAATCAGAAATCATCCCACACATTTTCAAAACTCCCTTCTGAGTGGTGACTCCCCTATTGAAAATCATCCCTCTATTATTTCTTTAAAATTCATCATCAACTGCTGTCAACTCTACTGTCAAAACAAGTCCTGCCATTCATACATGATCAGTTCATGTCCGTGAGCAAGAATCCACACTCAGTTCAGGGAAGGAGCATAAGATTTAATACTGAATCAATCAGTGCACTGTATTCATCTAGTGACAATAGCTAGATATGATCCAATCAGAGCCAATGATACATAATGGAGCTTTTGATTAATATCTTGGGAAAGAGACTCTGGTCCTCCCAGCCACCTTGAATTACAGAGGCTGTAGGTAGTAAAAACCAATCCAGTGGAATGCGTAGTTGGGTTTGTGACCTCTATGTGTGATACTTTCCATGCATTAAGTCTTGCAAGATTTGAAGAGGCAGAAACTATATTCCTTTTTTAAAAATTTTTTATTTTTTTATTATTATTTTTTTTAACAACCATTACTTTTTTATTAAATTTCTAGTCAAATATGACAATACTTTTTCTTTCATAAAAGCAAACAACATAAATATTTACAGCATTATCAGCTAGGGAAAAGACAAACAGAGAGGAAAAATGAATAAAGGTGGTCAAAAGACCAATTCAAACATAGAATAAAGATACCCTATTAACATGCATGCCTGGCCCTGAGGCTGCTGCTAGAGTACCGGGCCCTCAGCCATAGAATCGTACTTCAGAATCTTCTCCAGCTTCAACATTTCCAAGGTGGGGATTTTGGTGACTTCAAAGAAGACTGGGTGAGAATACTTGGTATACACAGTCTTGAGATTATAGTAAGAATTGAAAGTCAGCAGTTTGTTCAGCCGTTTGACTACAGAGTAAAGCTCAGAGATTTTGTAGTCACTGTAATACTCCAGGATGGGAACCCAGTATCCAAGATGCTTTGTGTAGAGGGCCAGGAGTAAGGAGGTAGTAGCTAGCTTGGAAGCTTTCTCCTGGACATAGTCGTATTCCTGCCGCATTCCATAGTTTCCAAAATTCGTTGTTGATTTCTAGTTTTATTCCATTGTTGTCAGAGAAGGTGAGTGATATTATTTTAATTGTTTGAATGTTTTAAGACTTGTTTTGTGACTTTATATATGGTCTATTCTTGAGAATGATCCATGTGCTGAGAAGAATGTGTATTCCTTTGGATGAAGTGTTCTGTAAATGTCTTTTAGGCCCATTTGTTCTTTTAGCAACTCATTTCTAGTTTCTGGGACACTGGCTCCTTATTTGTTATCTCTTTTCTTTCTAGCCACTCTTCCTTAATCCCTGAGCTTCTGGGGAGCTCTGGAGTAGGGATGGTCCTTTGGAGTTGTCCCACCCTGAGATAAGGGGGATGGGTCTTTACTATCAGTCACTGAGTCAGAGCTGCTCCCTGGGAAGGGATGAAAACTTGGGTGGAGCTCTCTTGAACTGTTGCAGGGTGGATCTGAGTAGTTCACCACAGTATCCACTACAATCTTCCCCTTATGCTATCATGTCCATTACTTTCATATAATAAGTTTTGGATACAGCTTCCATAAGTCTTTGCTTGGTCTGTTTCATGTTGCTTTAAAAGAATACCTGAGGCTGGGTAACTTATAAAGAAAAGAGGTTTACTGGCTCACAGTTGTGGCTCGAAAGTCCCAGAGCCTGGCATCAGAATCTGCTTGGCTTCTGCTGAGTGCTTCCTGCTGCACCACAACATGGTGATGAAGCAGAAGAGGAAGCAGGGCTGTGCAAAGGGGACCGTACATGAGAGGCAACCTCACTTTATAAAAACCCATTCTCCTGGGAACTAATTTATTTCTAAGAGAATTATCAGCCTCAGGGAAAGAGATTAATCCATCTGAATGACCTAATCACCTTTTAAAGGCAGCACCTCCCAACACCACTATATTGGGAATTAAGGTTTCAACCTGAGTTGTGGCTGGGGCACTCAAACCATAGCAGTCTCTTTTCCTAGTGTGTCGTGAGAGGAAGGTTATTGGGATGAACCACAAACTCTGCAGCTGATCTCAAGACTGCAACTGACAGTCATCATCTTCCTCCTGTACTATCAGTTCTAGAGTCCTTTCAACACCAGTTACTACCTTTGGTAATATAAGTAGCTGGTGAAGTGACCTTAATTTCTGAGAGGGATAAGATCCCGATCACAATGCTCTTCTTAGGTTATGGCTATTGCATTTATCCATTTATTTTTAATACTGATCATAAAAACAAGAGGCAACTGAGTGGATTACCTTCATACCAAACACCTTCTCTTTCGCCTCCATTTGTGCAAAAGCAGCCATATCTCCTCCTGATGATTAGGCTCAAACCTCCTGCCAGGATGACTACTCCTTTTATTGACTGATGGATACTCATGGCGTGAAGAGATTGAAGTGTCCGGGCAGATGCATGCCATTGATTAAATTGTAGTGTGTCTCTTACTGTGACCCCTGCTAGAAGTGTTCCTCTTCAGAGAACCAGGCCCCCTGTGTCTGCATAGCCCAGTGTGATGGGGATGGAAAGGACGAATTCTCTAATGGACTCAATTTGCAGTAACGATAAGAAGGGCTACTACTTCTACTTCATGGCTCCTAGGCCCAGGTATCTATTGACTCATAGCGTATGCTGCATCCTAGAGAATGGCACCCCCTACTCCCTTACTCAGAGAGTATATTCTCCATGCTGGAATCTCAGCAGCATTTTCAAAAAGCCTTTCCAAGAGACTTTCAGTGTCTGGTTATGTGATGAAGCCAGTAGATCTCATGGCCATATGCCCATTGCCACACCTCCTTTCATGTGACACAGTTTTCTTGGTGTGATGCAATGTTATATGGGAATTCAATGTCAGTGGCTCAACCCCTATGTTAGCCCTTGGATACTGCTAGTGGCTAAGGAGAAAAGGGAAAGTTATACTAAGAATATGTCAATTCAAGCTATGATGCATCACTGTTGCTTATGGGGTGTGCGTGTGGAGGGGGGTACAATGTCGTCGACTTGCCACCAAAACACAAATTGGTCTCCTTGAGGATGCTGCATTACTGGGAGCAGAGGGCTGTCTCTGGTGCTGACGACCTGGACATTCAGTAGAAGGAGTGATGTCAGCACTGGAGAGTGGGAACACATGTTTTGAACCCCTGTATAGTCTCCATCCTTGCACCATGGCTGCCCTGGTCATGCTCAGTTATGACCAAACTGGGGTAGGCAAAGACAGAAGATGGCTGATGTCAACTGGCTGAGCCATTCCACTTACCAGACTGTTAAGTGCCCATTCTGCAGTGGAGGCTCTCTGGTGGGTGTCCACATGCAATAAGGAGATCTGCAAACTTTGAACACACTCCCTTATATCCAGCCATGTGTTTTTCCCCAGACATATGTGTCTCTGAATTTTCAACCTTTCTCCTTCCAGGTCCTTGACACACCAGTTAAGTGACCCACCGCTGGCCATTTATCTACGCATGTTCTTACCACGGACCACCTCTCTCACCAAGAAACCAAAACGGAAGAAGAGGTGCAGTACCTTGCCCATTGGGAGCATTCCTCCTTAACGCTCTGTTTAATGTGACGTCTGAGAGGACCTGTGGGAAGCACTTTATTTTAGCTAGCACACCCAGACAGAACAGCACGTTCATGAACCAAGCTTGGCTTTTCTCTTCCTGTGTCAGATGGTTATAAGGGACCTCTCTCCATGCAGCCATTATAAAGATTTGCGTGAGAGACGCGGGTGAAGCAGTGGCGATAACATGCAGGACAGGATCGCCTGTTTTTATAGGTTATTTGCATCCTTTAAACAAATGCCCTTGAAACATCAATAAGTTACAAAACTTATTTTTAATTATTATTTGGTTCATGACTACCCGAAATGTCCTACTTCCATCTTACTGTGGATTATGTCAGGGCTACTTGACCTTATGACTTGTTGAATTTGAACTCAGTTCACAAATTGAGTTCAATTCCAACTGCATAGTACATAAGGTGCCACAGTCAGGTGCTCCACCCCAGCAGATCCTAACAGCACACCAAGAGCTGGTTTCTAAGTGGATTCTAATTCTCACTGCAGCTGGCATAGTCTTCTTCTAGAACCCTAAGGGTATACACTGGAGATTACTGAGGTTTGTCATAAATTCCAAAGAGCATCTTTTCCCACTACAGACACTTCAAACACCATAGGGCCTGCCAATCATATGGTCAAAACCACTGACCCTATGATATATCACATCCCAGACCTGGTCCAGAGCCATTTCCTGATCTGAACTGTGCTCGAAGCTGACATATTGTGTGGTGCAGTCAGCAATCTTTTGCCTTTTATTTTAAGGAAAAAAAAATGCCTTAGCTTCTTCAGGCCACTAATTCCCAAAAGAACTTCACTAATACGGTAGATCTCGTGTTCGTAGATTTTATTACGAATGCTCTGAAGTGCATGTGTCTTTGCAAGGCCCCCAGCATACTTGACACTCCTTGATAATCCAGTCTGATGAAAGTGATATAGTAATATAGTGGGCCAATGTGTGCTCTGTAGAATGTTCGGATGGCACAGGCTCCTCTGTGTCAGATTACCATCGCAGGCAGAACATATTTCGGTGTGTTCCAGATAAATGTGAATGGTTTCTGACCCACCTTATTCTGCTCCGGTAAGGCTGTCACACCTGACCAACATGGTGAAACCGTGCCGTGGTGAAACCCTGTCTCTACTAAATACAAAAAAATCAGCTGGGGATGGTGGTGCATGCCTGTAATCCCAGTTACTTGGGAGGCTGAGGCAGGATAATCAATTGAACCGGGGAGGCAGAGGTTGCAGTGAGCCGAGATCACTCCACTGCACTCCAGCCTGGGCAACAAGTGTGAAACTCTGTCTTAAAAAAAAAAAAAAAAAAAAAAAAAAAAATCGCATCTGGTACAACATCTGCAATGGAACTTACTACTTTACTGAGTTTGGTGCTGTCTACTGTCACTCTCCAGCAACTGTCTGGTGCATTAAATGGGATATGAGGGGGCCCACCAGCCCCAAATGGTTTAGGTGTTAAAGGATAGTGCCAAGCCTTTTCCCCAGGTGTGGGATATTGTTTACTGACTATCTCAGTCAGGGGAGCAGTAGCAGAGCTTTTCACTTGGCCTTCCCTAATAAGATACCTCTTATCCCAAAGGCCAAGGCACACATGTGGGTGTTTTGCTAACTTCCAAGTATATCCATTCCAGCTGCACATTTGGGAAACAGGAAAATGACCATGGGGTGGGTCCATGAATCCAGTGGACCACTGGAACCCACATCAGTGCCGAAACTCCATTCCTGGTCCACAAGCACCCCACTCCAATAGAGGGCCCTAAGGAGTCCTGAGTTCTCTGGGTGTGAATGTCAGCTCAGACCCTGTGTCCGGCATTTCTCAAAATGTTTGCACATTCTGCTTGTCCAGTGTATAGTTATTTAAATCAGTGACCACAGGCACATTTGGCAAAGAACCATTGGAACCATCACTGTGTTTCCTTGCCGTGGGTGCCCCTGGGAACCTGACCTCTGTTTTAATTAGTGGATTCTGGGTCAGATAAACTGACTCAAGGATTAAGATCTGTTTTATTTCTTCTTCCGTCATCTATCACAACACTCTGGCATTTTAACTTACTTAATGTGGGCTGTAATTTTCTCTGAAGTTCCAGGAGTCATCCTAGCAGCATGATGAAAACAGCTTCCAGAGTCCTTGCCAGGGTGGCAAATCATCTAGCACTGCTCCCATATAAATAAACTCACCCTTTTCCAACTTCATGCTCCCCCTGCGTTGATTCATCCCTCTCCTCCAGTCCCATAAAGAGTCTCTGGCTTTGGCCATGGCATGCTGGCCTGCCGCCCTTAGGCACATTGTTCCTTCCTTCGCTCAGCAGCCTCTGCATTTCCCCGCCGCGTGATTTCTCGCTTGACTCTAGCGATGGGCCTGGTCACGGCAAGAGGTGGGGGTGGGTCCTTAGGAGCCCTGTGCTGTCTTGCAGTTCAGAGACTTCTACATCATGTTCAAGCAAGGGCAGAGCACAGCCTCTCACAGGGAGGTCAGGGCCCTCTGTAAGCCCGGAGGGCACTGAGTGGAGTGCTGAGGTTTGGTTTGGTTTGGTTTGGTTTTGAGATACAGTCTCTGCTGGCCAGGCAGGAGTGCAGTGATGTGATCTCAGCTCACTGCAACCTCCACCTCCCAGGCTCAAGCTATTCTTGTGCCTCAGCCTCCTGAATAGCTGGGACCACAGGTGTGCACCACCTCCCTTGGCTAGTATTTTGTATTTTTAGTAGAGATGGGGTTTCACCACATTGGCCAGGCTGGCCTCTAACTCCTGGCCTCAGGTGATCCACCCGCCTTGGCCTCCCAAAGTGCTGGGATTATAGGAGTAAGCCACTGCACCTGGCCTCCAGTGTTGAGGTTTTGAGAGCATTAATTCTGATGTCCCACTCATCCCTAATAGGCACCTGACATGATCATAGCAGAAACCTGGGATAAGATTCAATTCTTTGTGAAGTGCTGCTGTTCGTATAATGAATTCCTGGGCCTTACCAGCAGCTTTTTCAGTCCTCCTGCTACAGGACAGTAGTCTCTTCTGATGCCTCCAGTGAGGCTTTCTCTCTCCCAGGTTCCTTTCAGTGATGATTCACAGCCCTGAGCCTCACATTGTCATTCTCTAATGCCTCCAGTGATTCAGCCAGAGCCATTAGAGTCCATTGTTTGCAGGATTGCTACTTTTTCTCACTCTCAAAAGCCTGGGAGATTGCCATCTACCCAGGTATTCTCTGCTGCTCCTTTCCCACCCCAGTTCATCACCAGTGAAAGTTCTGATACTTTCTCTTCTCCAGCAAGCCAGGGCTGGGACTTCTCACTTCCAGCTAGCAGGAGGATCCAGCTCTACAATTCCACTTAACAGTTCATTTCCTTGAATCACTCCTGGCACCAACTGCATTGAGTCAAGTTCTCTGGGAAATAGACTTGCAGGCAACAATTTCCATGAGAAGTTTTTTGGGGATTGACCTTGGTGCTTATATCTGTAAAGGTGTAAAGGCAGTAGCACTGTGCAGAAGGAGATGTTGAGCTTTGTTGCAGTTGCAACAGAGGCATCAGTCAATCTTGCATGGAGTCTGAGCTGGGAGGGCCTCCCAGAGCTGGGCCACCATGAGGCAAGGGCCAGGCCTCTGCTTCCCACATTTGTAGATCAGTCATTGGATGCAGCTGCCCCTGGGATGATGCCGTGAACTTGGGCAGGGTGGCTGTCTTCAGCTGAGAGCAGTTTCCAGGGAGGGACTCAGTGGAGAGCCCTGACGACCACCCCACCCACCCAACTCTCTCAGCTGCGGAGAGGATGACAGGGTCTGCCTGGGTATCACAACAGCCATGACTGCCCCTTTTTCACGCCTCTTGATCTGTCTGCCCCCTTTTATGCATTTATTCTTCCAAGGTTTGCATGCTCAGGCTTTTTCTTCTTGGGTCTGCCTTTCTTTGGGGGGATGGGGCTGCGGGGAGCATTGCATCGACTTCCTCGGCTTTAGCTGTGCCCTGTCCTCGGACCTCCATGATTCCCGCCTACTCATTTATCCTTCTGTTTTTACTGGGCCTCTCTGGACTTCCCGCCTCTTTGTATCACCTCCGCAACTTCCTGATTCGCCCCCTAAATCCCACCTGTGTACAACACCTGTGCGTGCCTTGTATGTGAGTCCTCATGGCTCACACGGTGTGGACCCAAGCTTCTGATCTTGAGTTCCCAGCACCAATATCACAGCTTGTTTGGAAGTGACATGTGTTAAATTAGTGCATGTTCCCCACTTTTTGCCTTGGTGTCCAATTTAGCTCTCTCTTTCTACCCTACCTTAGCCCTACCTCACTCCATTATCCACAGCTTTTACAAAGCTACCAGAGGAAACTTTCTAAAATATGAATCTTTACTCATGGAAAAATATTTACAGAACGTTTGCAGTCTCCTACTTAAATTATTTTCTAGGCATAGGTGATGAACAATACAAAGTTCCTGCTCTCATAGAACTTACATTTTAGTGAGAAGACAGACAATGGAAATAAGCGAATGAATGAACGGATAGGTGCTAAATGCTATGCCGGGAATTAGACTGGTATGAAAGAGTGAAGACACGGCTATTTTATAATAATGTCAGTTACCTGATTAAAAACTGCCAGAGGTTTCCCACTGTCTTCAGGGGAGACTTCAGACTCCTGTGACACAAAAGCCCCCCTGAGAAAAGTTCCGGACCCCTGGTGTGGATCAGAACGCCCCTTGGATTTGGTAATTGGGGCGCTGGTTATTCCAGGAGGCCAGGCCTTCTGCCCCCAGGGCCTTCCTCCTGGTCGCCTTCCTTCCTTCTCCCGGGATTCCCTACTCCCTGGAACAATGTTGCTTTTGACCAAAGTGACAAAAACCCAGCTGGCCTCAGCAGGTTTATTCTTGTCAGTGTCAGACAATTAACAGTCCATTTCAATAGGGACTTTTGCCACTATTTTGGGGAAACCTGGACTGTGACAGGACTTTTGGAGAAAGATACAATTTTTCTAAGCATGGAGGCGCAATGCTGATTTCTACTGGGTCCAGGCGCTGTGGCTTGGTCTGCACCCACACAACACTCTCTCTTCCTAGCCCAGTATCCCCTCCCCTAGCCCCCATCCCATTTTATCTCTCTGAGATTTTGGAAGGAGATTTTATTAAGCAAGAAAACAAAACGAAACCAAGCACGTTATCAGTAGGTTACAGGTCAAAGGCGATAAGTCCTCAAGAATCCCAGTTCTCGTCAGGCACCTGGGACTTTTCATGAACTCACTGCAGACAGAGGAAGCAGAGGGTCCCCTGCCCCTGGCAGGCTCCCACCACGCTGCCATTACTTATTGATAGGGTCATCTAATCATTGATCTGAAAAAATTGATGGTGGACTCCTAAACATCCCCGAGTCCGGCAAAGCTCTTCCCCCTTCCTCCCCGCATGGCTGCTCCTCTTTTTCCTTTATTTGGCGTTACCGTCACCGCCTTTCCCGTTTCTCTGTCTCCCTTCCTTGGACTCCTGCAGCCCGGGGTCACTAACTTAGCTTTCACCCCCCCTAGTGGTAAGTAAGGCAAATCACCCATTTGCTTGTTGGTTATGAGAGCCACAGACAGCTTCATGTGCTCTCAGGGGCTGAAAAGATATTAAAATGAGAGAAAACATCTATTTATTACTTGAAGGAGGTTAAACTTCTATTTTAACCACAACAGATAGTCCAGCCAAAAATCTTGAGATATTTGTCCTTTATCATTTGATTATGACACACACAAGAAATTACAACTATAGTGTATCAATAGAATTTCATAAATTGTATGGTAAACCTTTTTAGGTATTTTTTCTATTATTATACATAAAAATATAATTAATGAAAATAAAATCATTTTTCATTATACCTGAATTTTGATGTAAATGAGGTTGATATGGTAAGATTGATTGTTAGTCATGTTGATTGTCCTTTTGAGTAAAATCAGCATGCTGTACTGAAAAAAAGAAGTGTAATATTAGGGTTTAGCTTGTATTTCTGAGATTGGAAACAGTCTTAAGAGGGGTGAGGTGAGCCATTATGACATGCAGAGGCCTGGGAAGACCTTTCTGCAGCTAAAAATTTTACCCTGTGTTATGTGGCCTTGGGCTAAACGCAGATGTTCACATTGATAAGAAGTTATCATCAAAATAAATGAATTAGCAGCTCTTTCTCCTTTCCACCGTTAAACCTCTGCAAGTTTAACTCTGAGCAGCTGCAAGGAGGGTGAGAGGCAGTTCTGTAAGGAGCTGGGTGGATTTTCATAATACTGGGAGGGTAAAGAACAGAATGAGAATGGGGACAGAGAACAAGGAGCACTTTAGGAGGCGGAAATGGGGTGTGATACTCTAACTCCAGCTCTTGTTGGGCACAGCTTTTTAAAATTTATATTTCACGAGTCCTAGGAAAATTCTTCTCCCCCAAATGGCAGTAGTACAGATCTGGGACTGAAAGGCTTTCATTCTTTTTTTTTTTTTTTTTTTTAATATGTAAACTATTAACTCCTTAAATCCTCCCAATGACATCATGAGGCAGGTGCTATTGTAACATTCACTGCGCTGATACGGAGACACAAGAGAAGTCAGGCAACTTACCCAGTGTCACTTAACAAGTAAGCAAGGAGTGTGACTTCCACCCTAGCAATCTGGCCCCAACATGCATGCGTTTGCTTGTTCTCCAGGGCTGCTCTTCTAGCTGCAGGATCTGGAGCTGGAGGTCAGGAGCCTCACCTTTTTGACTGAAGGATGTTAAACCAGACAACTCAAACGCATTGCGCTGTTCATACTTTGGGTCCACCATGATCATGTAGGCAACACTGATTGAAGATCAGTGCAACTAGGTCTGAAAGAGGATATTCTTGTACTGCAGCTTCATTGGATATGCAGAATTAGATCTTATCCTTTGAATTCTGAGCTTATTTCTGCACTGATGAGTTGGCATCCAGGTGGCCCCAATTTCTATGGGTTTACATGGTTGAGATGAGAGTATTCCTTGCTCCCCTCATGAACATCCATTTAATTAATTTCTTAAAGGCAATACAATTTTTAAAAGAAAGTGTTTTCATGCAGTTTAAGCAATAAAAATTCAGTTTAAAATTTTCACGGCAGCGAGAGGAGGAAGAATTCAGGTGATGTGGCTCGGACCACACTTGCCAGCATGCAGCGTATTTTGTCCTTGGTGGGTGCTGAAGAATAATGGAGAAAGAAAGCACCTCCATGAGTGAAACGCAAACTCAACTTTGCACATTGAGGAAACAGGCCGAGTTAAAAGAACAACTAAAGAGAGCTCAAACTCACTCTTGTTATAGCCACTTTTTAGGCTTCTTTTTTTTTTTTTTTTTTTTCCCCCCCAACTGTGACTTTATCCAGTGTGTTAGTATAAACCTATGTGGTTGGAACCATTACCAAAGGGTAGGAGATGTAATTCCAGATCAACTAGTGAAAGTCGGGTAGTTCTAACCATCAACATCTGCAACAGCTAAATAAGACCCACGTTGCTTCTCTTACACAGTGTTTCCTACAGTATTTTTTGAAAATGTGCTCAATTGTCTCATAGGAAAAGTACATATTGAGTAGCTTCTCAAGGACAGTGGTACTTAAAAAAAAAAAAAAAAAAAGATTCCAACTCCTGTGTTCTTCAGAAACAATTCAAGTAAACATATTAAATAAGATGAAAGACCTTTCACCTCTTATTACTGGTCCATCTAAAATTTCATCATTTGGAATGAATGAGGAGATGGACAATATCCTTGGAAAGATTGCAAGTCTAGACCGGGGTAGCTCAGTTTTATATATTTATATAAAAAAGCTTTTTGCTCACAAAGCCAGATGGTAGACAGAATTGCTCCACTTAATGCTGGAAGCTGTTCACAATAGAGCGTGCACTGGATATGCTGACAGAGATGAATGCTTTGGAAAAGTTTTCCACCGAACACGGAAACTTGATTTGCAATGGAGGAGAGAGTTTGTCCCTTCTCTAAGTGATCAGTCTTTAAGAATGGCTTTAAGAATGATATGAGTTGAAAATTAAATCTAAAATCATGAAATAAGTAATATCTTCCCGTATGCTTACACATTTGAGAGTATGATTAATATCTGGTCATTTGGCAAGAACAGTTACAACAAATCACATCTTAAATAAACTTCTTTTACACAATTTGTTGCTAAAATGCATTTGCTTTGCAGCCAAGGATTAGATTTCTGGCCAGTTTGTAACAAGGATTAGCTGAGATTTGTGTTGCAAAGAGAAGATTAAGGGAGCAGGCATATCCTCTTCATGAACAATTCGGAATGATATTTTGTTTCAATTAACCAATGTGGGATCAGCAGTTCACATTCTGTGTTTGTGTGCAGAAATTCATGTATACAGCATTTCTCTTTCCAGAAATAATTAGGGGATTCAGGTAAAACCAATTATTTGTGAACACTTTGTTATATGAAAGAGGTCCCTGTGCTGAACCACAAACTAAGAGATGGTAAATCAGTGGTTCCTTCCTGGGTATGTTATGTTTGATTAGACTCATATTCCATAATATTTCGGCTATTTCATTTTGTGCTCATATTTTCAGTGGTTTATGAAGTAACAGTCTCTAGATTTCATTCCAAATGGAAAGTTTGGAATCAAAACTCTCAATCCAATTATTCCTATACACATTTTGAAACAAATCATTTTGGCCTTTTTGAAAATTTTACAGGAGGTGGTAAAAATAGGAAATTTCAGGTTTCAGATGTTTTATTGCATTCTTGTAGCATAATAACAGCTTCATTAAAAATAATTCTACAATACAATGTGAACTTTGTGAGTTGTTTAAAACGCTTTTGCTGGCTTTCCTTTTAAATCTTTGTATTCAAGAAAGTTGTGTTATTTTACAGTTTATGTTTCATTTTATTTTGCTAAGCTTTGGGGAGATACTGAATTACTATTCCCCAATGCATGATCGTAGGGATTAAAGAGCCTGCCAAACATTACCACTCTTCAGACTGAGAGCTTAGGACACTTCTAAGCTAAGATCACACCTATTCTAAGACAGTGGAATCAGTTTCAGGGCTTATTTCAATCTCCGGAGCTAATCATCCTTCAGCTTACGGGCTGTGTTAGAGCTGGACTTGGGGGAAGCTCTTTCTAGGGCTTTTTGTTCAGTCATTGGAGGAACAAAAGGAAGAAGCAAAAGTAACTCTCCCCCTGAATTTGGGAGGTTATTATTTCCCATGTAACACGTTTTAGCAGGGGTAGAAGGGAACCTTCAGAGCTATCTGGTACATGTGTTCTTTTGGTCCTCAATTCTCCTTTTCAATGTTTGTCTTCCAAGCAGAGTTTAAGTGTCTCCAGCAAGGGGAAATTTCATCTTGGGAGGCAGAGCCTTCTGTCTGGGAACAGCCTGGAGTTATAGAGCTCTTCCTGATGTGGAGCTGAGATCTGCCGTCCTGTGACTTCCACCCATTGTTCCTAGCAATACGCCTTGGACACAGAAAGAACAGGCCTCTTTCTATTTAACAGCAATTCAGCTCTCGGGGGAGGGTAGTGGGTAGAGCAGGGAGGATGGGGCTTTGTAGGTAGACAGGCTTCTCTCCTCTCTGGTCTTCAGTCTCCACTTCTGCCAGGTGCTGATTTTAAAACTTGATTTCCAGGGTTGCTGGGGAGATTCCAGGAAATGTGTACGAGGCACAAAGCAGTGAGTCCATGGCAGATGATCACTGTGATCCTTATGGAAGCTGCCTAGTGATATTCCCTGGAGTTCTCTTTCTGTAAGAGAATTGACCTCTAGTTTTTTCATCTCTTTACATGTTTTATAGGTTGGGGCTCTACCTCTTCCAGTCAGTCAGGTCTTTCCCAGAACATTTTGCATTCCTTTCTATTTTTATTTGTTTATTTTTTTGAGGTGGAGTTGCACTCTTGTTGCCCAGGCTGAAGTGCAATGGCGTGATCTTGGCTCACCGCAACCTCTGCCTCCTGGGTTCAAGCGATTCTCCTGCCTCAGCCTCCCGAGTAGCTGGGACTACAGGAATGTGCCGCCATGCCTAGCTAATTTTATATTTTTTTGTAGAGACAGGGTTTCTCCATGTTGGTCAGGCTGGTCTCCAACTCCCAACCTCAGGTGATCCTCCTGCCTTGGCCTCCCAAAGTGCTGGGATTAGAAGCGTAAGCCACTGCTCTCAAACAACATTCCCTTTTAGACATGGTGACCGCTAGAGAACAGAGTGGAAACCCTCCCCAGTAGCTGGTCACAGAAGCAGAATTGATGTCCTCATCGGGTTCTCCATTCAGAGATGAAATGCTTACCAAATGCCTACAGAGTGAATGGCAGGAATTTCATAGAAGAGAAAGAATAAGACAGTTTGGAGCTGAAATTCACACTGTCTAATATTATACTGTGAAATCCTAATGTGCTCCTTCTGTGTCAGTCTTTGTGCCAGATACCTACATATTTATTATCTTGCTCACTTCTCACATCAACTCAGTGATCTGGAGATTGTCTCTGAGGAAACAGAAGTTCAGAGAATGTGAGAAACCCATGCAAGGCTGGCCAAGTGCTCCCAGTAGATTTGAGATAACCCGATGAGTGATCAAGACGATCTCAACCACCTGAAAACCAATGAGGAAAAAAATTGTGTTCATTATTGTATCAGTCAGGGTCCTCCAGAGAAACAGAATCAGCAGGAGATGTACACATGCTGTCTGGATATAAAAGGAGCTTTATGATGAGGAATTGACTCTCATGATTCTGGAGGCTGAGTAGTCCTGGGACCTGCCACGTGCAAGCTGGAGAACCAGGAAAGCTGATGCTATCATTCAGTCCCAGTCTGAAGGCCTGAGAATCCAGGGAGCTGACAGTGTGGAGCAGGAAGGATGAGACTTTGCAGGCAGACGGGGTCAACTTCTCGCTGGTCCTTAGTCTCCACTTCTGTAATGTGGTAAATAAAAAACTTGACTTCCAAGGTTGCTAGGGAGACTCCAGAAAATGTGTAATAGGTACCTCATGCAATTCCTGGCACTGATCAGCGACGGAATGACAGATGATCACGATGCTTCCTATAAAAGGTGCCTAGAGCCAGCCCAAGAGCCAGAGAAGATGAAACACGATGACCCAGCCCAAGCAGTCAGGGACGAAGCAAAAAGGGGCAAATTGCTGCTTCCTCTGCCTTTTATTCTGTTCACACCCTCCAGAGATTGAATGATATCTAACCACTTGGGGAGAGCATCTCCTTTACTGAGTTCACTGGTTCAAATGCCAATTTCACCTGGTAATACCCTCACAGGCACACTTAGAATGAAGTTTAATCTCGGCACCCCATGGCCAGCCAAGGTGACCCAGAGAACTGACCATTCTAGTTACTTTTAAGGCAATTCTGACATGAACCCAATTCTATCAGAATAATAACCCAGAGAGAGAAAGGTGGTTTGCAGGCATTGGGAAATCAATGCCTGGGCGCTCTCCACGCTGGCTTGTAGAATCCTTCTCTGGAGAACTGAAGACTCCCAGCAGGGAGCTTACAGGGTTTCCTTTCTTCCTATCTCCTCTATAGCCACTGTCAGTGTGCTGGGTCCCACTGAGAGACAAATGGGAAACTCAAAAGGAAAGTCTGTATTAAAACGGATCACAGTGATGCTAGACGGCCATATTCACCTCTGTCTCTAGCAGGCCACACACAGGCTGCCCAGAGCCTTTCCTTCGCCACGTTGCCCCCAGCTTCTGCTTTGCATCTGTCTCACTGTTTACATCTAATTCTCTTGAATATTTTCCCAAGATAGCTGGTAACTCCCCGGTCACAAAGGAATAGTTCATAAGACAAACAGAATTACCATTTTTTGGTTAATTATCATATCTGAGGACACTTTAAGCATTACTCTAAATGAAGATTTTCAAGCCATTTGAGAAACATTAAAATTTAAACAGACAACAGAATCTTAGTGCATGGCTAAACCAGGGTGAGTGGTTATAAAAGAGAAACTATGCCTATGGCCAATTATTTTATATAAAATAAACTCAAAAGCAGTAAGTCCTAAATATTAGTTTAGAAGGGATGGAGGCTCTCCAGCTCATAATAAAATTCCTCTTCTTTTCTTATTGTTTCTTTCCCAGGTCATACAAAAACAAGTATAACAATATATTTTGCCTATAGGTGCCAAGACCTGTATTATTTACTTTCAGATACTTTTCTTTATTGTATTCAAGAACAAACCATCTATAGCACGAGGAAGAGATGTCAACTGGAGATAGAAGTGGAGAAGAAACTTGGATGTGCAAACGCTGACATACACAGGGACGTTCAGCATTTCATGAAGCTACTGGAAGATCTTTGCTTGCTATGAGCCCACGTCAGCCAGTTCTCTCGGTCATATCGAGCTATTCTTTGAAAAGCCCTTGCATCAATCAGCGTCCCAACAGGAAATGGTTGGCATCCCAAATGAGGATGATAAAGGGACTGTTTACCATGGTTGGGGGAAACTCCAAGGAATAGCGTAATAGCCCAGTCCTGTTTCCGCCCCAGACCCAGAGGGACAAGGGGAGGGGTGGAGACTGGGCCCTGAGAACATCTAGGGAAGGATTCCTTTACAGGATCAGCAGCCTTCAGGTGGAAGAAGGCAGCCAGCTCCTGGTGACCCCACAGGAAGAGAGCCGGAGCACTAAGGATTCCAAACTCCCCTCCCCATCTTCATCAGGATTCCTCATTGGCCAACAAATAACTGAAATGCCGGGGGCAAGAGAGCTTGATGTTATCTGAATAGGTCAGCCTGGCAGAAAGCAAGGTGAAGAGGGAGGGGAGGTGGATTTGGAAGAGCAAATGGGCGTGACCTACCGCAGCCCTGATAATCCTATGAATATGGAGGCATGATGGAGGCAGATGCTTCATGCTGAGCGGATCAGCGTTCCATGGAGTAGTACAAACTGTAGGCATTACCAAGATTGTGTTCTTGCAGAATTGTATGCAGGGATTTTTTTCCCTCCCTTAAATCGTGATTTAAATTGCTTTATGCCTGAAAATTACTGCTTATTCTTAGACGGTGTGTGTATAAGAGAGAAAGAGTTCTTGTGTAAGTTTTTGGGTGGTAAATTGGAAACTGGACCGTGGCATGAAGAACTAGCATCCTGTTTTCTTATTTTTGTTTTGTTTTGCTTTTTCCTCCTGTGGGAGGGAAGACAATGAAACTGGGCTCAGTACAGAGTTTCTGGAATGGGGCCGGCGGACTCCCACATGCGGTGTTATTTAGGACTGAAGAAGCCAGACTCTGGTATTGCTCTGTGAATTGTTGTCATTGTTTGGTTCTGGTTTTCTGAGTTAGACCCTACAGGGTGGGAAATGGGCCACACCCTGCAGTAAATAGCTGTGGCTTTTCTTCAGAAGGTTAGGTCTTGGCCTGAGAAAGGGACCTCACTCTTGGCCAGGAGGAAGGGAAGTTTGGATCCAGAGGTTCCGAGCTAGTCAGATTTCCACTGATGAAGGCAGAGTTGGTTTCTGACAGTGGCCACCCTGGGCAGGGGAAGCTGGGCAGGGGTGCTGAAGTCTGGTCAGGAGCCCTGGATCTGTGAACTCTTACTTTTAGGAGGGGTGGTGTGACTCACTTCTGGGAGGGGCTGTGACCCCCACTTCTAGGAGGGGCTATCCTCTTTCTGCCAACCTTCAGCCTGACATGCCTGCTGGTTAGAAGTCACAGCTGCTGTCATTTGCCCTGGTGGAATTGGGAAAGTCGTGTTCCTCTCTAGATAAAGGCCCAGGGGGCATTTATGCTCAGAAGATGCAGTGGCCAGAGGAGCAGAGGCAGCAGCATGGTTGCAGGAAGAAGTCAGGGCAGAACCCACGCAGAGCCCATTTCCAGGTGGGCATGTGGGCCCAGGGGTGCATGCCATGCCATAATTCCTTATGTATTAAAATGAAGTAGATTCTGTTTCATAGTCACCAGCTACTGAAGTCGGCAGTATTTGCGAAATATACATTAGCAAAGCACAACTTCTTCTTCTTCTGTCTCCAATGTCTCGCTGCTCCTACCAATTACTCGTTCTGCTTGATAGATACTCTTCACAACGGTTAACTCAGCATAGTGTAGGTCATACGTCAGTAGACACATGCTCTTAGAACGAGTGTGGTCATGGCAGTTGCCAGGCAAGTACCCTGCAAGCCCAGATGTTTAGGAAGATATACGGGGTTGGGTGGCAATTGGCAAGGGAATATGGACCTGAGCCCATGTCTTGCTGGTGGCGTGGGCTTGCGGGGGCATGGGTCTACCTGGAGGCCACTGCCCGGGAAAGCACTGGCTTTGCTGATCCCCTGAGTGGGGACCAATGGCTGGCCGCTTGAAAAATGACTGTCAGGCTTGATGGCCCTGCACAGGTTGTTTAATCTCTTTATGGTTTCCACATCTGGAAGCAGGCATAGCAATATCTGTCACCTTGTAGGGTGGTTGCCAGCATGAAATAAATGGATACATATAAAATGTTTAGAAAGGTGTCTGAAACTAAATTTTGATTCACACTCCCATGTACTCATTGGTCATTCAAGAAACATTGAGTGAGTGATAGAAACTGTTTTGGGCTATGAATAATGCAAGTCGAAATCTTTTCCTTCATGGAGCTTATTTCTGGTCGTAGAGTGATGAAGACCTTCTAGTTTGGTCCTTTTATCCACATCACACATTTCTCCTGTGTTGAGAGGATGTGCGGGCTCTGGGCTATGAGTTAAACATGGGCCTTGGGAGCCTTGCTGATGGGTAAGCATTTCGGATTTCTAGTTGAGACTGAAGGAAGAAAACGTGTCTCTATCAAAACTGTTCATTCTTCCTCAATTGCTAATGCTCCCTTGAGGATTTATGGATTCAGCACTAATAAACTGTGGATTGGAAGTTTAACGGAATGATTGACCTATTTCACCACTGTACTGGAAAGAAAAGCTCAGATTACAGTGGAATTGAGTTTTGGAAGTTAAGCAAGAGGAACTTCCACTTTTAAACTCTGCAGTAGGAAAGGGTAGAAGTTGAGAGCTGGTTCAAACATGGAAGTTCTACAGAGCATTCAAAAACATTTTTATTTTTTTCAGTGGGGAGGGGCTTTCCAGCAATGGCCTGAAGCCCCTGGTTCAATTTAAACACACAAAGAAACACCTCCACAGCTCCATGCCACATGGCGGCATTTCACTCCGACACAAGCTTTTTGGCATGGTGTCCAGGGCTGAATGTTTACAAATACTGCCCTTTGTTTGTAGGGCTGGACCTCAGAGCTCAGATCTCATACTCTTTAGTTGCATTAACTGATTCCAGGAAAAGAATCGAGGGTAAAGACTTACCAAACGCAAAGAAAGAAAACCAGCAATATTTTCCCATCTTTTAATCATGGAATTTGGCATGAGGAACCTCGGCTTTTTCATGTTTATCATATAAGGTTTATTTATTCATTTGTTCCACAAAGGCTCTTTGAGAGTCTACTTTTTGCCAGGCATCACGATCCACATCAGTGAGAACACCGTGAGCACAACAGCAACAGCAGTACCAAAAAGGTGTGGCCGTGGCCCTCATGGAGCTGACGGTTTAATGGGAGAGATGGAGAGTAGTGACATTGATTGTGTAATTAACACTGGAGTGTTTCCAAGAGACAGGTTTCCATAAGAATGAATGCTACGAGGAATTGCTTAATTAGGGAAGTTAGGGGAAGCTGAGCTCAGAAAAAGGAGGAGGAAGGGTGGACCAGATGAAGGGGAGAGATGGAGGCAGCGGGCTCCAGGAGGGACCAGTGCGAGCAAAGGCTGCTTGGAGCAAACACCACCCTGGAGAGATCCTGGAGTGAGGAGTGCAGAGGCACGAGATAGGGGAGTGGGAGAGGGGAGGCCGGCATGCTTTACATCAAAGGTTTTGACCATCTTCGGTGCCTAGAGCTACTGAAATGTTTAAGGGGAGGTGTGAGGAATACGGTTAGGTTTGTGGGGTTGGGGGGGACACTTGTGCAAGATCAGGGAGGGAAACCTGTAGACTGGAACGTAGGTCTTCCGCCTAGGAGAGGAAGGAGAAGAGGAAGAAGCAGGGTTGGGCAGGGGAGCTGCAGACCGTGACACAGATGGGACAAACTATCAGACCACCCAGTAGGAGCCGTCTTAGTCAGCCTGGGCTGCTGTAAGGCAATGCCACGGGCCGGGGGCTGCAACAACAGAAAGTTACTTTCTCACAGAGCTGGAGGCTGCAGTCTGAGATCAGAGTGCCAGCAGGGTGGGCTTCTTGGTGAAGCCTCCTTTTCTGGTTGTAGTCTCACATGGCCCTTCCTTGGGGCCTGCAGGAAAAGAGAGAGAGAGAAAGGGAGAGAGAGAGAGAGCCTCAAGTCTCTTCCTCTTCTTATAGAGGTGTTAATTCTACTGCGGGGACCCCACCCTCATGACCTCATCTAAACCGAAACACTCAGTCCATAGCAGGAGCCCCGGAGCAAAGATTTCTCTCCCTGGAGGAGTCCCGCATGGAGCAGAAGTAACCAGGCCCTGTTCCCCCATTATTCTTCCTCATCAGCTGGGAGCTGCCAGGGTGTTCTGCCTTGGCCAGAGCTGGGGTGGCGCTGAGGGCACTGCTTTCTGCTGCTGGTCTCCACAGCTCCACCAGCAAGGCCTTCCTGGCAGGAGCACTGAGCAGCAAAGCTCTGTGGTCAAGACTCAGGGCAAAGAGGAACTGGCTGAACAGAGCCTTTCATGTGACAACAAACAAATGACCTGGCTCAAACATCACAACAGGCATCTGTGGAGCCTGGGAAGTGACCTTTCTCATGGGAAGAACATGGAACCCACAAAGCTTTCTCTTAAAAGTCTACAGAGTTGTAATTTGATAACAACAGAACGTTTTGGTGTTTTGAGTAATAGGTGTCACATCGGAATTGATGTTTGACAAACTTGGCATGATAACTGAATGTTTTTCACTTATTTATATTTCATATTTTAGTTGTTTTCGAATAACCAAAAACATTTGTATATTTTTAATAATACTAGAGGTAAATGAGATTTTAAATGTCAGTTAAAAATCTGAAAGATGATGCTTGCAATTTCAAGTTGATTAAAGAAAATTATTAATAAAACAATAAAACACAAATTATGCATTTTACCTTGTGATACTTAAAGTAGATGACCCGGTTTTTCCCTGAAGAGAAAGCATGGATGCATAAACCAGACCATATTGTAGATATTTCAAAATCATTGGTAAATACTGATTAGCAAATTGACGCAAAATTTGGAGTACTTTCTGTTTTGTATTTTTTTGGACTATTTATGAGCACTTGGAGCTTAAGACATACTCAAAGAGATACTGATAATCTATCATATTCTAAAGTAAGAATATAGGTTGAAAATATCTAATCAGTTGCTCAGCTAATCAAGTAAATGTTACAGAAATGGGTCACTAGGATGGTTAGAAAACCAAGCAACTCCATAGTATAGATCTCTTCTTTGAGCTCCAATTTAGATAGCTTTCTCCATCCCTCTGAAAAGCATCTCCAATTTGAAACCTGCTTCTATTTCACCTGCTTTGCCTGGCAGGACCTACCTTGCCATTACTCACACATCCACTGGCTCAGGTGTAGGTACCTAGTCCACCCGATGGCCCAGGCCAGGAACCTGGTGGCAGCCCAGGCTCCTTCCCCCTTCTCATCATATTCGGCTGGTCACCAGATTCTGCCTTTTGACATTGCACTGACCCCACCTGGCCTCTGCATGCCCTCCGACACTGGTTGTTCCTGTCCCTCAGGACCCTGTCTCCCAGCTTCCTGGAGCAGGTGCCTCTCCCCTGGTCTCCCCACCTCCAGAGTTACCACTGTCTACAGCAGTGGCTTTCAAAGGCATCCCTGGCCCAGCAGGAGCGGCTAGAAAAGAGTTAGGAATGCAGATCTTCGAGCTCTACCCAGACCTTCAGAACTGAAAAACTTGAGGAGTAAGCCCTGGCAATGGTGTCTGAGGGAGCCCAGGGGAGGGGGGTGCTGATATAGTAAAGGCCATTAGAGTAGGCTCTCGTTCACTATGGCTAAAATCCTTCTAAAAAGAAGAAATTTGAACACAGACATACAAAGAAGGAAGAAGATGTGAGGCGACATGGAGAAGCTAAGGAGAGAGGCCTGGAACAGACATTTTCATCGCAGCCGCCAGAAGGAACCAGCTTTGCCGACACTTTGATCTTGGACTTCTGACTTCCAGACTGTGAGACCATCAGTGCCTGTTGTTGAAGCCACCCAAGCTCATGACACTTTGTGACAGCAGCCCTAGGGAACTGATAGAGTGGTGAAAAGCAAGAATTCTCCAATGGGGAACCCCTCAGCTGTGGCATGAACTAGCACTGTGACTATGGGCAAGTTACTTTATTTCTCTGTGCTCGGTTTTGTCATCTGCAGAATGGGGCTGTGTGTACCGCATAAACTTGCTAATAGGATGGAATGAGTTGATCGTGTGGAGCACGCAGTGCTTGGTACAGAAGAGAACTAAATGTTGGCGAAGGCTCCATAAAATCTGCAAGTGCGTCTGGCCTGCCTGTCCTCCCCGCCAGGGCCGCAGGTCACCATGGAAGACGCACTTACAGACTTGATGGGGAGCTTTTGCTCCTGGTGGCCAATATCGTTTGGCTCTGTGTCTCCACCCTAATCTCACCTTGAATAATAATCCCCACAGGTCAAGGGCTGATTGGATGATGGGGGTGGTTCCCCCATGCTGTTCTTGTGTTAATGACTGAGTCTCATGAGATCTGATGCCTTTATAAGCATCTGGCATTTCCCCTGCTCGCACTCATGATCTCTCCTGCCTCCCTGGGAAGAGGCACCTTCCACCATGATGGTAAATTTCCTGAGGCCTCTCCAGCCCTGCAGAACTGAGAGACAATCGACATCTTTTCTTCATAAGCTACCCAGTCTCTGGTGTTTCTTCATAGCAACCTGAGAATGAACTGATGCAGAGGTGATACCGCAGTAGAAGGGGTGTCACTTGATACAAGACGGACAGGTCATGGGGTAGGTGATCGTTTCCTAGTTTCCTGGATGAGGGCTCATCCGAGTTGGGAAGGAAAAGAACAGGAGAACAGAAGAAGCACTGTTGACAAATTTACCACTTAATAGATATGCTGCTTTCCTAACAAATCGCCACACACCAGGTGGCTAAAACAACAGAACTTTATGTTCTCACAGTTCTGGAGGCCAGGAGTCTCAGATCGAAGTGTCGGCAGGGCTTCTCTCCCTTCGAAAGCCCCCGGAGACAAGCTGTTCCTTATGTCCCCGGCTTCCGATGGCCCCAGGTGCTTCGTGGTTGTGGCTGCACCATTCCAGTCTCTGCCACCATCTTCAAAAAGCCTCCTCCCCCATGGTCCTGTCTCCTTCTCTTCTGTCTCTCCTAGGGACACTTGCCATTGGAATTAGCGCTCACCAGAGCATTCCAGGATGATCTCATCTCAAGATCTTTAACTTAATTACATCTGCAAGACTCTATTTCCAAATAAGGTCACATTCATACGTTTCAGGGGTTAGGAAGTTGACATGCCTTTTGTGGGGGGCCACCCTTCAACCTACTACAGCAAATATTTTTCACAAAGCATCTAATTTAGTCTTTATTACAGTTCCGCAATATCTCTGTTTCATGGATAAGGATGCTTCCAAAAAGAGGCTGACGATGATACCCCAGGTTAACGGTAGAGCTGGGGTTTAAATCTTGATATTCGTGATGTACAGTCCCATGCCTGTCCTCTACTCAGGCTTCAAATTAAGCAAACTGTTTAAAATCTCGGCGAGAGCAGCTTTAGCTTCAGGCTGTGGGCACTCCAACACAAGGGTTACATATGCGAGTGAAGAAAAGAATTGAGCTCGTGCTTTTTTCAGAAGACTCCAGCTGTACAAGAAATATAATCTTCTTTGAAACTGACAGTTTTATGCTCTTGCATCATGTTTGTCCTCACAATGAGGACATTCACTCCTAATATTTAACTTACAGCTGGTAGGAAACATCTTTGAACTCTTCTCGAGGTTTGTGCCAAATATTTTAAGATTCACAAGCAGACAAATAATTGTCATTTTCCTCAGCAGATTTCCCCCTCTTGCAATATTGCCTAATTTATTCACACTTGAACAAAACCATTTTAACACAACAAAGTTTTGTGTTTTTTAACCAGGAAGCTCTCATTACCCATCCTCCATGTTAAAAACCAACACCAAAACCAATGTACATGATCTTCCACTTGACCTCCTTGATTTTTCATCTCATGTACAGATACGTTCCAATCAGGATGTCAAAATCCCACTCTTCTTGCTTGGCTGGGGAATTCTGAGAAACAAACAAACAAACAAACAAACAAAACAAAAGAAAACACTGAACTTTTCAGTTAAGAGTTAGGAATACACATATTAGCTACGTGACTTGGATAAATAAGTTCAACTGCTTATGTCTCTGTTTTCTCATCTGTAAAATGAAGTTCAGTAATATTTATTTCATGGGTTTCTCATGCAAATTAAATAAAATACCACATTGACATCAGCTAGAACAATGCTTGGAATAGAATACAGTTAATCAATGCATACTTCCTCCTTCTCCTTCTTTTTTCTTTTCTTTATTTAGTTAGAATTTCTCTTGTTTTGACTCTTCACTGAGTTTTCCATTGTTGGCACACACATACACACACAAAACTTTCTCCAAAGCTGTTTTGAATTCAAGAACAATCCTTGTTATTTGGCCTTGGTTTCTATATTTTTTAGAAAAGTCAGCCCTTTCCTTTTGACTCTGCCTTCTAAATTTTCTGTCCTGGCATCTTTATAGGTTTACTAACTCTAAAATGTGTTTCTGGGATAAAGTTTGTATGTAAACACTAGGCAATTTAAATCACTGAGTATCGATTTCATCGAGGAAGGGGCGGGGCAAAGGAGGTTGGGAGAAACAGTGGATGTCTCCTATGGTCTTTTTCTCACTTTTTGAGTCAAACTCATCTCTTTTTGGTTTAAAAATGATCTCAGAAATTATATGATCCTGGGATTTATGAGCCTGGGATTGGCCCAGTTTTACCCTTTTGGAGAACGTTTAGCCTACCTTTCTGCCGCTTTAGATACGAAGAGCTGGGAAAGAAAGCAGTTTTTTTCCTCTCCAGGAAAGGCAACCTTGTATTCTTCCTGGGATGTGCAGTGTGGACCAGGCCACAGTGGGGTGTTCTGAGCTGGTAGAAGGGGGTGCAGGGAGAATGTTAAGCACTGGCCCTTTTGGAAGGCGAGGTGACTTCCAGATCTGAGTTGCCTGAAGGTAGGGAAGCCTGTCCGTTCCTACAGATTCTCTATCAATTCTGTCCTTGAACTAAACCAGACACTCAGAGTTGTAAATTTGCCCGCAGAATTGCTGTGGACCAATAGTAGTCTCCCGGGGCTGCTGCAACAGACCACCACAAAATAGGCACCTTAAAAGGCCAGAACGTATTCTCTCACAGATCTGGAGGCGAGATGGTCAAAGTCAAGGCACAGGCAGGACCGTGTCCTGTCTTCTGGTGTTGCCAGCAACCCCCGGAGTTCCTGCCTCACAGCTGCTCCCACTCCAGCCTCTGCTCCCTCATCCCGTGGCACCTGCCCTCTGTGTGTCTGTGTCTAATCACGGTGTTCTCCTCTCCGTGTGCTTCTGTCTCTGTAGCTCTTCTCTGTGTCTTATAATGACACCATCATACAGGATTAAGAGCCCAGTCTATTTCACTGTGATCCTGTTTTAACTGCCATCTTATTTACATCTGCAAAGACCTATTTCCAAAAAAAAAAGTCACATCTCCACGGACCGGGGTGAGGATTTCAAGGTATCTTTTAGGGGGACACAATCCAACCCATAACCGACACGTGTAGAACTGCGTTTCCCAGCCGTGGGTGAGCAGCGTGGAAGGTCACATTCGTGGGGAGACATGTGAACGGAGCCACACATGGAGCTGGAAGGTCTGGATTTGAAGGCCCTGCAGCGGCTCAGCAGCTATGAGCTTTGGCTTCAGGTTCCTTGTCTAGAAAAGGGAGTCATGGGGTCTCTCATACCGATATATAAGGTATTTGTTATTTGGGTCACATCACATTCAAATTTTTATAACATGGCTCCAAACTGACCTTATCATGTCATCTTTGATTTTATTGCTCTATTTATGATCGATGCACATCAGGGCTTCTTGGCTTTCTCCAAATCCATCCCGTGGCTGCCATCGCCACTGCTGAGCTAATGCAGTGCCTTAAGCTACGAATGCCCTGCACACCATGCTTTTCTCCCCAGCTGTCTCCCCTCATTCCCCCAGGTACTTGTCCCGGTCTCGCATAACTGCTTCTTCAGCGGCAGTTTCACAGTGGGCCTAAATATGAGCATTTTCATGCAGTCCAGTGTCAAGGCTCACATCTGCCCTTCGTAGGAGGATCAGTTCTTTGAGGGAGGAAATGACGTCCTTCCACCCCCACCCCTTAGCTGTTTAATGAAGCCCTGCAGGATTAAAATCTGACCGAACGAAATTGTGTATACAAAAACGTATCGTATGTAGAAAAGCAGAGGACAGGATTCTGATGATCATCCCTAGACAGTACAGATTGAGGAAGCCCCGAAAGGCCCATCTAGTGAAAATGACCAGTCCCTGGCCTGCCACCGTGTCCCTCAGGTCTGCTACTGGTTTACGGTGAACAAGCTCCTGGAGACTTATCTTTTTTTTTTTTAGATGGAGTCTCACTCTGTTGTTCAGGCTGCAGAGCAATGCATGATCTCAGCTCACTGTAACCTCTGCCTCCTGGGTTCAAGCGATTCTTCTGCCTCAGCCTCCCAAGTAGCTGGGATGGCAGGCATGCGCTACCATGCCTGGCTAATTTTTGTATTTTCAGTAGAGATGGCATTTCACCATGTTGACCAGCCTGGTCTCAAACTCCTGACCTCACGGGATCCTCCCACTTCTGTCTCCCAAAGTGCTAGGATTACAGGCATTAAGTAAGCCACTGCGCCCGGCCTGGCTTATCTTTTAAAGAAATTGTTCCCATGTTCCCCGTAAAGGAAAACACTTTGCATTCATTGTCTCCCAGCTGGGAAAAGGTCTCCAAGACAAGGGTAGTAAAGAGGGTAAAGTTTGAAGGGAGGGACAAATCTGACAGTGTCCCCAGTACAGCCAGTCTCAGGAGCCCTGTTTGGCATGCTGGCTGGACAGGCATGGAGCATCCTATCTGCCTGTGGTTGTTGATGGATATCACTCATATGTGTGCTCTATTACAATACCGCAGCCCATTGCACAAAGAGAAAAGGATTGGGTTCTGTACACCTCATTCTCTTCTCCTCTTCAGCCCTTTCTTGAGGATCCTTGGCGAGCTGCTTTGTGACAAACAATTTTTGGTCTTGATGGTCTGATGACTAATCAACAAGTTAGATGTATGCTGGAAACTTAGCATGTAGTCAAAGCTTGCCTGGGAAAATATTACAGGGCTGTAATATCACAGGTGGATCCCTGCATCCACGTCCCGTCCATCCTCACACGCCGGCCATCTTCTCTGAAGCTCCATCAGGCGGTCAGAAGCTGAAAGACCAAGAGCAGGACTTCGTTCATCCCAAGCAGGACAAGAAAACCTCATTTTTCCTCCCCTCAGCATAATTCAGGAATTTACAATGAATTACGTGCTTACCGATGGGAGCACAGAACAGAATGGCTTTACATATAAATAAAATTCACTTTCTGTAATTCCCTGTGGCCAAGGGATATTGTGATGGCCCTCTTCCCTCCTCTTTTTCCTTGGTCTTGAAATTTAGTTTCCCACGTCTGTTTACTGAGCAGCAAACCAAATTCACCGTGCTATCCAGTTTTCTCCAGCTTTCTCCCTTTTCCAAATCCCTTAATAAAAGGCTTGCAATTGTAACTTTTTAGTCTGTACAGCATATCTAGGTTGTTTAAAAATTAGAATTTTGTATGAAAGCATTTATAGTCTCTTTCTTTTTGAATTATTGCATTCTTTCTAGCTGAAAATATTCAATTTCTTAAAAAATATGTGTAAACTAAAAATGGATATACTCTCTGATTTGAATGCTTTGTTTACTCAGAAGTCAGCAGCGTATAGATGCTATTACTATTGACATAGGCATAATTTCTCCCCTTGTTTTTAATTCCTTTAACACATGGTCATGGCCTTTGCTGTATCATGGCAGAGTTAATTAAGTTTTAGGGTTTTAGCCTGAATCACATTGTCTGCTTATTAGGTGTTACTGAAATTGTCTTTTTTGTTGCTTTATGCCTCAAGAACAATTTAAACTGCATAAAAACAACAACCAAATTTAATACCAGAAACAACAGCCAGATTTTAGAATTACATTTTGACTTAAAACTAAAGCTATATGTGAATTTTACGTTTTCTCGAGTGTCTTAACCTCTTTCTGACATGATTATTGTGGTTATTTAACAAGGCAAAAGAAAAATATATCTGAAAACAGTAGACAACAAGGTTAATTGCTCAGTCTGGAGTGTGGCAGGAGATAGCAAATCCAGTCGTGTTTAGACCCACGTGGGGCCATGGGCAGCAGTGCGGGAGTGGAAGTGACGGCCTCTCGGCCTGTTTTCCTGCCACACTATTTGATGTTGCTTTGGAACCAGCATTATTTATAATTCCTGTTTCTCCCTCTGAAGCTCCATCCACCACCTGACAGGCTGAGGCAGGTGCTATATATCGTCTCATTCAACACCTGCTCTGGTTTTGCCTTCTACACCCCAGGCAGGAAAACTAGATGATGCATCTTAACCCCTGCTGCAGGGGTATCCCTGTTCTCTGAGTCCCCCCAGGCAGTTCCCTCCTGTGAGACCTGGAGGTGGATGTGCTTGGGGAGGTGGGGTCTTTTGGATGCCACATAGCAATGATCATCCTGGATTATCCAAGGTGGCCCAGCCTCATCATGTGAACCCTTAACACTGGAGAACCTTTTTTGGCTGGGCTAGAGAAATGAGACAGAAAGAGGAGGAGGAGAGATTTGAAGTGTGTTGGGGACCCAGCTTTGGAGATGGTGAGAGGCCAGGAGCTAGGAAATGAAGGGAGCCTTTAGTACCTGGAAATGGCAAGGAGAAGCACATTTTTCTCCTCTGGTAAGGAGTGCAGCCCTGCCGACACCTGGATTTTAACCCAGTGAGACTCATGTTAGACTTCCAGTGTGGGTTAATGGAACCACTAATGTGTGGTGTTTTGCTCTGGCTGGTCCTCCTGTGTTGGAGTTTCTAGCAGCGTGTTTTGGAGTCATTAGTAGTGAGCGTGTAACTGCGATGGTGGAGTGTTTCTATTGGGACAGTTCAGTGGCAGGTTGAACTTCTCTCCTGGACAGGTTACATAATTTGTGAGGCCCAGTGCGAAATGAAAATGTGGGACCCCTGTTCAAAACATAAGAGAAAAAAGTGCAATTAAAGATATTAAGACAGGCCGGATGTGGTGGCTCACATGAATAATCCCAGCACTTTGGGAGGCCAGGGTGGGTGGATCACCTGAGGTCAGGAGTTCAAGACCAGCCTAGCCAACATGGTGAAACTCCGTATCTACTAAAAATACAAAAATTAGCCAGGCATGGTGGCCCATGCCTGTAATCTCTGCTACTGGAGAGGCTGAGGCAGGATAATTGCTTGAACCTGGGAGGCAGAGGTTGCAGTGAGCTGAGATCATGCCATTTCACGCCGGCCTGGGCAACAAGAGAGAAACTCTATCTCAAAAAAAAAAAAAAAAAAGATATTAAGACATAAGCTTTTCCTTTTGTTTTTGGTTTCTCAACTTGTGACTTTTTTATTTGCTAATTAAGAGCCTTTTAAATAAAGACATTTAAGAAAATTTTAAAGATTTTTTAAAAATTAAAAAAAATTAAATCTTTAAAAAATTTATTTAATTTTAGATTTTTAGAGATGAGGTCTTACTCTGTCACACAGGTTGAAATGCAGTGGCACCATACTAGCTCACTGCAGCCTCGAACTCCTGGGCTCAAGTGATCTTCCACTGCAGCCTCCTGCGTAGCTGGGACTACAGGCTCACACCACAAAACCTGGCTAATTTTTTAATTTTTTGTTAAGATGGGAGGTCCCACTTTGTTGTTCAGTCTGAAAGAAAAATTAAAATGTTCAAATATTGTATTCCCGTCTACTCAAGAAACTAGGGTGAGAGGATCCCTTGAGCCAGAAGTTTCAGTCCAGCCTGGACAACACAGTGAAACGCCACCTCAAAAAAAAAAAAAAAAAAAAAAAAAAAAGGCAGGTGAATTTTGTTGTTAACTTTTATTGTACATTGGCAGCTTTAAATGTAAATATCAAAACATTTAATATGTATGCAGAATCAGCAAAATGACACAACTTGTGTTTTCTAGCTTATAAATAGATACGTATTTTGTTCTTACCACAACCATGGAAATGCTGAACAAAACTAACCCAGCTGCTTCTGTATCACTTTTTGACATACGTGTTTTCTACCAATACTCTCTACCTGTAGCTGCAGGTCAGTTAGGGCATTCTGAAAGGAAACGGGTTGCTTTTTCTGTCTTTTTCTTTCTCTGTCATCATTTTTCAGTACGCATGGCTGACTTATACAGGGAAGCCACACGGGTCAGAAAAGGTGTGACCAAGTTTCTTGGCTGTTCACCTCTTCATTCTGTGCTGGAAACAAGTTCAAGTTGGAATAGGAAGGGTGGCATGAGCTCATTCAAACACCCGGCATCATTGGCCCAGCAAGATCATGTGCTCCTAAGGCACCGAGTCACTCCAGGAGACGGAGATGGCTAAGAATGGAGACAGGTGTGCCCTACAGATCTCCCCACACATACACATTCTACATGGACTTCACCTGCAAAACATAAGCTCAAAATAAAGTCACTCTAATTTCAAGATGATGAGAGCAGTGTATTAACACAACCTGTGGGTTCTTCTGAGCATGCGACCTGGTATGACTGCACAGTCACATGGCCCAGCTACTAGATATTTCTCTACTGGCTTATTCGTGTTCTGTAGCGTATCAGCCTGGTTCTTTGCCCTCTTGGAGATTTTGAGAGTTACTTGCTGTCTTTTAATACATTTCTTCATGTTGGCAATAGGTAGAGGGGATTATGTTATTTGTCCTAAATAAAGCCTAGATTGGCCGGGCGCGGTGGCTCAAGCCTGTAATCCTAGCACTTTGGGAGGCCGAGACGGGTGGATCACGAGGTCAAGAGATCGAGACCATCCCGGTCAACATAGTGAAACCCCGTCTCTACTAAAAATACAAAAAATGAGCTGGGCATGGTGGCACATGCCTGTAATCCCAGCTACTCAGGAGGCTGAGGCAGGAGAATTGCTTGAACCCAGGAGGCGGAGGTTGCAGTGAGCCGAGATCGCGCCATTGCACTCCAGCCTGGGTAACAAGAGCGAAACTCCGTCTCAAAAAAAAAAAAAGAAAAAAAAAAAATAAAGCCTAGATTAACTTATGGCTAGAATTGCATTTCCTTCGAAAAAGATGGTAAAGTCCTTAGTACTTCAGGAGGTGACCTTCTTTGAAAGAGGTCATGAGGCTAGGGTTAGGTCCTAATCCTACAACTGATGCCCTTATAAAAAGGGAAACTTGGACCGGGAGACATACGCAGAGGAAGAGCGCTGTGTGAAGGTGGAGGCAGAGGTTGAGGGGATGCATCTATGAGGCAAGGATGGCCACGGACTGCCAGCCCTCACCAGAGCTAGGAGAGAGGCACAGGACAGAGTCTGCCTCACACCCTCAGAGGGAGTCAACACTGCTGATACCTTGATTTCTGACTTTTACCTCCAGAACTGTGAGCCCATACATTTCTGTTGTGTAAGCCACTCAGCTCGTGGTACTTTCTTAGGGCAGCCTAGCAAGTGAATACACTTGATTTTCTGCTACGTTTTAGAAATAAATTGTGTCAAAACTTTTAGGAGAGTTGAGATGCCCACAACTTAGCAGTACCGTGTATCTGAATAGGACATGGTAGACGCTAAAAAATATGCCAAATTGTAAGTAAGTGACTGAATGTTGTTGAAAATCTGGCAGTTTTCGCAGGAAGAGCTGTGATAATGATACCGTGCTATGCAGTATAAAAAGCAGTCCTTTTAATAAGTAGTAAACAAGTTGGCAAAAAATTGCAATAAACATTTCAATAAATAGTTGATAGACTTATAAAGAAATTAGGCAAAACATCAAGAAAAGACATCAACAATCTAATATTTAAGTGATCAGAAGGCATGAACAATTTTTAAAAGAAGAAACATAAGAGATAATAAACATGAAAATGTTCAGTTTAATCAGGTATAAAACAATAGAAATTTTACTGGCTACACACTTTGAGTTTTATTTCTTGGCCATTTGTGCAACTATGTACAAAATTCCCCTGCCAAATTTTGCACATTTATATTTATTTAAGAAGACTTGTTTTTTTCCATCAAATTTAATGAATAGTATATGTTACCATGTACAATTGTAACTGTCAATAGTTTAGCTTATCGCTGACTTTTTCTACTTACAATTTTCATTATGAACAAGAGATCTTTTTATTTTTTCAAAAATTATCTTCATTAAAATATGCATAAAAGAAAAGCTTGCAATTCCACCGCAAAATTTACTCCTGTTGACATTTTAAAAATATATTGTATGACCTAGATGGAAAGCTCAAGTAGAATAGAAAGAATTAGAACAAATGTAAAATTCTTACCTTCCCACTCTCCTCTGTTCCTCTCCATAGATAACCACTTTCAGTTTCTTTCATATTGTCCAAAAATATTTTAACAAATATTTTACTTATCTTAACTTCTGTTTTTAAAAAAATTATGAACCATTGTGAGAGAGAGGACAATTTGACTTTGCTCCATGTCGTTAGAGAAAGGGAGGTAAAGAGACACATGTAGATAAGAGAGAATCATACAGACAGACACCTAAGACCCACCCACTCCCTCCCCCCACATTGGGAGAGAGCTTTATAATGCTTCCCCATGAGGTCTAAAAGTTCTCAGGTTGAAACTAGCAAGTCTGGGCGATGTCTTTCACAACTGGGAAATACGGTATTTTATGAAACCTGATAAGTCATTCAGATTTTAGAATGTAGAACAAAAATCCCCTTAAAATTCAAGCTCTTTTGATCCTGAAGTTAGTCTTCTAGGATGCTATTCTAGGGAAATATTTAGAAATGCAGACAGAGGTTTATGAGTAAGGATATTTATGGCAGTGTTAATTAGAAGTAAGAGATAACCTGAATGTCCACCTTGATAATTAACACCGGGTAAATCCACGTGAGGAAATATGTCACCATTAAAGTGTGTGCAAAGAGAGTTCAATGACCTACCTAATAATATGATTTTTAGGCACAACGGCAGGGTGATACAAAATTACATATAAAGTATAATCGTAAGCAGGTAGGAAAGCTTAAGCAAATAAAGAACTAGAATAAATTATGCCCCTATGTTAAGAGTAGTTATTTCTGGGAGGTGTGTTGATGTGTTTTCCGAATTTTCTGGTGTAGAAAATGGAAAGATATGGTTAAATAAAATTTATAGGTGGGCTCTGATTTGGATTGAGGTCCTGCACTAGACCCCAACAAACCAAACCATAATGGAGTCACTCAAGCTGAAGTAAAAGGCCACCAAATTGAAACCAAGTTGTTTATCTCACCTTCTGAGAAATTGAGGGGGAGAGAGAGAAGCCAAATCCCACAACAGGCCACTTTTAGCAGCATGTGGACCTCTCAAGGAAGGAAACTTTAAAATGACCAATCCACCCTCCTTTCTTGTTTCTTTCTTCAGCTTTTTTTCTGTCTATACATACTCACAACCCTTGCTGCAGAGTGGAGTTCTCTGAACTTCTTCTGGTTCTGAGGGTTGCCCGACTTTCAAATTGTTCTTTGCTCAAATACACTCTGTTGAATCAGTTTTGTTAAACATTTTTCTTTTATCAATATTTAATATTAATATTTAATTAAAAGCAATATTTAACTCTTAAAAGATTGCTATCACAACAGTTCTCTGGGAAGCCAAAGCAGCAAACAACAGTCACAGCAGTAAAAGCCTGAAGATCACGGTTGACAAAGGCTTTTCTGAAACTTGTTGCCGATTCTCGGCTGGGCTTGAAGAGGCAAAGAGAGCTGCTGAGCATAAAGCAGTTAAATTACACCATAAAAATTCAGGTCAGATGCTAATATATCAAGCTGTTTTTCTGAAATACTGAATCTTTAATTCAAAATTTAAGCAGTAATAAAAATGGGCATGAATTGCCTACCTCACCCACATCTCCTCAGAATTCAATCACTATCAGCTGTCCCTGGAGATGAAGAATGAAATAAAAACGCACATTTCCTTGAGTTTTAAGAGATTCAATAGACACTGAAGAGGACCCCATGTACCTGTGCATGCATAGACTATGAACAAGCAGGAAATTAGAGAGATCAGAATCTTGAAACTTTGATGAGGAGGAAAGCTTTCTGTTTAGCCAGGGGTAAAAAGCTCTATTCAGTAAGACTACTTCTAAAAGGGGTTTAAAAAGTATAGAGAAAGCACAAATCAAAAGTTTACCCCAGATATACAAACAATTATAAGCATAGCTTCCCCTGTCCCCAGTGTACACTTTCTGTGTAAAGAAATGATAAGAGCAGCCATCTTGAATTGTCTTCATTTTCATTGGTAAAGGTACATGAGGAATACGTGACTCTCAGTTTCCTTGTGGTCAGCTCATTTCTCCAGACAAGCAGAAAAGGGAGAAGGAGAAGCTGAGCAGCTGAAGAAATTTTACCCAAGAGACTTGTTTTTCTTATTCAAGTTCTGTTTCTGGGAAGGATTCGTATTTCTGTTAAGGTCTATGTTCAGAAATGGACCCCTTTGTGAATGGTGTGGTTGTGCTGGAAAATGATACATAGGACTCTCCCAGTGCAAGGAAAAGCTGATCTAGGGTTTGAGGAGAAGAGAGTTCATCAACAACAGCAAAACCAAAATTAAAAAACAAAAAACAAAAAACAAAAAACAAAAAACAAAAACAGAAAAAAAAAATTTTGTTATTGTTTTGAAATAGTAGATTCAAATTTTCCAATTTTTATAACACACTCAAGGGCTAAATACAAATTTAATTGTGTTAGAGTTATGTCACTATTTTAAAATTCCCCTTATTAAACTGGTATTAAAATAATTTAACTTGGCTTTTAAAAGAACTCTAGACTCATGGGCATGCTCATGACTGCAGGAGTTTGGGACCCTTCTAGAGTGACAGTTGAGTCACTAAACCCTTATGATGTGCTTGGGTCTTCATGCAATGGACCAAAGAATGGGAGGACGAGCCTCCTCAGGGGGCTCAGATACTCCACAGGGCTCCTCAGATACACTCAGGTTGACAATATTTATCTCTGAGTGTTCTGCATTTGTCATAACAACAATGAAACTCCCATTTTATTATTATATTTTGCAACCAAAATTAGACTCATTTTACAATGTGCCCCTTGCTTTCATGTCCTGTTTAATTTTTGTGACACTCCGGCTTGATCATTTTTATCAGCCCCGTGTTTTCGGCGGAAAGACTGAGGCCCAGCAGGGTTAGCTAACCTGCCCCAAGTCATCTAGACAGAAAGGGAGAAGGCACGTAAAACCAGGCTGCTTTCCTCCACTCCCGCAAAGCTAGCTTGAAAGACTCACAGTAAGCGAGGTGGGGTGGGGAAGGAGTGCCTTTGTGTTGTTTTAGAACATAAGATTATAGGCTTCAAAAGCAGAGGGAGGATCAGTTTAGGGTCCACTTTCATTTTGTCAGTTTCAACAGGAGTGGAATATTGGAGCAGCCTCAGGCCAGCAACGTGCTGAGATCAGGAAGTGCTTGCTTACCTGAAGCTGTACACTGAGTTACAGGTGGGACAGATGTGCACGACCTTTTTTGATGCGTGTGTGAATGTGGGTAGAACAGGCGTTTCACATTCTGGAAAACACAGTGATGGAACGGAGAACTGAAGGTTCCCACTGCGTTTGGACCCCTAACTCGCTTCTTACTCGTCACCTCTGACTCCCTTTCCCTTTTCCCGTTCCTCTGTTAGCTAAATGATCCACATGGATTGTTCATTATTACCAAGTCTCCCTCTCTCCCTCCTTCCTTTCTCTCTCTCTTCCATTCTCTCATCATCCAAGCTTGGCCGTCATCACCTCATTCCTGATCACTTGACTATCTCCTAACTGATGTTTCTTTTCTGGACTCTTTTCCACCCGAATTCAGCTCCAACTCATAACACGATCTAATTAATTTTCCTAAAACACTTTGATCATGTAATCACTCTGACCTCAAAATGTTAGTAACTCCTCTGGCCTGCTGGAAAAAATAAAACTTTTTTAAAGCATTGCATTCAAAGTGGTACTGACCTTTGCTTTAAGCTTACCGCCTCGGTTACTGGATAAACTATTTGCAAGAAATGCCTTGAGGTTTTCGCTTCCAAATTTTTATTCATACTCTTTCATGCGGCAAACATGTCTCTTCTCCTCTCCGTCATACCAATCAGGCCAAATTTTCAAAGTCAAACTAAAATTAACCTTCACCATCAAGATTTCGCTTAATGCTTAGGAGCTTAATGATCCAACTTGGAAAGATGTGTCCACTTGGTCACCAGCCACTGCCAAAGCTGACGGTCACCTTGTCCTGGCCTCAGCAGGTGAAGCAGAGAGGCTGAGGATGCTAATATAGTAAGAACACGCTGGTGAAAAGGAATGGTGAGTGGAAACAAAGGTCAAGTGAAAAAAAAAATTGAGGATGAATTTTTTTTTTTGAGATTAATGATAAGAAAGGTGGAGAAAAGGTCTGGAATGGGTTTGAGGTCATGAAAGACAGCTGCAGGGAGAGGGAGGGAACCTGTAGGCATGGCCATAGCAGGGACTGTCATAATTTCAACGAATTGTTTTAGGTAACACTGAAGCAGCGGTTACCTGATTCCCACAATAGTTGCAAGGGTTTCCACCTCTTCAAGGATGCGGTGTGAACTTTCCAAGGAAAGGATTATTGTGCCGCCTTAAACAGTCCAGCATTCCTTTAGAAGTGGGAGGCTTTAAGCAGGAAACCTACTATCCTCTTGAAATTGTATAATCACTATTTCTACTTAGTCTGTTATTTCATCCCGTTGGAGGGACCTAACCACTTTTAGTGCATACTACCTTTCACAAACCTTTCAGTGGAGACTTTGATCAAATCCCACACAATTTGACCTTATCATTACTAGCAGTTTATGACATATACATATCACATGTCATGTGTTAGTCACAGTCTGTCTCCAGGATTACAAGTCCTGGAGACAAATCCAAAGTTATAATTTTGAACATTTGGGACCACATCTAATATCAAGGATATAGCGTTTGTGACTAAACAATATATTGGAAGTAACTCATGGTAATAGCATTTGGCTAGAGTTAAAAGCTTAGTTTTAATGTTTGTGAAGATCTAAAAGAACCTTGGTTTTTGTTTTCTCCAAAAGTCTTGTTCAGTTAACTGCATAATATCCAATTATGCATCTTAGGAGAATTAAGGGTTGAGAAAACCCAGCTACTATTGGAATCTTTGATTCTACAGAATACGCTCTCCCAAAACCAGTGCTTACCCAACTAAAGCCTTCCCTCTGGGATTTAGTTGATTGTTGTAACTCTTGAGCTTGCTTGTAAAGCCACAGAGCCATTACAGCTAAATGCTGCAGTTTCATATGTTTTTAACTCTAGTGTTATAGCTGATTTTGTTCATTATTTGATCAGGAAAGATTAAAAAAAAAATCCTACAAATCTTTTTTTTTCCTTGATGCCTCAAATGAACTAGGGTTTTCATGTTTATTTTTTTCAGAGTGTAGCATATTAGCTGTAGCACATCGTTTTTATAGGTGTGGGAATCAGAAGTCATGAAAATATTTTTATCTTAAGACTGGAAGAAAACTACAATTTATCATTTACTGCAAATCAGCAGTGGGTCACCGGGGGTGCTCTGTTTAGTCTGATTTTCTTTGTGGTGAGGGGAATGTCAGGCTACCCTTCAAGCCGTGTCTCTGAAACAAATTCGCTACGGCTTCAGGTGTTGCACTCCTATGAAAAGGTGTAAATCATATGTCATACGTGTGGTTTTGCAGAAATCCAAGAGTCGTAGGAGTTTATAAATAGTTTCCCTTAATTTGTGGAAGACATCATAAAGATGGCACTTTCCTTAGGTCAGAAGCAAGAATTGGGTTCATTTGTCTTTGATTGGGAGAATCACATTCTCTATTTAGTGAGTCCTAAGCTAAGGACTTTATATTGCTTGAATCAGGCACTTTGAGGCCTTTCAATCCTCTACAAGCGTTTCCTCAGCGCTACTCACACTCTGGGTCCAATAATTCCTTGTTAGGGGGGCAGCCTGTGCTTTGTAGAATGCCCATTAGAAGCCACTCCCACCCCCTCTCCATCAGTTGCCATGACAAAATAATGTCTCCAGACATTGCCACACGTTTCCTGGAGGATAAAGATGTCTTTTCTGGTTAAAAACTACTATTCCAGATTTGCTTTATATTTGGATATTAATCAATTACAGCCAAGTTAGAGGGACCTCAAATGCCTGAGTGAACTTCCTTGAATATTAAGGAGGACGAGTGTGTAAAAGGTACTGAGGAACAAAGAAGTAACTTCAGTTCCCACAGGAGTGTGGGTTGTGAGTGCAAAAGGGAATTGTCATGACTTCTAGAACGGGACCTGGAGGGCTTGTTTTTATTTGGAGCAGAATTCCAGGCACTCATGTCTTTTGTAAGATTTTAAGAAGTCCAGAATGGTCACATTTCCTAAAAGACCCAGTTTACTTTCATGTGGGAGCATCCTTTAACTTTAGGTGTATATCCCTATTAAAAATGCACTGATATGTATGCTGGAAGACCAGGCATGCCACTCCCATTCTGCTTCCCACAACAGACATCACTAATCAATTTTGTGTTATTTGATGCTGAGTCTAACAGCAAAATTTTTCTCAACATGAGACGCCAGGTATTGCTACCAATATCTCCAAATTACAATTCAAATTGAAACCCATTTATCCCCTGTGCTTTTACATTGTTGCCAGTTATTTTAAGGCAATGGTAGCCAGTGATGAAATACATTGTTGGAATATAACCTGCAAACAAAGCATCAAAGTCTAGAATGGAAAAATAACATAAAAAGCAAAGAAAGTACACTGGGCAAAATTATAAATTTTTATAACTTAGAAAGACAAAGTTGATTGTTTTTTTCGACACTGATGGCATGAAGATTTATTTTCTCAGGGTCAAATGGTCACATAAAGAAATTCTGTAACAGAGACTTTGTGGGTAGCAGGAGGATCTCCACGGGACTGAACTTTGCTCTGGTATGTTAAGGCAGCTCACCAAGAGCCATGTTTGTGTACAGTCCCCGAAAATGAAGAGACATGAAAGACAACTCTGAAAGTGATGAACCATCTTCTGAGGTTGCTGGAAGAAATCAGAAAATTCACCCTGAGTCAGGAGTTTGCTGAAAGTAAAATATGTCTCCAATTGGGATGGATGGTCACCAGATTTGTGGAAGTCAAAAATTCTATTTCCTTTTATGCCCAGAGGATCTGGAAAACTCTGGAAACGTCTTCAACAGAGAGATTCATGTAAAATCAGAGGGCTTGGATTAGTTTGGGGGCCTTGCTAGTGAACTAGGATGTCATGGAGTGAGCCTGGCAATCTGCAGTGTTACCCAGTTCTTAAACAAACTCCCCAGGTGGTTCTGATGCATGTTAAGGTTGAGAACACTGATCTAAGGCTGGTTTATTTAACTTTGATTTGCACAGCACTTTCCCCACCCACGCGCAGATGGTTGCAATGCAGTGGTTGTGGTGGGGCATGACCGTCTGCATGAGTTGTTGCTTCCCAGGCCATAATCTGGTGTCCAAGTAGTGAAAGTGATTCACAGTGAGCCGTGAAGCAGAGACAGGCAGCCCCAGGGAAGGTGAAACCAGAAGGCAGCGAGCAGTAGCAGCTTTGCTGGATGTTGAACCCGAATGTCACCTGTTATTCATTGACAAGGAGTCTTGGAATGCCAGGGATGGGCGGGGGGCACATCTTCCTGTTTAATACCGTGGCAATTCTCACTTGACTTCTGACTGCCCAGAGACAGGTATGTCCCAGAGAATAGCCAATAGTCATTGCAAGAAGACTGTGGGTCTTCATGTCTGATTGGCTGCTGGATCCTGAAGTGCTTTCACACAAAGATACTTTTATGATCTCATCTTAGAACAAAATGTCTTTATCCAACTTACTCAGTGTGGTTGGGTTCAGGGTGACTTTTACTTGTCTCCAGAAATCAAAATCACTCTTGAAGAAGGAAGTTTTGCTGTTATAGAGCGTGATGGTTAATACTGAGTGTCAACTTAACTGGATTGAAAGATGCAAAGTATTGATCCTGGGCAAGTCTGTGAGGGTGTTGCCAAAGGAGATTAGCATTTGAGTCAGTGGGCTGAGAGAGGCAGACCCACCTTTAATCTGGGTGGGCACCATCTAATCAGCTGCCAGCACAGCCAGGATATAAAGCAGCCAGAAAAACATGAAAAGACTAGACTGACCTAGCTTCCCAGCCTACATCTTTCTCCTGTGCTGAATGCTTTCTTCCCTTGAACATCAGACTCTAAGTTCTTCAGTTTTTGGGACTTGGACTGGCTCTCCTCTTCCTCAGCTTGCAGATGGCCTATTGTGGGACCTTGTGATTATGTGAATTAATACTTAATAAACTCCCTTTATCTATCTATCTGTCTATCTGTCTATCTATCTATCTATCTATCTATCTATCTGATATATATCTTTATATCTATATATATTTATTACAGAACTAATAGGATATACATATCAGTTCTGTAATAACAGGATATACGTATCCTAATAGTTCTTTCCCTCTAAAGAACCCTGACTAATATACAAAGGTAGTTGGAAAAATAAGACATGGTCTTGCAGATGGCTCCAGGCAGTGGAGGCATGTGGGGAAGGAGAGCCTTTCAGATGATTTCTGGGAAGGCCGGCACAGCTACCTGAGTGTCCATGCTCTGGCGGGGTAGACATTGCCATGTCTGCTGATTGATGGCTGTGTAATGCGTGGTTTGGTATATGGAAATGGCCTCAGAGAACAGGGAGGAGGGGATAAGGAAACCAAGAGCTCAAGAGAGAAACTGCTCTGTTTGCAGTTTTGTCAAAGGCCACCTCGTTAGCCTTTCACAAAACCGCTCTGTCTGTGGGAGGGGGACCAATGACACCATTGTGGTTCAGTGAGTCAGCCCGCTCCCCATAGGCAGAAAACCAGACTCCATGAAATGTTAATTATCTGCTAGAAAAAAACCCAGTTTATTTTACAGAATTTCAAAAACAAAAACTGAATTCCTGGGCAGACTCTGTTATTTGACTCCCTTAACTTACATTGAGATAGGCTCAAAAAAGGTACATGAAAAAATTAGAAAGTGGTCTTTTAAAAGGTGACAACATATGCTCTTTACTCATATGGTTTAGAAACCATAACACGCACACACACAGTGATTGAGTTACAGTCAGAAAGGTGCTATAAAATGACATTTCCTCTCAGCACGTTTAGATTGCCTATGCAGTTCTAGAGAGAAGTATTAATCTTCAACACAAAATGGTCGACTCCATTCCAGCAGGATCACATTGTTCTTACATTTTCTTTGGTTATTTTATCAGCTCAGCTTCCATTGTTTCTCTAGTGATAAATTGCACTTTTATTCGTTTCTTTATTTTATGGAGTGCAGAGTCATAGCAATTTCCTTGTCCCAGTTCCATTAACTTCCTGGTGGTATTGTTTAAAGTCTCCAGGCCCTGATGTGTAATCCAACTGTTTCCCTAATATGTGGGAAGCAGCAGACTGCTTGTTTGTGTCATGAACAACCCTTGCTATAGTTTTGCTTTCTCTTCAAGTCTTTTCCCATGAAAACTCTGGCACGAGCTTTGCTCAGAATTCTAGGGCTTAGCATAAACCTGGTGCATAGAGAGCCTTCTTGGAGTGTTTGAGAACTAAATAGAGGAACTAGGACTGGCCTGGAATATCATACGTATCCCACCAATCAAATTAAGATGGAAAATTTGGAAAAGAGATCACATACGCCAGAATTATTTTCATGTTCACGTCTTGGTAGGTTCCTCAAACTATCTACACTAGATTTCTTTTTTTTTTTTCTTTTTCTCAAGTCTTTGATTCTACCTACACCTTCCACTATTTCACCAGACAAATTAAACCTCATTTCACTGTAAAAAATAAAGTCATCTGACCAATATGCTTTCTGCTTTCCCTCCATTTCAGAATTCTTCCACATTGCTCCTGTCCTCTCTGCTTCAGATCTAAACCTAAAACCAGCATGGCTTTTCTTGGCCAAAATGAATCCACACACCTGTGCTGCAGGTGGCACTGCTTAATCCACCATCCCTTCTTTTTTTTTTTTTTTTTTTTTTTTTTTTTTTGAGATGGAATCTCACTCTGTTGCCCAGGCTTTAGTGCCGTTTAGCACGATCTCAGCTCACTATAACCTCTGCCTCCTGGGTTTGAGTAATTCTCGTGCCTCAGCCTCCTGAGTAGCTGGGACTACCACCATGCCTGGCTTATTTTTGTATCTTTAGTAAAGATGAGGTTTCACCATGTTGGCCAGGCTGGTCTTGAACACCTGACCTCAGATAATCTGCCAACCTCGGCTTCCCAAACTGCTGGGATTAGTGGCAGGAGCCACCATACCCAACCTCGCCATCCCTTCTTTATACCTTTAATTTCTCATGTTCTTTGCCCTCACTATCAACATTTTCCTTTCTGGAGAGGTCACCTATGTATTCTGTCTAATTTTCTTATCTCCTTATCCATTTTCAAATATACTGTAAATCTAATTTGATCCTGGAACTCCTCCGTTAATGTTCAGAGCTGAGATTCAGGCTCATGATGAAGCAGGCAGTAATGTGGAGGTGGAAAAAGGCAGAGAAAAACTGGAGGTGGGGAAACCTTTTAATGGCAAACATAACTCTAAGGAAGCAAGAGATAATGAAGCTGTGTGTTAAGGGTTTCAGGGTAGGGCATGCTGTGCCCATCAAATCTTCAGGTGCTTTGCTACTAATGGGGTATGCTATGTTTTGAATTGAATGTTGAAGGACATGTTGGCATTGTTTACAAAAGTAGAGGCCAGAGGAGGAGAATCTGAGTGCAAGTGGGTGGGGCTGCTGAGGCATGTTGAATTGCTGGGGATGCTTGGATGATGAGAGAGAAATGTTGGAACTTTGGATTTAGGGCTGGAGAAAGAAATGAGGGTGAAAGACACAGACTTCTAAGTCAACTGCATAAAAGGGAGCCTTTCCACTGTAGCTGTGAGTTTCCTGAGAAAAGATGTAAATGGACAGAAGATGGCTTAGAACAGAGCTTTAGAGAAATTCTACCAGGGACAGGTGGAAAAGGCCTCAAAGGAGAATTCGAGAGAGTAATTCAGGATCCTGTAAACCAGGACTATTTTTTCAAAGAGGAGGTGCAATCAGCAGAGTCATATCATGCAGAGAGATTCAGCAGTGCAAGAAATGTGAGGAGCCCTGGGAATCTGGCCACGGAGAAGTCACTCATTCTGTTGTTCAGGAAGAAGTGGCCAGGCCTGCACAGTGGGCTGAGCACTGCTTTGGAAAATGGACTAGACATTCCATCAAATCAACAGCAAATTCTGTCCCTGCCTTTAAGGAATGCACATTCTAGCGATGGTGGCAGAAAATTAACAAGGAATTGCAATTCAACTTGGTAAGTGCAATAGCAAAGAGAAAGCAGGTGTCCTTCCCTCCAATGTCAAGTGGGTGGATTTGGGGACCTCTCAGTCCTCTTCCTACTTATAAAGGCGCTGCAACCAGACTGCCTGAATCTCATTTATGGCTCAGCCACCTAATTAGCTGTGGGATCTGCAGCAAGCTATGTCCCTGCTCTCTGCTTCAAATTTCTCATTGGTAGTAAAAAATAATAATGATGATATAAACCATATCTACATTATAGGTTTGTGGTAAGGATTAAATATGTTACAACATGTAGCATATCAGGGGAGTGACTGACAGATGAGACACCTTTGGTTAACAGCTACCCAACATCAATGGCACTTACAGAAGCCTGATGAAATAGGCACTATGGTCACATGTTTCTGCAGGTGAGGAAACGGAAGCACACATGAAGCAGCTTCCCCAAAGGCACATGGCTAAAGGTGGTTGTCTCCACTCTCTTTTGAGGGAGGGATTCCCACACTAGGGTTATGAAAATGGTTAAACTCGTGACGGTGGATCCAGACAAGTCAGGCAGAAAGCAGTTTAGTTGTCACATATGCTCAAAGCCTAGGGAAGAGGACACTGGACCCCCTGCAGGGCCATGGATGGTTCAAGAACACAGTGAACAGCCAGGGCCTGTGGGAGGTAGGTTTGTAATAACAAGAGGGTAGGTGGCCTCTGGTTCTTGCTGTGGGGTTGTAGGGGGTGACTGGTGTGTTTGAATAATTCTGCAGGCTGGCAGGGAACCAAAACCTGTGACCCAAAGATAAGCAGGAACTGTGCTTGGTCCTCTGGTTAATGAGTGTTTTTTGGTTAGGGGACCTTACCTGTAGGAGCCGAGGTGGGCAGAGGAGGTGGAAACTTGTGGTTATTTGAAGCCTGATTGTATCAGAGGTCAAAGCAGCATTTAATATTGAACCTCAATTTCAGGGCTTATACCTCAGTGACCAAGCGGTGATTAGGACCCAGGCATCTAGGGTCCAGGTCCAAATACATTTACACTATTCTGTATTTTCTAAAATTCAGACAAAATGATTGTCTTCTAAGCATGTCTTACGTTCTCCATCTCGACACTGTTTGTTCAAGCCTAGCTCTTTGCCTGTAATTCCCTCTTGATTCTCCACTCTGCTTGTTGAAATCCTGTCTGCCAAGGCCCATCTAAATGCCAGTTACTTTGCAAAACTGCTTCTTTCCCTCAGATGCGGCCCCTTCTGCGTTTCCAGCACGTTGTACAGAGAAAAGAGTATGCCAGGAAATCATGGCTCAGTTTCTGACTTCGCTATTTGTTTGTTACATACTCTTGGGGAAATGAGCTTGATTAGCCTTAGTTTTCCCACTTTTCCAGCAAGGATAATTTCTCTTTGAGATGGTATTATAAGATTATTCTTGAAAATACATGTACAGTGCTCAGTATTTAGATGTCACACAATAAATATGAATTTCTCTTAAATTACTTTGGATCTCTGCTGACCCCATATTATTATCCTTCATACCATAAGTACTTGTTTTATTTACTCTCACTAGGCCATAAACTTGAGAGATGACATTTTACACTTTTCTCTTTTACATCTTTGCCCTGGTTATTTGCTGCTCACATTCACTTCCAAAGTGAAAGGGTGGGCTAGGAGCAGTGGCTCACGCCTGTCATCCCAGCACTTTGAGAGGTCGAGGTGGGCACATCACTTGAGCTCAGGAGTTCGAGACCAGAGTGGCCAACATGGTGAAATGCTGTCTCTACTGCCAATAGAAAAAATATCCAGGCATGGTGGTGGGTGCCTGTAATCCCAGCTCCTTGGGAGGCTGAGGTAGGAGAATCACTTGAACCTGAGAGGCAGAGGTTGCAGTGAGTCGAGATCGCACCACCACACTTCAGCCTGGGTGACAGAGTGAGACTCCATCTCAAAACAAACAAACAAACAAGCCAAACAACAGCAACAAACAAAGTAAAAGGGTGACCTCGGTTCTCATCCGTCGTGGAAGGACCTCTCAGCACGTGCTGCTGCTCTACGGAGCAATGAGGCTGACTAGCACAAGCACTTTGTCGTGCTCCTAGGAACACAGTTTGCTTTAACTGCAGACAACGGCTTTTATTCCTGAAGTACACATGCCTAGGAAGCATAGAGCAAGGATATGAATCCATGTTCTGTTACCTAAATCTATATTATGGTGAAATGGACATATCCAATCCCAACACTAGGTTCAACCGGGATAGTTTTCAGAACCCGGAGAGGGGCAGGCGCAACATGGAAGAAGAAAAGCAGGTGTCAAAAGATGAGTCTTGGGCTTCTATGGTAAAATTTGCTTCTTTATCATTTTTAAGGCATAGGTTTGGGAATGGTGAGAAAATACAGCTCAAAAAATTATTTGTGCTATTTACCCATGGATAATGTAAAACGTATGATAAAGAAATCTGAAACTGTCACGGGAAAGAGAGGTTTGAATTTTCAAAAGATTTAAAAGATTTATGTCACTGTTTACTCTTCATTAGTATATTTGTTAGAGGAATAAACGAATTAATTCATGAAGAGAATGAAAGACAGAACGTAAGGGCTTACTATATTTTTCTTATTCAGTCTCTGATACAGTGTATGACTTGGCATGAATGCGGCAGCTCACTTCCCTTTCTTTTAGTCTTGGTGAATAAAATGAGAGACATAGTAACAGGCTGTCTCTAAATGGTAGTAGCACTGGCCATCAAAATGGGCCCGAAGGGCATGGTAAAGAAGGCGCTGGGTTTTGGGGTCACTAACTGCTTGTCTCCAGATAAGCACACTGTAGGAAAGAACTATTTCCTTGTGATTCTAAGGTTTTAGAGGGGAATGAGAATCACTGGCTAGCTGCATTCATTGGCTCAGCATTATGTAATGCTAATGGTTTTGAAGGCTGACTAAGAAATCTTAACTGTCAGAAAAACTACACAATTGAAAGTAATTATGAAAGTGTGAAGGAATCCAAACCATTTTCATAATCCATTGGTTCTCGTCCAACCAGGGTAGCCTCTTTTTTTTTTTTTTTTTCCAACTGTGTGAAATATTATGCAATTTGCTCTAAATGTCTTGGGTATAATTAGTCCAAATTTCTTCCCAATTCTTCCATAAGTTATCAGTTAGAAGTTTCCTTTCAACAAACGAATTACACTGCAGAAATTCCTGAAGCCAGCTGAAATCCTTTCTGAAACAAAGCAGAGTAAATAATTGTCCCACTACATAAATAGATAAACGGCACAGCCTGCTGACATAATTTGTTACCTATTGAATTATTATCATTTCAAAGCTTATCCGTCTTTTTTTTTCACTTGTTCTATTCTATTTTGCTAATGACAGGGAAGGAGCGCAGAACATCTGAATTAATTATGCAAATAAATTAGTATTAATCTTTCTAGAAGTTGGGGTGCTCATTTTAGTATCAGTAAAGCTATTTCTATGGCTATTGGTGGAGATAATAGATGACAGAAAAATAGAATATTATAATGGACTGAGAAAAATGTAATCAAATTACAGCAAACACAATTTAATTTAGGCTTAACACAGGAAGTTTCCCTCTGGTAGATGAAGGCTGTGGTTTTTTGGACCTTATTTATAGTCCGATTATGAATCGACACGGAAAAGAGGAACTTGGGGTAGGGTGGAGCACATTGGTGAATTTTCATGCTTTTCCTTTTTCTGCAAAAGTGAAATATGTAATATTTAGAGTTATAAGTACAGTTTTGGGGAGGCTTATGAAGAGGTCTTCAGAATCATTTTTCTAGAACCATTTCTGAGATGAGGATCAGCAGGTGTCTCATCTGACTGATGAAATCAGGAGGAGCAGCTGCAGGCCTAATGAGGAATGATCTGCATTTCTATGCTGGGCTAGGGGATGAGCAGGATTCTTGTGCAGACAGAAATAACTGAACCACCATTCTCGTTCAGGACTGAGGAGTAGATAGAGTCTAGTCCTGCAAACTATGGGCTTGGAAATTCTCTTGGCCAAAAATCTTCTAGTAATAAAACTTTTATGATGAGCCTCTTCTCCAAGTTTAGTCTTCTTTTGTTATTAAACTGCTTGGAAAGATATAGTTAGTTTAACGTTGTGAGGAACACTCATCATTTATTACCCCATTCAACTAGAAAACGGCAAGAATATTAGTAAAAGAGAACGAAGACTATGAACTAAACATGTCAACGGGTGTTCAATATAAACATAGTTATACTTTGGAAAGGTAAAGTGTGGGAAGGTGACATAGTCATAATCACAAAGCCTACATTTTTCTAGCATACCGAAGAGTCAAAGATTTACTTGTGAATCTCAAATCAGACTGGTGTTTGAGGACCAGAGTGAATAGGGGCTGACTCTCTATCCATCTTTGTGTTCCAAGGATCTAGCACAAGGTGCCAGTAGTAGGGGTTCCATCAATGATTGCTAGGTAGTACACATAATTTTAAATTACAGGAAACTCGCAAGCCTGGTTCTAGCCAATAATGCCAACAGCATTTCCTACTAAATCTTTTATTCATGCACTCAATCCCTGTTTCAATTGAATAGTTTGAATTTCATCTCTTTTTGACACTGTATTTATGAAGGCTTTGAATCGGTTATTTTGCTGTTAACATGCTTTTTGGTACCAAGGTATTATATATGACAGTGAAAGGCGGGTAGAAAATCAATGTCAAGTGAAGGGCTTCGTGAGTGATTGACTACACACTGCATCCAATGGATGCGATGTCTTATCCAACAAGGCTACAAAACTGAAGGACAGCAGGAAGCTGCCCCGGAAGACAGATTGATCCACAGCTGACACAGAGACTGCCAAGAAGTACACCTGTCCTGTGAGTCATTCATAGGCCCAAGGTGAGTCCTGTGAGGTCATTGCTAACAGTGACACCCGGAAAGACTCTCTCATGCTGTCAATCAGGGATGGCTGTGCATCAGTTGACGGGTGCCCAAGTGTCTCTCACCTGGGTGAAGCAGTCAGGGTCTATGTGGTTTAGGCTCTTTATTTCAAAGGCAAACATGGCAACCTGGTAACTGAAGTGTACATTGAGCAGTTTATTGAATACCAAAGAAACAACACTACTTAAACAATAACAACAATAATGACGACCAACTTCTTGAATTTTTTGGGTTTTAATAAGGGTATTATCTGTATCTTCTGCCCCTATTATATGGTTTTGAGAAGAGAGACGAGAAGGTATAAATTCCATGAGATGGGGATCCTTCCTGTTCTGCTCATTGCCCTATTTTCAGTGGCCAACAGAGTGCCAGACGTACAGTAAATACTTAAGCCATATTTGTTGAGTGAACATTGGATAGGGTGAAAGAAATATGGAAGTCAGGCTGAGTATGTGGCTGGGTAGTCAACCATATTTGGATATATTTTTGTTCTGTCTTTTCTTGCATTTATTTTCTCTAATCTTTTAAATCTATTTTTTAAATATACCTTATATGTATAACGTCCTATACAAGGCACTTTGAAGTTCTTGGAGGATTGCCTCATGCATTTTTATTAATTTCCTTATTTATCCACTTAACAAATATTTGTTGGTCACTTAATAAGGTATGTATCACTATTGATTTTTTTTTCTAAAAATAGTATCATTTTTAACTGTTATCCTCTAATGAAACTTATAGTTTGGAAGCAAAGACCAAGCAGTAAAAAATAGTGAGATGGATCTAAACTGATCAAAAATATGTAATAACATGGACCATTAATCCTACAAAGTAGCGTATTCCACTGAGGAATATTAAATGGTAGAAAGAACAGCCTAATAAAATATCATCCTAGACACTGTCAAAGAAGAATAGTTGGTACAAAATTGGCTAAAGGTAGATTTAGTCATAAGACCTTTTGAGAGTAAAAAGTTTGAATGGATGATGTAAAAATACAACTTTTGACTGATTTCATTGCAGTCGCTAACACAGATAGTTATCATGCTATGTGACCTAGAGCCCAGTAAAATAGAATTTTGTAGTCTAGAAGTTTCAGATTACCTTTATGCCTTAATAGGCTTAAAAGCTTAAAACATTTGACTTAACTAATATCAAATACTTCTAAATGAATATAAACGATTCAGGAAGAAAACATGACTCCTAATAGATTCCCATTTGAAATTGGAAGGTACATTAAAGTCATTATGCCCAAATTTCCTATCTTCTGGAAAGGAAATTGAGGTCAAGAGAGGGCAAGTGACTGATTCAGCACTCCGCATGTAGGGAACATAACTTCTACTACAGTTTTCTCTGCACCATGGAGCCATACTTTCACTGTACATTAATAAAGTAGCTTTCTAGTCCAACATAATCTTGCTTGACTTTGAATGGTCTAACTTAATGAATTTACCATGTCATTCCCAAATTGACTCTCAAGACCAAAGCATTCCCCAAATCAACAGGAATTTACCTGAACCCCATTGCCAGATAGGATTTGTTTGAGTACAACAAAATATGACTGATTGGAAACTTACCTGAATTTAAATGTGATTGGCTCAAAGAAGGGCTTCTATCTTTTTTGTGCTTTATTGGTGACGTGTCAGTAAGAGGAAATCCAACTTTATTAACCAAATGCTCCTCATCCCTGGAATACCCCAAAGGCATATTTCTTCTCATTTATTCAATTTGGGAAACCATGTTACAGATAAGGAGACCGAGGCCAAGGAAGCTGCTGGAGGAAGTGTGTGGCAGAGCTGCTGTTTAAATCCCAGACTACGTCCTCCACCTACGATGGGTAATTGTACGTGTCAGTTTGGCTAGGGCAGAAAGCCCAGTTTTGTTCGGTCAAATATAAATCCCAACATTGCTGTGGATAGATGTTTTAGATGTGATTAAGATTTGAATCAGTAGACTTAAAGCAGATGACCCTCTGTGATTTGAATAGGCCTCATCCAATTAGTCAATGAATTTAAGAGAAAAGACTAAGGTTTCTTGAAAAAGAAAAAAAATCATCCTCAAGTCTTCAACATAGAAGCCCTGCCTGAGTTTCCAGCTTGCTTCCCTGCAAAATTTGGACTCAGGGTTGCAACATTTTAACTCTTCCCTGAATTTCCAGCCAGCAGATTTTGGACTTGTCACTTCCGCAACCATGTGAGCCAATTCCCTGAAGTCTCTCTCTCTCTCTTTCTCTCTCACCTATGGATTCTGTTTCTCTGCAGTACCTTGACCAATAGTCCTTGACAATAGTCCTTGTATGCTCTTTCTGCATACTTTTTGGTGTCCTACAGCTAGACTTTAAGGGAAAAAAAAAAATCCACTATGGAGCCCTTGCGGGAGGTCTAGCTGCGGAGCTGTGACTCCATTTGAGGGAAAGATACCCAGAGAGTCTAGGCCTTTACCCAGAGATCAAGGTGGCAGCATTGGAGCGGGGTTTTGACAGGCAGAGCTGCAAATGCTCACAGGACCAATAGCATTGAAAAAGAAATCACCAGAGCCATCCACAAAGCCCCTGATGGGACAGATCGGACTTAAGAACAACAGTATCCACAAAGCATTTTCAGGAAAAGAAGCTCTGCATGCTTGTTTAATTAAAAAAGAAGATGTATGGGAAGATGTATGGGAGGATGTATACAAAATGCCTTTTTAGAAGGGCAAAAAAAAAAAATATTTCTCCTACTCAAAGTAAAACATCAACACTCTTGAATAGAAAGGAACTTAGATTCTGAGCTAAATGGTTTAATGAGGGACAGATAATAAGTGTGAATTGAAACTAATTGGTGTTTCAGATCACTGAGCTGGTTGAAAAACCATTTGTGGTGAGGCCTGTATAAGTTAACAGTCACTTTTAAATGCCTAATTAAACATCATTCTGTCCCTAGTGAGAATAAAAAAATGTATTGTTGCTCATTGCGCTATACTTAACCAAATGATGAAAGTGGGTAATCTGAACAGATTTATTTTTTGTGTGTGGTAAAAGCTCTTTCTTCCCGAGTAGGCTGATGTAGGTAGCCCTTTGACAATGACACATTGTGTCACATACAGCCGGGAATCCCACCTCGCAGTGAGCATGCAGAATGGGATAACGTGACATAAATGCCACGAGATTCTTGTTGAACAAAAGGAAAAATAAAGAGACAAGGTGAGAGGTGGCTGGGTCGTGGCTGATTTTTTTTTTTCTCTCCTGGGAGTAATAATTAAAAGGGTATCAATAAGAGGATTTTAAAAAATTGCATTATTTGGGTACTAAGGATTAAGGGCACAAGTGTTTGCAATTAATTATATTCAAGAGAGATCAAGGTTTAATACTTGTAATTTCATTTTACTATGGGCTGAAGCCCCCTGTAGTTCAATGAAAAGGTCATTAAGAGGATAGTCGGACAGATGGGGAAGTGGAGCGGGTCAGAAGGGCTGGCTCTGGGGCCACGACCCATGGAATCAGGTTCTGGGTTTAGGGTGGAAGAGCTGGTGTGGAAATGGAGTGATGCCTTAAGGAAAGTGTCCAGGAGGAGCAGCCTGCAAGGTAGATGGAGTCTCAGGGCATCGGCTTCTCCATCCATCTCCTCACTTCCCTGCCTTCTCTTCCTCCCACTACAGTTCCATGCCTTGGTGTAAAGCAGGCTGTTTCCCTATGGTCTAGTTTTGCACCCATAGCTGCATAACAGTGAAAGAAAAAATAGTTTTTTTTTCTGTAATTAACTTCCCAAAATGTTTTCAAGGTAGTTTGTTTGACTCTGCCTGAGCATAAGGTCAGGGAAATATTTTTTTCTTTAATTTCAGAAAAAAGAAAAAAAAGAAAAAAAAAAAAAAAAAAAAAAAAAAAAAAAAAAAAAAAAAAAAACCAACAAGCAATAAACCCGACACCAAAGGTGTTAAGAAAAGAAGAGAATCATTTAGATTTTTAAAAATACATTCCAGTAAAAACTCTGATGTTACTTGTGCAACTCTTGATTGCGTGTGGAAACGTCCTCTGATGATGTAGGTGCTCATGAGTGACGTCTTTTCGAGGGGGACGTGAGGAAAGGTGAGGACAAGGAGCCAGGTGCCGGCCGGAAAGATCAGGGTGCAGGAAGAGGGACTCACAGGGTGACCCTCTGCAGGCTTCACCTTCCTCTTTCTCGCACTCTCCCCTTCGCTGAGAACCAAAACAGGCTGCAAGTTTGGGCATTCAAGAGAATAAGCTCTATTATGTAATGTGCCTATATATTTATTTAGATTTGCATATTTGTGGGTATATTTAGATTTGCATATTTGTGGGTACATTTGTTACTACTTTCTTCCCCCCTTCCCTTAAAGACAGAGCCTCACTCTTTTTTCCTTAAAGACAGAGTCTCACTCTGTCACCCAGGCTGGAGTGCAGTGGTGCAATCATGGCTCACTGTAGCCTTGAACTTCTGAACTCAAGTGACCCTCATGCCTCAGCCTCCCGAGTAGCTAGGACTACAGACACAACCACATCAGACCAACTGAAAAAAATTTTTTTTTCTTTTTTAGAGGTGGGTTCTCACTATATTGCCTAGGATGGTCTCAAATTCCTGGCCTCAAGCAACCCTCCCTCCTCGGCCTCCCAAGGTGCTAGGATTACAGATGTGACCCACCCCACCTTGCCTGGCCCATCCATTCCTTCTTCCTTTTTTTTTTTTTTTTCTTTTAATATATATTTTGTTGTGTTTTAGGTTTTGGGGTACATGTGAAGAACATGCAAGATTGTTGCATAGGTACACACATGGCAATGTGGTTTGCTGCCTTCCTCCCCTTCACCTGTATCTGACATTTCTTCCCATGTTATCCCTCCCCAACTCCCCACCCCCTGCTGTCCCTCCCCTTGTTCCCCCCGACAGACCCATTCCTTCTTAATGGCATATCCTTCCCCTGTTCCTCTAAGGAGTCATTTGCTTCTAACAGCGCTCATGATTTCTTACATACGATTTGTGCTGATGTCTGTTGAGTCGAGTGATCAGTAGCAATCCAGGGTCCTGAGACACTTGCTCTCACTGCCGGCTTCAGACCAGGCAGTTTGTTTTCCTTTCTGATGTGGATTATGACCTGGGTGCTGTAGCTGTTCTACCTTCTTGACCGCTGCTGGGTCCGTGCTCTAAGCCAATGGACCCACCTGTCTGGACATGTGGCTGTGATTTTTCTTTGAGAAAGAGTAATTCTTTTTTTCACATCTGAATTTAAGCCCCTGTGGCTTGACTAGACACCCACCTCTCCATCCCCCCAAAAAACTGTTTGAAATAAGACTCTCAGAACCAGTATTTCAACTGAATTGTTCTGAAGCTTCATGTCCATCTTCCTCCATGCTCCAAGAAGTCCCAATAAAGTAAACAGAAGTGAAGGGCCGGAGCGCTGACACCCAGGGCCGAAGCTGGGAGACTGAACGGATGCAGGCCCCAGGCAGCACTCATTTCTCCAGCTCTGGCTCGCTGTTGTACAAGGGTCTCATCAGACCTGTGGCTGCCTCCTTCTTGACTAGCCCAGAAAATTCATCTCAACAGCGTTTCTGCAGCAGCTCCCCACTCCAGGTGGCCAGATGGTGCTGGAGCAGCCACAGTTGGTGTGGCCAGTTCAGGGGCTGGCATTCAAAAGGTGTTTGGCAGCTTGATCACTGGCTGTGACAGGAACCCGTCTCTCAACCAGCAGCTCTTCTCCTGTGCCATTCTGGGCTTTGCCCTGTCTGAGGCCACGGGGCTCTTCTGTTTAATGGTCACCTTCCTCATCTTCTTTGCCATGTGAGGCTCTGTGGAGGTCACCTGCTTGCTGCTGTGATTCCACGCCATTCCTGGTGCTGGGGGTACAAAGTTTTACTATTAAGCACAATGTTTCTCAGAAAGAAAAGAAAAAAGAAAAGAAAAGAGAAAAGAAAAATACCCAAAGAACTATAAATCGTTCTACTATAAAGACACATGCACATGTATGTTCAGTGCAGCCCTGTGTACAATAGCAAAGACCTGGAACCAACCGAAATGCCCATCAATGATAGACTGGACAAAGAAAATGTCGTACATATACACCATGGAATACTATGCAGCCATAAACATCGTTGAGTTTGTGTCCTTTGTAGGGACATAGATGAATCTGGAAACCGTCATTCTCAGCAAACTGACACAAGAACAGAAAATCAAACACCGCATGTTCTCACTCATAGATGGGTGTTGAACAATGAGAACACGTGGACTCAGGGAGGGGAGCATCACACACTGGGGGCAGTTGGGGGGTAGGGGAGAGACAGTGGGGGATGGGGAGGTTGGGGAGTGTGGGGAAGGATCACATGGGGAGAAATGCCAGATATTGTATGCACCTAAAGTAAAATTAAAAAAAAAAAGGGAAGAGAAGGGAAGGAAAGAGAAAAAAAAAAGGAAAAAAGAAAGAAAGAAAAGAAAGAAGAAAAGCAAGCAAAGAAAGAAAAGAGCCAGTGGAGCGGAGGGTGTCCTGGGGTCCACCTCCTATGCCCAGGAGAAAGGCCTGCTGGCCTCGATCACGCTGGTCATCCGGCCCCAGTGAGGAAGGAAGAACCCTGTAAGGGCTGTATGGGCGAATGCGCCCCTTCCTCAGCAAGGATGGCTTCCCCTTTTAGTGTTGCTTCCCAGAGCCTGAAAGCACACCTGGACTCTGAGCTCATGTCTTCCTGGACTCAGGCTCTCAGCCCTGGTGAACTGCCTTGCTACTCTCCTGGAGTGGAAACAGTCTAGAGATGTGACCTACATGAACAGCTTTAACATACTCCTCTACTGTACAGAAAAGAACAAGGCTCATCGACAAAACTCTTAGGAAGCCGAGAATCACAGGGCGAGTTCAGTCATGTGGGATTCCATACTGGAGGACAGTTTTGATTTTATTTCATTCACATTTCACATATTCGGTGGAGGCTGTGAAGGGTCTGAAGACCTTCTGTTCTGCCAGGGAAATGGAAGGCCCGATGAGCAGGCCTGGGGCACTCAGCTGAGAATGACTCCTGCCACCAGGGCCCACCTCCTGACTTTTTCCAGGAACTGACATTTGTTCTCACTTCTAACTTCCCTTTATTTCCCAGTGCTGCAAAAGCTTTGATGATTGACACTCCTTTATGATCTGTGCCTGTGGGGTTCTCTCCAGACTAGATGAAAAGTTGAACAGGTTTAATAAATCATTAACATAATAAAAAATATCTGAAAAAGAATGCCACAATTTGACCACTTGATTGTATTTACACAGCTAGAGAGAAATTTAAATACTAAGGGAGTTGATACTTCACAACTAATTAAATTTATTCATATTTAAAAACAGTAGATGAGAAAGCAGATATGGAAAAATTCCAAATTGCAAAAAGATTAAAAATTGTTTGCATATTTTTGTTGTTAAACATATTCTTCAGATACTGTTAATATCTACAATTAACGTTTTTCATTATAAATTGCCGAACATGTTTAATTTCTAAATATGAAGTCGCAAACCTCTAAACAAAAGATTTGTCATTTAAAATGATCAATGATTGTTTGTCATATTTACCTAAGAAGGAGAAACCTAAAATATACAACAACTGTACTTAGAATTGATGAAACTGAGATTTGATGAAAATGAAGTTCATATGAGGAACATTAAAAAAAATTTTTTTAAAAGACAAACCAAGTCAGTCACTCATCATTTCCTATAATTCTACGGTACTTGGGCTGATTAAAAATGGAGCTAACCGTAGGGCAGAAGTTCCTATAAAATGGAAAATAATTTCTATGAATTTCTAGTTGTTCCATGGCAAATAATTTAGAATACTTGGGTTTAAATATCAGTAAATCAACATAGGCATCAGGAAGGTTTTCAGAAATGGTTCCTGTTTCTGGAGGGTTAAATTCTTATGGAATTCATACATGAAGACTTCATAAACGTGAAGGTGTGGGCTACTTTAGATCAGGTGATGCTTAAGGAACCAATTATGCAAGCTCTGCCCAAACCACTTGACATGGAGTAACTGGAGACTAATATTATTAAAAACATTAAATAGGCCTTTTGATCAAGGAATCCAAGGGATGAAGCTTCAAATATTTTCCCTTCAAAAGCTTCCTCTGCCCATTCTATACTTCACTGTGTCTCCGCCTTTTCTCTCCACGGCTCCAAACAGAACACTCTCAGCCGAGGACAACGTAGGTCTCTGTGTGCAGGGAGAGCTTCTCTGTGGCCCTAGAGAGAATACTGTAATTTTTATAATTTCCTTTATTATTTACTAAGTGAATTCTTAGTCATTTCATGATTAGAGTTATTCTTGTGAATGTACTTTTCCTTCCCTTATATTTTCCAGTTGCTTTATTTCTGGAAAAGGTTTTTGTCTATTTGTGTTGTCTCTACGTGTTTGCTTTTCCTTTATGGCGTGGAAGCTAGTTTCAACTTCTGGTTTTCTAAGTGAGTGTATATTTTTATTTTCATGGTTATCTCTTAAACACAGCTTCAAAGCAAAGGCCTTCTATGTCCAAGGAGCTTGCTCCAAAGGAAAAAGACACGTATTGTGTCATTTCTGTTCTCCTCTCATGTCATCAGCAGCTCAAAGCTTACCCGTGTTACATGTGAACAAACACCCACTTTTCTGTTTTCTGTTCTTTCTTTCAAGGCTAGAGTATATCTTTCAGGCATTTCCAGCTGCACTGTTGTTTGCTTATGTCCTGGAGAAGTTACAGGTTAGTTCCCAATCACCTTTATTTGATCTAAGTGGTTTTGTATGTGTCTGATAGTTGTGTGCGTTTGAATCCTGAAAGCTTTCTGTGTCAATGGAGATTAATAGTGGTAGTCAGATAGTGGTCCCAAAGACGGCCACACCCTAACTCCTGGAACATGCACGCTACCCACGATGCACAGTGAGAGGGCCTTTGCAGATAGAATTAAGGGTATTGTATTAGTCAGGGCTTTCTAAACCGACAGAACTAATAGGAAAGATGAATATATGAAGGGGAGTTCTTAGGAAAATTGACTCCTGATCACAAGGTGAAGTCCCACAATAGGCTGTCTGCAAGCTGAGGAGTCAGGAAGCCAGTCAGAGACCCAAAACCTCAAAAGTAGGGAAGCCAATAGTGTAGCCTTCAGTCTGTGGCCGAAGACCTGAGAGCCCCTGGCAAACCTCTGGTATAAGTCCAAGAGTCCAAAAGCTGAAGAATTTGGAGTCTGATGTTCGAGGGCAGGAAGCATCCAGCACAGGAACAAGATGGAGGCCGGAAGACTCAGCCAGTCTAGCCCTTCCATGTTCTATCTGCTTCATTCTACCCGTGCTGTTAGCTGATTAGATTGTGCCCACCCAGACTGAGGGTGGGCCAGCCTCTCCCAGTCTACTGACTCAAATGTTAATATCCTTTGGCAACACCCTCCCTGACACACCCAGGAACAATATTTGCATCCTTCAACCCAATCAAGTTGACACTGAATATTAACCATCACAAGCATGGCCCTTGAAATTGGAAAATCATCCTAGATTATCAGGGCGAGACCATCTAGGTACGTGAGTGTGTACAAGGGCAGAACCTTTCCCTCTGTGGTCACAGAGACGCATGAGGATGCGGCAGGGCAGGAGAGACTGGTTGTTGCTGGCTTTGAAGGTGGAGGGAGGGGACCAGGAGCCAAGGAATGCAGAGTGCTTCTAGAAGGTGGGAAAGGTGGGGAAGTGAGTTGTTTGCCTGAGCCTCTAGAAAGACATACGGCCCTACTGACCCTGGATGTTAACCCCGTAAGGCCTGCAGGAATGTCATATAATAAATGTGTGGTGTTTTAAGTCCCTAAATTTGTGGTAATTTGTGATGGCAGCCATAGAAAACTGATACATTGAGTTATCGGTCTGCTTAGGCTGCCATCACAAAAGGCCACACACTGGGTAACTTAAACAACAGAAATTTATCTTCTCACAGTTCTGGAGACTGGAATCCAAGATCAAGGTGCCAGCACGGTCTGGTCCCGGTGAGGGCTCTCTTCACAGTTGGCAGATGGCTGCCTTTAGCTGTGTTCGCATGTGAGGCGCGGGTGGAAAAGATATGCTGCCTCTCTTAGCAGGCAATTACAGTCAGATGGCGTCGTAAGGGCGCGGCCACAATGACCTCTTAAAGGTCCAGTCTCCAAATACAGTCCCAACAGGAGGTAGGGCTTCAACATAGGAATTTTGAGGAAGCACAATTCAGTCCATAGCAATTAATGTCAAATGTTTAAAAATTTGCTTTTTCTTCCTTTCAGTGCCATGTGTATGTATGCACGTATGTGTGTTTCACAAGGTGGGAGAGGCATACAGGAATAATTAATACTCCTGATATTGCTCTTTAAAATATTTTAACATGTAATTTAAAATTTTAAATGTTATAGTTTAGCTACAGCCACCATGTATAATGTATTCTTTAAAAACGCAGAGTCGATGTTAAATACTCTCACCAAAAAAATGGTAAATGTGTGAAGTAATGTACATGATAACTAGATTTAACTATTCCACAATGTGTATATACTTCAAAATATAGGTTGTACAAGATAAACACATACAATTTTATCTGTCGATCTTGTAAAATTAAGAAATAAATTTAAAAAATTATATTTTGCATTTTAAACTTTTATAGAAAAATAATTTTGTTTACAAATATTTATAAACATTGTGCAGAGAGTTTTCTATGTTCCTCACCCAGCTTCCTCTGTGTTCACGTTATATAAGCATAGTACAAGTAGCAAACTGAGGAAGTGAATGAGGATATGAGGCTATTGGCTAAATTGCAGACCACATTAGAATTTGGTCAGGTATTCAAACTATGTGTTTTCTGTTCCAGAATCCATTTCAGGATCCCATATCAAGTTTAATTGTCCTGTCTTGTTAATTTCCTCCAAATTGTAGCCATTTCTCACTTTTCTTGCTTTTCACATACCTGACAATTTTGAGGAATATGGGTCAGTTATTTCGTTGAATGTCTTCAACAACTCGTGCTTATTGTTTCTTTTATTTTTGAGGAAGGAATCTCCCAGTGTTTGTGCCGTGTTTTGATGTGACTTAAAGCCATAAACATAGCCGAAGCCTGGGCCATCCACAGAAGACCTGGTGTTCTCTTTCTCCAAGTGGGCATTTTGTATTTTTGAAGAGTTCTGGACTGAGCTACATCAGTAGAACTCTGTCTTTTATGGGAGAAATTCTCATCTGAGGATCACAATTCTTCTACTGAACTGCAATTCCACGATTCTCTCCAAATGTCTCCAAGCAAATTCAAAACAGCTGAATATAACTGCATGCCTGAGAGTGAGAGAAATTTCTTAAGTGATCAACCAAATCTGGGTCTGATTAGTGGGTAGATGCCTCATGGACACCGTGATTTGGGAGTTGGGGTACGGTAATAATGGCTAATAATGGCAAACATTTGGTAATTTTTTCTAGGTGCCGAGAGTTGTGCTAAGTGCTTGACATGAGTTATCTAACTTATTCCTGCCAGCCACCCCGTGGGTAGATAGGATATTGCAGTTAAATCATTTGCTTGTGATCATGGAGTTTGGAGAGTATCAGAGTCTGAAATGAAGACAACTTGAGGGTTAATAAACAGGAAGAAAAAGGACTCTACGAACCAGTTTATCTGATAAGGTTATGATGGAAGATGGTGTCAGGTGGAGGTAACTGGGAGGAGGGACCAGAAAAAACTACTGATTCAAAGACTCTTGGAGTCGAAAGATTCCTTAGCAACTATGTAGATGAATTAACTTCTTCAGAGTTGAGAGATTTCTGCATTATTTTTCTTCAATAAATAATCAACCTTTGCTTAATTTTTTACCGGACAACCCAAGCTACTTTTGGGCTACTGTTACCGTTCAATCTTTTCCCTTCTTTTGGACTAAAAACTACTTTTAAAAATTGTCATCCATCAGTCACAGTCGACCTCTCTGGAGTTAACAAGATAAATTTAAGGTGTCTCTTTCACTTGACAATCCTTCAAGTATTTGAACATAACTATAACGTTCTCCTTAAGTCTTCTCATCTCTATTTGCAAGCTATTCTTCACACAGTATAATCAATAGTCCTCTTGCCAAACAGGGTCTCTATTATTTAGTAAAAGGTGAGCAAATACTGGAAGACTATTCACATTTGAATTTGATGTAAAAAGCAAACGGAAGCTATTTCACAATTAAGGCAACTTAGATGTCAGGACAAGAAAACTGGAGGACCAGCATTAAGTAGTCAGTTGAGTGTGGGAACATAATCCACACTCAAAAACAAAATCTAGTGCGTACAATAAAAGTCTGGAAAAACTCAGGATAATATCATTTCAATAATTATTCCTTTTAAGATTCCCCTTAGAAGAACACATAACTTAGATGTCCTGAGGACAGAATCTGGAGCACATCTGAACATTTATAAACTGGATTCTGCCTGGCACTTAAAATGTTTTCCTATTTAAGAGATTTAATTGTCAAATGAGGCTTTTATCTTTTGATCCTATCAACTGATATCCTGCAGAAAACGTTGGATGATGGATTTCTTTGGAACACATGATCATTCTGTAATTTTACCTTTCTTTCCCTCTCTTCTGTTTCTTTACTTGTAACTGAACCCTGAAATAGACCTTAATCTGTCAGCTGCACTCTATGTTTGTTCTTTTTGTATAGAAAACACTATTATTGCAGATGTTCAAACTATACATTTTTCTTAAAATTCAAAATAAAAAGCTTTTGCAAATACATTTAAAACCCTTCAGTGCTCACTTGGCTATTTTTACGTTAATATCTTTTAGTAGGAAAAACAGCAACACGGAGAGGTAATGTCTTTTTTTTTTTTTTTTTTTTTTTTGCCTAGTGCTAATTAAATAATCTGTAAACTTAACTGTTAAATACTGTTGAGATTTTGAATCAGCTGAAAATCAAACTAAGTCATTCATATTTTTTCCTGAGTCGGTATTTTTTGCCGTTATTCTGTAGAGTGTCTTGAAATGCTAGAAGCTGTAATAATTTGTGGCTATTCTATTTCTCAAGGACATTAGATAGAAATTTTAAAAATTACTTCTGTTCATAAGACAGTGAGTTATACTCATCTTTAGAGAAGGAAAGTAGACGTTTTGAAATGTTTTCGAGATTTCAGGAGCCATTGTAAAAGGAATAGAAGCAGTTAGATTCTTAAGTCTCCCTAAAATGTGTTATTATTTAACAAAAATAGGAACTGATTGAGTAGTTTTGAGTCTAATTACCAACAGTTTACTCCATTTGTGTTTGAAAATAGGAAATGATTCATTAATGAAAATTGCTTCATTTTGTCCTCTGTGAAACATGGAGATGTTAAAGTTTTATCAGAATACAGTTGAAATTACTTAGTAAGATGAAATTACTAATTTTCAACAAATACAGTGCTTACTATTTCCTTGCTATTACTATTACTAGTAATTTTCTTCTTTCATCTTAGTAATTATGTGGTGCAGAAAGAATAATCATTGGAAGTTATATTAATCCTTTGAAAGGTTTATGAAAAATAAGAAATGAAACATGCCCAGGATTTTTTTTCCTGGTGTATTTTCAGCAAGATCAGATATCATAGCATTTAAATGAAGAATTGTGCTCTATGTAATTAGTCATTGATCAAAGAAATGACAAATTTTGGAGTGAAAATAGCAAATTCAGTTAAAATATTCTGCAAAAATACTTCTAAAAATTTTTTTTAAAGATAGTTGTTAAGGCATAGGAGTATACTCTTGAATCCTGTTTTTTCTAGGTGTATCATATGAGTATTAATAATTCAATTTGAAATAAATCAGTAAGCTTTCGGTGTTGAAACTTTCTTCTTTGCTTTCCTATGGTGTCACCATCCTGCTGTTTCACACAGTGAGAGCATAACTGTCTTCCACAGGGACCTTGAAGCTTCAGGCCAGCCCTGTCCTGATGTCTTGCATTTATGTCTAGCAGTCTGCAGTACACTGTGTGTGCTTGAAGTGATGCCCCGGAGAGCTTACTGTGGTGGGGGGTGAAAGCATTAAAACACTGAAACACGAGAGAAATTGAGCATATGAAATGTGCAGCGTATTTGCTGACACCCATGCACTCTCTCTGCTTGCACTAGGTGCTGGTTTGTGTGTGCAGTGCCTGAGGTATGGTGCAGGCAGAGCCCATGCAGCCTGACTCCCTTCCAGAAGGTCACCGTGCTCGAGCGTGCTGGGTTCCACAGATATTATCTATTTTAAATTAACCCTCTACTAAAGGAGTTTAAAGTTTTCTGAAAATAAACCAACAAATGAAGCTAATAGTAATAATGTAAACGCAAGCCGCCAAGTAAGCCATTTTTCTATTACTGAGCTCTTCACCACTCATGTTATAAAAGAAAAAACAAGGCCGGGTGCGGTGGCTCAAGCCTGTAATCCTAGCACTTTGGGAGGCCGAAGCGGGTGGATCACGAGGTCGAGAGATCGAGACCATCCTGGTCAACATGGTGAAACCCCGTCTCTACTAAAAATACAAAAAAAAAAAAAAAAAAAAAAAAAAAAAAAATTAGCTGGGCATGGTGGCGCTTGCCTATAATCCCAGCTACTCAGGAGGCTGAGGCAGGAGAATTGCTTTAACCCAGGAGGCGGAGGTTGCAGTGAGCTGAGATTGTGCCATTGCACTCCGGTCTGGGTACCAAGAGCGAAACTCCGTCTCAAAAAAAAAAAAAAAAAAAAAAAGAAAGAAAGAAAAAACAATAATACTGGCAATAATGATCATGTAATCAAGACCAAGAAGTTGATGCTCCAAAATTCAAACAAGAAAAAATCTCTCCCAATCTCTCCTTCCCCCCTCTCCTGTCTTTACCTCTTGTCCCATATATAATATTATATAGCACATATATAATAAAATACATTCACTATTATTAACAATGATTCTTTATCTGATTGTATATTGTGCCTTAAGATATATTAGCTAATGGTGTGCATATTTAGAAGATTTATCTTTAAAAATAATATGCATATTGGGGTAAAGGTCAACCCTTTATTCATTGACAAGTGAGGTTATCAAAGAAGTCTGGACTCACTTTTGCTCTTCAAGTCTAAATAGAAATTTTGGTTTATAAAGGATTTCATATGGTTCCCAACAGCACGTTGTAAAAATTCAGCTGTCTGCCTTAGTAGCTATTGAAGTCATCTTACAGATGGCCACAATAAGTCCTTTCTTATTTATTTTTGCCAATATAATTTGTAGAGTAGATGTATGCCGTTTGCTTCATTCTGACCGGAAATCAATTCTGTTTCCTGCTTGCCTGAAATTTGGGGCAATGGAGGCAGCAGAAATATGAAAATATAACCCTGGGTTACACAATGGGCTTTGGTTCAGTGGATGAATATTATCCAATTTTCCAGTGTCATTGGAAGAAATTAAGAGATGAAATTGAACTTTTAAAATTTTGTGGACAAAAATGCTATCAATAGTAACGGAATAAATTTCTTAAACTTTAGAAGGAAATAAATTCTAATGTATAGCTAACCAGATTGTTCGTTGTTGCGTTTATCATTAACTTGGTCTTTACCTCATTAACTTCCCACTGTCTTATTATTTCTTATTCTGCGTTTATTTTCTCTGTAATCAAGCGTAACTGTAGCATTGGGAAAGAGCATCAGGTTTTCTATAGATTTGTGTGTTTCATGTACAGCAGATCATGTGTTATTTTTTGCTCAAGCAGTTCCTGTTCACGTTTGTTCTGGGAACAGAACTCTCCTTTAATTTTGGAAACTTTCCCTTCTAGTACTGATAGGGCTGTCAATTGCATGTCTCTCAAACTTCCATCAATATGATGGCCAGGAACTTGCATGAGCCACAGATTCAAACCTGAACTTCTGCGGAAGACCTCAAGAAGGAGGAGATCTCTATGTACTGAAGTCTGTGACTGTAGTAACTGAATGAGTTAGCAGCTTCCAGTGGTCACCTTAGCGCCACAAAAGGGGGGCTTGCCCAGGAATTAAACCAGCACAAGGAAAGCCCAGACAAAGAGGGAGGGATAGGCTCATGATGTTTGAACCTCTGATCTGTCTATGCCTTGCGCCAGCCACACTGGAGGATGCTGTGGCTGCAGCAATTAAATGTCCTATTTTTGCTTACGCTAGTTTGTGTCAGTGTGTGTCACCTGCTACTAAAATGTTTCTGAGTTAGAGGGAAAAATTGCAGAGGGAAAAATCATATGAACTTAATGATTTGACTTACAAAAATGACAATTTCTTAAGATTCAAACCAATATAATAAAAAATTCAGGTGGTCAGATGACTCAAGACCCATTGCTTTGTGTTCCTGGCCTCTTTGAGATTCAGTTTCTTCGTACTGAAAGGTGAGAGATAACTATCTACCCACATAGAGACTGAAAATGCAGAAGAGGTAAAGCACCTTTGTAGACTATCTGGCTCTATAAAATGTTGCCTATTATCACTTATTGGAAGATCTGATTCCTCGAGATGTATTACAGTGAATGGGGTGAAACTACTGGCTGTGCTTAGGAAAAATTTTGGGATTGGTAGCACATGTGAGGCTGTGAAGACATCAAAATTTGCCTTTGGATGTTATAAAGCCCTGTGTTTTGACAGATAATCATCTCCCCATCTAGAATTCACAGGACTTATCTGGTGTCTGGTGGAGTTGGTAGGAACTGATTAGTATTTGGCTTCTAGTGGACATGGTCAGAACTGATCAATATAAGTTACCTTAGGATGGCATTGTGTATGTCAGAAACCCAAGGAAGGACTCTGTTAATGAGGGTATTCTTAGAAGTTAGAAAGACACCGTTAGAGGTAAAGTAATACTTACTCAGTAATACTTAGTCTATGTTGCTTTTAGCCAGTACAGTTTATTCCACAACAATCTCGTAAAATTGGTATTCTAATTTTAACACATAGATTAACAATTACTAAGTGGTTCTGTCCAGATCCCAACTAAGTTACACAGGCAAGATCCGAACATAAGATTGTCCAAATCTAAAATCTAGGCTCAGTTCCTCATTTTGTTACTGTTGCTTTGAAAAGTAAAGACCATCTAGCCCTTCTGCTGTTGCAGATTAATTAAGAGAGGAGGTAGGGTGCTTTGTGGCCTGTGACTGGTTGTAGTACTTCCAGTCATAGGGGAAATCAAATTTCAGGTTGGAAATCCCCATAAATCTGTAGTAGTGTGTAAAGGAGTGCAGTATTTCTGAAAGTATAATTTCCATCTTTTTAAAAGGCCATTTTGACACAATGTATATGTGTACATATGTACAAACTTGCTCACTAAAATGAACATACAGTAAATCCGGGTTTTGTAATTAGGACCACATTATACATAACTCAATAATTAGTATATAAGGTACTCTGAAAAATAAAAATGATAAAATACATGGAAAACATTGCTTTAAAGAGACATAATGGGTCCCATTTGGGAGAAAGAAAAACAGACAATAAATCAGTTAAATGAATCAGACTAAAATCTGGATAGAATTATCTCAAATGAGTTAATGGGTTAATTCAAAATAATATTTTAGGCTTCCAGCCACAGGCTCACAGATTCACTAAGTCTGTCCTCAGCATCAGTTTTCTGAGTCTGTTCTATATTTATTTTAGTGGAAATTAGTGAAGAATTAAGACAGAACTAAATTACTTTTCCATGATGTGTATGCTGCACTCGTTCCATAAAAAGTTTCCTCAAAGTTTAATTTATCAATCGGAGTGTAAGATCAAAATAAAGATACTCTCTGGACATATACAAATATACACATATGTACACAGATATACATTTATCTCTCATGAAGCTCTCCATGGTACTATAGGCATAGAACAAATTGTGTCACCAAGGACAGAATTTATTTTATAAAATGATTTCTAAGATAAGTAGTTGCTGGAGAATATCCCACTGACATTCTATGATATTTCAAACTCAGACTTAACAGGCTTGGAATCTGCTTTTTATTGTATACATCAATTTTAGCAATATTTGTAAACAGTAGTGAGATGCCAAGAAGTGAACATTAAAGACTTTTGAAAATATTCAGAAGTATATACAATATAATGTTTCATATAAACCTTAGTAGCCTTATGCTCAGTCTTGCAAAGAAAAAAATTCTTTACCCAAAGAAGAAATATGTTCACATTTCTATAAGTTATCTGATATTGACATTGCAGCTATATTCTAATCACTGTTTTTTTTTTTTTTTTTTTTCCTGATAGTTAGATAACCAGAGTGGTAAAATAGATTTGCAATCTATAGAGCAAATATTTGTATTGAGAATAAAGAACTCTTACAAATGAATAAGAAAAAGTTTAAATACCCGATAGGAAAAAAGTGGCAAATAGTATAAAAGAAGGAGCAATAAGCCAACAACTGTTCAACCACACTAGCCTTTGGGGGATGCAAAATAAGACAACAGCTTCACATTTATTCTGTTAGCAGATGAGGAGGTAGGAAAACAGGAATGTGTATACATCCCTGGTAAAATTGCAAAGTAGTACCAGCTCTTTAAAGAGAAACTAAACAATTCTGAATGAAGTTGAAGATACCTATGCCTTTGATCCAGTAGCTTTGCTTGTAGGTGTCCGTATTAGTTCATTCTCATGCTGCCGACAAAGACATACCCAAGACTGGGCAGTTTACCGAAGAAAGAGGTTTAATTGGACTCCTAGTTCCACGTGGCTGGGGAGGTCTCACCATCATGGAAGCAGGCAACAAGGAGCAAGTCACATCTTAAGCGGACGGCAGCAGGCAGAGAGAACTTGTGCAGGGAAGCTACTCCTTATAATACCATCAGACCTCGTGACACTTACTATCACGAGAACAGCACGGGAAAGACTCCCCCATAATTCAGTCATCACCTACCTCCCACCGAGTCCCTCCCACAACACGAGGGAATTATGGGAACTACAAGATGAGATTTGGGTGGGGGTACAGAGCCAAGCTATATCCGTGTCTGTTCTAGAGAAACTTTTATACAAATGCACAAGAAGATGATGCAAAATGATGATCATTGCAGCATCGTATACAGTGGTAAAAAGTAGAAGCAACTTAAACATAACTTTTTAGTGTAGTGACCAAAATAACACCTGTGATTTAATCCCATAATACAATAGTATGTAGCATATGTGAAGCTAAATCAGTGTGGATCAAACTAAATAATGTAATTTCGTGTAGAGAGCAAGCTACAAAGCAGCTAAACAGCATAAAACAGTCATGCAAATTTATAACACAGAAGCGATGGCATATAGACTTCATTTATGTATTCTTATGCAAGTGAAGAACAAAAACAAGTCTAAGAATGTTACATGCCACTTTCGGATTCGAAGATGCCTCTGCGGAGAGAGAGAGATGAATAATAGAAAGGATGAAAGCCATTGCTTTAGTTTATGATGTTTAATTTAATCTCTTAAAAATAAAAGATCTGAAGCAAATACTGCAAAATAATAACATTTGTTTAACCTCTATAGTTGGGTGTCATATTTTGGTGTTACATTTTCTATAGGTTTTCTATAGCAATTTTCTACAGGTTTGAAATGTATTATAATAATACAATACAAAATGTAATGAATTGGGGCCCAGCATGGTGTCTCACGCCTGTAATCCCAGCACTTTGGAAGGCTGAGGCAGGCGGATCACCTGAGGTCAGGAGTTCGAGACCAGTCTGACCAACATGGTGAAATCCTGTCTCTACTGAAAACACAAAAAATTAGCTGGGTGTGATGGTGCACACCTGTAATCCCAGCTACTTGGGAAGGGGAGGCAGGAGAATCGCTTGAACCTGGAAGGTGGAAGTTGCAGCGAGCTGAGATCACGCCACTGCACTCCAGCCTGGGTGACAGATCGAGACTCCGTCAAAAAAAAAAAAAAAAAAAAAAAAAAAAGAATTGGATATGATCTCAAGTTGAATGTGTTAAAATACATTGTTTCACTTCTTTTCCTTTAGCTTCCCTAGTCTATCCTTCCAAGGTAAATCCTGACCAAACCTCGTTTTGATATGATTAAAGAGGTAAAAGCTCTATTGCAATCTAGTAATGCATCACAAAGAGTTCTAGGCATTGAGACTTGCTTAGAAAGCTCCTGATCTGTCCATAAATGTCAAATGCAATGGGAGTTCTAAAGAATAAACTAGATGCCATCCAGGTTGGCAGATCTTAGGAGACCTCTGCCCGAGGACACAGGAACTGCTTTTGGAGGTAACAAAGGGAAGAGCATTAGGATATGGGAGGTGGAGGTGCTTAACCTCATGATTCTGCATGATTAATGTGGCCAGGGAAGGTGAGGTAGGCACAACCCCCTTCATCACAGGCTGGTGAGGCGATGAGCCTCTTCACGTGTAGGGTCTGGTACCAAGACCCACAAACAGCACTTCACTGGCATGAGGTCCAGTGAAGATGAAGGCAGATGGACTGGGAGCATCGCTCCTGACCAGGAACTGCTCTGGGAGAGCGATTTCCTAGCCAGAAAAGTGAGAGGTGATTGTGGCAGGCAGGAGAGCTGATGGTGTGAGGTGTAGCTTTGAGCAAATGCTGTCTGCTGCACGCTACCTCACCGTCACCTCTTCGTTTGTCAGCAAGTACAGCAGTGGGCTGGGATGTTGTAGTTCTTTCAGTTCTACAGGTAGAGGCTCAGGGAGGAATTTGCATTTGGCTTCGATGAAGACGAGGCACGATGTTTGGGCTGATAGCCTGAGCAACCCCAGTGACTAGCTGTGTGGAGGAAATAGCTCTAAGTTGATGTGCATGATTCCGTTAAGTGTATGGGATTTTCAGAGATACTGATTTTCTGTTTGTTCTGATTTCATAAAGTCAGAAGCTGGTACCTCATGACAAAAAAGAAGATGGAAGCCAATAGGTTCTGTGCACAAATTACATTTGACATACCAAAGAATTTCCGAATTTTAGTCACATGTGTTTATAAAACAGTGAAGGGAACTAACTTTGGAAAACGTCACCCTCCCACCCCCAACTCCAAAATCTTGTATGACTTTTCTTTTCAGCTTTTTAAAAATGACAAAACCTTTCATTTGCTATATGTCCAGTTACGTATTTAGCTGTTTGCAAAGCTGAGTAAAGTATTCATGATATCACTTCTTTTTAAAGTGAAGCATAGTGTTCTTTTTAAGCTGCATATCAAAAGGTAAACAAGTAGAGAAACTGCTCCTTTGAAGATTCTGCATGAGTCTGTTGCTGGTTAAATTTTCCTTGCAGAAATCAAACAAGGTTTCCTGTTGCATGTTTACTGAACCCCCTTTTCTTCATAAAGTATAAAATGCAGGGCTGCAATTTACCCATTTGTTAATTTTTCCCATTGAGCACATTCTTTCCTTTTTAAATGTCTTCTTTTTTTCTAGTCTACTTCGTTTAGCAGTAAATATGGAGGATTACAAACATTCTTGTTAGATATAAAACATTCCAGGAAATTTAATTTCTTTAGTCATGGATTTTAGCTGTAATGATACTACACATTTGTATAACATCCCTGCAATGAGAAATGTGAACCTCTTATTCATTATCTAGAGACAAGTATTATTATTATCATAATTTTACATCCTGTATAACTGAGTCACAGGAAATGAACCAGAAATAAATCATACCTGGAGCATAGTTTGCAAAAGAATGTAGGAAAAAAGTAGAATGATTTCATCGTGCCTAAGACACTTGCACCCTGGAATACAATACAGCTGGTTTACCATTTAGAGAAGGCTCTCAATGGTTTGGATCTGGATGGGCGAAGGTGGGGGGCAGTGAAGGCAGGTTTAGGGTTGCTGCTGATGCTAGATTCCCTTATGCTTCTATGATATGCCTATGCCCTCAAGGATTCCCTTATGCTTCTGTGATACACCTATACCCTCAGTATGGCCTGTCCATGCAGCCCCAAACCCCATTTTCCTAGGCCTGCAGCCCTGCTGGGTGCTGAGCCCAGGCATAGCTATTTTTCAGGATTGCCTCAGAAGTCCATGTGAACCACTGTGGTCTTAAACTGAGGTTCAATTGCTCACGGCCCTTTGGACCTGGCAAGTCTCTGATTCTATCAGCATGCTCAGAATCGTTAGTGGTCCAAGCCCTCACCCCCAGGAATTTTCTCTCATCAAACCTGCTTCCAGGGTGGGCACAGTGGCTCATGCCTTTAGTCCCAGCACCTTGCGAGGCCAAGGTGGGCAGATAGCTTCAGCCCAGGAGTTCAAGACCAGCCTGGGAAAAATGGGAAAACTCCATCTCTACTAAGAATACAAAAATTAGCTGAGTGTGGTGGCATGCGCTTATAGTCCTAGCTACTCAGGGGATGAGGTGGGAGGATGGCCCGAGCTGGGGAGGTTGAGGCTGTAGTGAGCCACGATCCCGCCACTGCATCCTACACTGGGTGACAGAGCAAGACCCTGTCTCAAAAAATGAAGAAAAAAGAAAAAAAGAAAAAGAACCCTGCTTCCAAAAACAGAGCTGATGTTTTTGAGAAAAAAAAAAAAAAAAAAAAAAAAAAAACTAAAAAGAAAGCATGATGTGATGTGAAGGATCCCCCCGTGTGTCTTCTGGAATGTGTAAGTCAGTCTCCCCAGTGACTTCCTCCCACTTAGAACTTAAAGCAGGATTCCCTGCCATGGTTTACTCCACCTGACAGGTTTAAAAACACATGAGTCCACTAGGGAAAGCAGGAGAAGTGATAGAAGTGGCAAAACAGAGACGGTCCCCTGACCGGTGCTCTGGGCTTGGGCAGGAGGCGTCCATGTTCACTGAGGGTGGGAAGTTTGCTGTTAGTGCCATTGGTGTTTATTTCTTATTTCAATGTGGAAATGAATGAATGAGTTCCGCTCTAGCAAAAAGTGCCTGCTACCTGAAATAATTAGTCATCACCATCAGAGACAATGCTATGTGACTAGCAAATCATACAATTGAGGAATTGCCTTAAACAATTAGATTCATCTGGAACACCTAATTATTCAAGTAAGCCCCTAGCCTAGAGCTTTGCTGGTATTTATCAGGAGGCAGAATGTAACCTCCTTGGCTTATTCTCGAAGGGATATTGCCACAATTCAGTAGGAGATTCACGCACCATGAGTTTATAGGGAGTGTGTGGAATTTCGGGGGGCTTTTTCATTTGACATTTATACAATTAGCCATGGCTTGGGCTGGGATGGTTCAGACAGAAAAGGCAAGTAGGAAATAACCAGAAACAGGAGAACCGACAGATATGTTGCCTTTTTTGGTGTACGTGGGACATAGTATGAGAAACTCTCATGGGAAGTTTGAGAAAGGAAACATACCATGTCTGTCACTAACTGGGGGAAAAAATGTCACTGGGCCAGTAAGCATTGAGCAGAACAATAAGAACTTCCTGGTGCCAAGAGTCAGAACAAATGTGTGAAAGGGAATGAAGGCACATTACCATACTGAGCCTTTCACAGGAAAATGCTAAATAAACCGAGAGATGCTTGTCAATATTTGGATAAGGAAACATGTCTCACTCTGGATTTAAGGCACGCTACCAAAAAAAAAAAAAAAAAAAAAAAAAAAAAAGCAAACTTGGGAAACTTTGTACTGAATCCACAGTATCAACCAAAATAATACACTCGGAGTTTGGGGTGCCCATTCTCATGGTAATGAAATGTGTTTCAGCAGTGATCTTCCATTGTGCACTTTGGGCTGCATGTCTCCAGGCTGTAGGGAGGCAGGGACACCACCCCCTACATTGTGGCCACAGCATGCCTTTGTGAGCCTCAGCTGTGAGCTTCTCAAGTCCTCAATGGGCAGGCAGGGCACACTGAATTAGGACCCATGGCTGCTTCATTTATCCACGACACAATTTATAAACAGCAAGTATATTACTTGTTTCACGTTTTGTTTGTTAGGGTTATTTCTAGCAAAAGGGGAGCACATGCACCCACATATAGGGCAGCTGTGCCTCCAGTCAACCCAGTAGGAAGAAAATTGCAAACATGATTGAAATAAAATTGGACGCATGTTGGCTTTCAAGGGGCGCAGCCTCCCACCTGCTCTCCTGAACCAACCACTGCGGGGAAGCTGGTCGCACTGTTATCAGCTTTGCTGGGGCTTCCCTCTCCTCCATTTCCACCACGCTTTGAAAAAAAGGCATTTGGGTCTGGAAAATGCAATCATCCAAATCTTTGGCCTCAGGTTTTGAGAGGTGTCTGTTATACTAGGAATCTAAACAGGAAAGCAGAGAAATTCAATGGAAAGAAACAAAAAACCCAGCTTTCTCCTTTCTCTTTAGCAATAACAAAAGAAAGAGAGAGAGTAAGAGTGAGAGAAGGAAATACGACTCTTCTATTTTAACACTTTAGTGTATAATGGCATATGAATAATATCATCATTTTTCTGCCATTTATTCAGATGTGAAGGAACTCAGTGAATAATAATAGCTGCTGTCAAAGGTATTTATATGTAAAAGGTCTTTATGTAAAAAAAAAAAATTTTTTGTCAGGACTGATTTTTCTCTGAGAGGATCCCTCCATCTCCTAGCAACCAATATGGCTATCTTTTTGAATAGATGCTGCATTTCCAGTGGGTGCGTAACCTTTATGTGGAAGCATTTGCAAATTTAGTAGTCAGGACTCATATGAATTCAAAGCAAGTTGTTAAAGTGATCTCAGAGCCAGACTTGTGATAGAAGTCTCAGGGGGTCTCTTCTGCTGGCAAGACCAAACACATGTGATGTGTGCGATCCCCTTCCTGTGTTGACTGCAATGAAAAACGGCCCCTTAAACAACCTGTTCACTCAACTTTTATCTATTTAAAAAGAAGAAAAACAAGCTAACCTAAAGAAATCCAAAGATTTTGTTTTGCAAATTACCATTCCTAATGGAAAGATTTTTTCTCAAGAAAGAAAATGTCTAGCAGGAGTTTATTTATTAAAAAAAAAAATTAAAGAGTAATGGAAACATCTGGAACTCAGTCATCTCTTTTGCTCCTACGGTTTGATTATTTGTAATATATTAATGTCATTTTCATTCCTTCTAAATCTTACAACAGGGACTTTCTGCATAATCAGAAAACACTGGCTAAGGTTCCTCATCTCGCTCTGAGATAAACATTATAATAAACAGATTACAAATAAATAATCTGTGAAACACAATTCATACAATGAGGAGAAACAGAAATAGTTTCTTGTAATTTCTAGTTCTACGAGGCTCTGTTTTTCGGTAGAATATCATCATTAAAAGTTTTTAAAAAACAATATTTGTCTCCTGGAGGCATGCACCCTATTAAAATGAGTATATGGTTTGAAAAGAAGAACATTTATGTAAGTTAAAAAGCCTTCAAAAATGAACTCTCTAGAACCAGACTTCTGTGTGTGAAGTACTCAGAAAAGGCACAGAAATCTTCGATGCTCATCGGTGCGTAGTGAGCGTGAGGCAGCCCGCGGTGGCCCCCGACACTGCTGTTCTTTGTGCTGTCCCACTGACGGTTAACAAAGCTGACTTTAGGCACAGCCGTGAGGTCAGCAAAATTTGTCATCCGAGAGTCCTCTTTCCGCCTTTTATTCACTCTTTCTCCTCTTGCCTTTTCAGACTTTGACCTCTCTTTACCATCCAAACAGCAAACATTCAGACAACCAGATATGAGGCTTGTTTATCTACAGAATTATTTCACGTTAGTTTTCTTTCACTCGCCTTCCATGTAACCATGCATTTTAAGTCTCTTTCATGGTGGTTCCCAGAAACCCTTGTTCCCCTTATTAAAAAGTTTTCAGGAATCTGCAATAACAGTCCCTGAAGTTTCTGGAGTGCTTTACAGCCTCAAAGGGACTTTCTCTTTATCTCGTTGATCTTCGCAAGGACCTTGACTAGGTATATGCTATTTTTTTATTAACACCACCATTTTTATATCTAAGGAAATGGAGCTTTGGAGAGATTACCTGGCTTGCTTGAGCTCATAAAACTAGTACAGACGATGCGAGGGTTCAAGAGCAGGTCAACTTTGTAGAAATCATTTGCTCATCCCCTTAGATCATAATACTTCTAAGAAAGGAGTTGGAAAGGTACTCCTGGGGGAAGACATTTGGTGAAAAACGACACCAGGTCCACAGTAAGACTGCAGCTGAAGGGAACCCTGAGTTAGTCCTTAGGGGTTCGCCAGGCCTTCGGGGAGAAGGAGATCAAGTTTCTTCTATTAACACCCACTTATCTGGGGAGGTGCCTACCAGGCAGGACACCCTGAGAGGCTCTTGGGGTGGAAGAGTCTGTATTGCTTCATCCCAGGCTTCTTGTCTGTTCTGGAGCTGGTCTTCTGGTTGATCGGATTTCTATCCTAAGACTAGTGACACCAACATTATTTGCAGGCTTAGAAATATGGACTCTAAGTCTTCACCACAGACGAACAAGGTGGAAATCTCTGGGGAGGTGGCCCAGGACTCTGTTAGAATGCCTTCCTCCAGGCGATTCTCAGGCACATTGTGGTTTGAGATCCGCCACTGCAGGTGCCCGCCCTGTGTTATATCTGACTAACAGGAACGCTCATTCCCAGTATCTAACTTGTCACCCTCGATAGCTTCTTCCTTCCTTCCAGATCTGGATGTAGCTTCTTTTTTTTCTAGAAGAATTTAGTTTCCCTTAGTACTTAAAACTGATGCTCTCTTCTTAACGGATTTTCTAAAACTCCTTGATTTTGTTCCTGTAGTCTTTTATCTTTAATGTGGCAGTTCTAACTACGCATTGAAACTTGATGAGTTTCTAGGTTTCTGAAAGATATTTTTGCCTTTTCAAAATAGGGAAAAATAGAAGAGGATTTTTTTGGGAAAAGAAGAAAGAAGAATTGCATAAAATATGTTGGAAAGGAAAAGGTTTTGAAATGTATGTTAGCTATTGATATTGGCATTGATTTGTTCTGGGAGCGTTCTGCAGTTCTTATACAGGACGCAAACGGATGATCTATATAAGGCAATTGTAACCGCAGACTGACTTTGGCTGTCTCCCTGTAAGTATGAGACAGTGGACAGTGGATCAATTTGGCTAAGAATCCAGTTAATTGAGAGAGAAGAGTCTGATCGGTGATTGGGGATTGTTGGGTCAACCTGCCCACCTGACTGTACATGACATGTTTCCTTTTAATGGAATATTTTTATATTCTAGAGATTTTTAAGTTACGTCACTGTTCATTATTTACATCTACAGCATGGGGAAAAGTGGATTTATTGTCATTGCCAGCCAAGCTCTATGTCTGCTTTTTTTTTTTTTTTTTTTTTTTTTTTTGAGGCGAGGTTTCTCTCATTACCCAGGCTGGAGAGCAATGGCGTGATCTCAGCTCACTGCAACCTCTGCCTCCTGCATTCAGGCTATTCTCATGCCTCAGCCTCCCAAGTAGCTGGGATTACAGGCACACACCACTATGCCTCACAAATTTTTGTATTTTTAGTAGAGACAGGGTTTTGACATGTTGGCCAGGCTGGTCTCGAACTCCTGACTTCAGGTGATTCAACCTCTTCAGCTTCCCAAAGTTTTGGGATTACGGGCATGAGCCACCATGCCTGGCCTATGTATGCTTTAAAAAAATATGTCCATTTTTAGAAGACCTTATATGTTACTCTTCTGAGCCTTTATTTGATCCTAAACACACGTGTGCACACACACTCAGATAAACTATGTTTTTAAGCAAATATGTCACCAAGCTTTGTTTCAGACCATAGACGAAAATAAGCATCCTTCACATTGTGTCCCTCCTGCTTCAAAGCTTTTCCTTTATACATTTGCACAGGGTGAAGCCAGATGCGAGTGCTGAGCTTCAGGGAGCAGCTATGCAAAGTTAACTGTGCACGGCAAAGACTTACAGAGTAAGTGGTCGCTGCAATAAAATTCGTCCAGAAATCCTCAACTCCGACAGTAAGAAGTGGGTTGAGGGGCAATTTGAATACATAATCAAAAAGCATATTTTGAAGATTGAACTTGAGCTACAGCTTAACGTATTGTCTCTGCGCTGTTCTATTTTAATAGCTCCATATGGAGACAATAAAGCAACATGACAAATGGCCTGTTTTAGGTTTCAATGCTTTATCTCTGAGTCACATTCATTCTCTCTTGTCAGGTTACCAATCCCATCCCCCAATTTTTCTCCTAATTTATAGTACTTGAAAAAAAATACATTTTTCATTTATAACTAACTGGCAGTCTGACTGCAAATAGCAGAGCTACCACTAAAAACTTTTTCTTAAGTAGTTCTTCATTTGACGACAAGAAGAAATATGGACTCAACTAGGTTAGGAAGATACAGAATTTAGTCACCTTTACACGATACTTTTTATTTATTCCTTCTTAGGAATCTCTTCAATGTTATTTTTAGTTTGCAGGCAAGTATCTTCCGTTAGCTTCCTGTTGACTTCACTGCTATCTCTTGGTTTCTTAATGTAGGCATTTCTTTGGGCACTTTATGAAGAAAAGTTTTAACTTGATTTTCAGACATCCTAAAACTCTCTTGTTTTGAAGAAATAATTCAAAAGACTTCAAGTAAAATGCATTCATGTAGTATTCTACTTGATTACTTATCATTATCAAGGCTGTTTATAGCTTTGACCTTCTTTCATTAATAAGCTATCCTGCAATGCAAACTTACAAAATTCCTTGTTTCTGTTCCTAAAATGATGATACTGGATATGGAGAAAACTTCTTGGGAGTGAACAAGAATTAAATTAAAACCAAACACTTCAAAGTTCTGAAAGAAAGATCAAGGATTTCTGCCATGTAACGTAATTGTAAAATTGTCGAATCACACAGTTTAGAAAGGAAGTAAAGCGAAAACAAAAACCAGCCCTCTGGTGTTAGACGGAAGTCAACCTCACCATTTGAACCACATGATTTTCCATTCCAACTTTAAAATCCCAGAGGTAGAATTTCTGCAGCTTCTTTGAGATAGTCTTTGTTTTTGTTATCTCGCTCAGCAGCTTACGTCCTCTACTTCATAGAAATATAAGAAAGATATCACTGCTACTATCAGGATTTGGAACTCTTCTAGACCAAAAAAAAAAAAAAAAAAAAAAAAAAAAAAAAAAAAACAACAACAACAAAAAACAAAAAACTGATTCCTTATTTCTTTATGGCTCCTGCATAATTGAGGCCAGAACTTTTGGTACCACTGTCAGGATTACAGGAAACTTAGAACTACAACCGTCTTCCTAATCTCAGTGATTACTCCATGGAGTCATTAGGAAATCATTGTTGGTGCTTGCTTTCCCTCCCTCCCTCTCTCCCTCCATCTCTTCCTCCTCTCTCTCTCTCTCTCTCTCTCTCTCTCTCTCTTTCATTTTGGAGTCTCGCTCTGCCGCCCAGGCTGGAGTGAGATAGCAGAATCTCAGCTCACTGCAATCTCCGCCTTGCTAGTTCAAGTGATTCTCCTGCCTCAGTCTCCCAAGTAGCTGGGATTACAGGTGCCTGGGATTACAGGCTAATCTTCCTATTCTAGGTAAAGATGGGATTTTGCCACGTTGGCCAGTCTGGTCTCAAACTCCTGACTTCCAGTGATTCTGTCACCTTAGCCTCCCAAAATGCTGGGATTACAGGCATGAGCCCCGGCGCTTGGCATTGTTGACTCTTTCTCTCCCTCTCTACTCACCTTTCTGGGCAACTTTCTAATTTGTTCACTTCACTCCAGCTTTCACTGCCCTCTGATCACCACTTTTGCCTATATTCATAAATCTGTATGTTTTTCTTGATCTAAATGAACTCCTCTGACTACATCTTCCAGTCCTAGAGCTCTTCGTTGGCACCCCTTGGTTCTAAGTGTAAATTCCAAACCCTGTAACAGGCACAAATAACCCTGCATGCTTGGTTCCCTCACCAACCTCATCTCCACCCCAAAGTTGGTGTCAGTGCCTCTCCCAGGGACCTCTGTAGCATCTGGCATTTTCTCCACTGTAACAACCAACACTTTGTGTGGTCCTGCAGCCTCCACTCAACTCTGTGAAGACCAACAGTGTTTTATTGGCTGATATATTCTCAGAGCAAGGCTAGTCATCTGGCCCACAGTACCCCTGCAGAAACCACCAGATGACTGGTATGAAAAGAGTGGTCACATTCAGCTATGTGATGAGGGAGATGGTTTCAAGGATGATCTGGGATCTTGTGCCTCACACATTTATCATCATTAAAAGATAAAAGCTTAAAAGATACCTATTGGACTACTACAGTAATGTTTTTATTTTGTTTTATTTTATTGTCTTCTCCCATTATTGTGATTAGCTCCTTTGACAGTGGCCCATGAAGATGCCAGCTGGGCGTCATTCCTGTGTCCCAGTGAAAGCTCACACAGGAATGAAATCCACACAAGAATGAAATCCACACCAGAGAGAAATGTCCATGAAACACAGGGGAAAGAGGGCCCTGCACTTCACATGACTAATGCTAGGATCTTCCTTAAATTTACAGTTAATGGAACACAATAAATGTCCGTAATTGATAAGGGCAGCTATCCTGAACTTACGGGTGGCAGGATGCCGGGGATATCAGGAAAAGCTTTCTAGAGGAAAGGATGGCCAGGTTGAATGAGGAAAAAAGAGCAGGGCTTGAATCTGCAGTGTTGGAGGGGATCAAAGATCTGATCTGTTAGGCAGATGACGCATGATGTGGGATAGTATGCAGTAAGATGTGCTTGAGAAACCCATCTACAAGAGTGAGGAAACTGGCATGAGGAGGTAATGGTGAGAAAACAGGAAAACAGAGAGAACAGGGTTCAATGATGCAGGCTTGTAAGCCGCTTTGAGGAGTTTTGGATGGGATATTTGAATAACAAACTTGAGGGACTTTAAGGAGCAGAACACTTGAGGGATTTTAAGGAGCAGAGGGCAAAGTCATGTTTGTGTTTTAGAAAGATAATTCTAGAAAATGGAGTGGAAGAAGCAAGAAGAGAGGTGGAGAAAGCAGGTTACAAAATTCTCAAGAGAGACAGTAGTGAGCGTTATGCTGAACGCAGGGTGGAGTCTCGAGGCACTTAGGGCACAGTGAATGGGACTTGTGGACTGGCTGGGTGGGTTGGGGGAGACGGAAAGGAATAGTCAAAAATCAAGGTGCTGCCCAGTTCCTGGCAAAGGCAGGTGAGTTGATAGTTACATTATTCACTGAGAAAGAACAAGTCTCATGTTGGGCTTTTCGATTTGAAAGTGTTAGTAGAACATTCAAGTAGAGATGTCCACTGTACTGTTGTGTGTAAAGGTTTGGCATGTGGAAGCTCATTGGTGGGAGATTTAGATTAGTTAGTTGTTAGCAGAGACAGAGCTATCGAAACTCTCAGAACGAATGAGAACAATCCGTGACAGTGGGTAGACTAAGAAGAGAAAAGAGACAAGGAAAGACACTTGTAATATTCTAGTTGTTCAAGAGGTTCGTAGCAGCAGGACTGTCCCGTAGCAGCGAAGGAGGCTGAGGAGGAGGAGCTGGCGGGACAGCTGGGAAGCTAGCAGTGTGGAGGGGCCAGAGGTCAGGAGAACCTTGAGAAGAGGGAGTGGCCAATGACACAAGTGATGCCAAAGGACACAGCAGTGACTTTTGCGGAAATGATTTCAGAGAAGAAACCAAGGTCAAAGGCAGGCTGCGGTACACTGACGGCAAAATGGAAGATGAAGACAGCTGGGAAATGTAGGCAATACTTTCTGATGACACAGATATTTATTTGCCAGGGAAGGAGATGATTTTGAGGTTAGTTCCTTTCCCCTTTCCCTCTTTCTTTCAGTGTTAATGGTTTATGTTTTAAAAGTCATTGACAAGAGCCCAATAGGACATTGGCATTTGAAGGCGAGGAGTAGCGGGTGGCCGCTCATGATGGTTTGGAGAGGGCAGGCCAGGTGTGCATCACACAGATAAGGTGCCTGGTGAGGGACACACCCAGAGTAAGATTCGGCCTTGGTGCAGCACCGAAGGAGTGCAGAGGAAGGGATGCCTTTTCATAATGTACATTTTTACAAAGCTGCACAAAGTGTTTGCAGGACTGTGGTGGAGGAGCATGGCATTTAGTAACTGATTGAATGAGGCCTTGAAGACACGCACAGAGGTAAAGTCTGGAGGACAGGAGAACAGGACCCTAGGAAGGGGGACCCGTCTTCCTAAGAAATTCGAAAAGAAAGGAAAGCCTGTGTGCCATTGCACACAAGCAGGCTGGCTTAGCATGAGAAGTTGGGAGACTTCCTCTCTTCTCATATCTGTTTTCTCCGTGAAGAAGGAAGAGAGAGATCATCTACTGAGATAATGGTCAGAGGATGTTTCAGGAGAGTTGAAAAGGTTTGAAGCAACTTCTATAGTGAGTTGGAGAGGAGGCTAATTATAAGAATTTTCATGTTCTTACTGTGACATTCAATTTTACTATCTTAATATTCTATAACATTTCAGTTCCTTTTTTTTTTTTTTCTTTTTTTCTTTTTTTTTTTTTTTTGAGACAGAGTTTTGCTCTTGTTACCCAGGCTGGAGTGCAATGGCACGATCTCGGCTCACCACAACCTCCGCCTCCTGGGTTCAGGCAATTCCCCTGCCTCAGCCTCCTGAGTAGCTGGAATTACAGGCACGAGCCACCATGCCCAGCTAATTTTTTGTATTTTTAGTAGAGACGGGGTTTCACCATGTTGACCAGGATGGTCTCGATCTCTTGACCTCATGATCCACCCGCCTCGGCCTCCCAAAGTGCTGGGATTACAGGCTTGAGCCATCGTGCCCGGCCTAACATTTCAGTTCCTTACATGGTTTAGTCAAGAAAATGTGGCATCTATAGGGGGAAGATCTATTTTTTTCTTAAATTAAACACGCTTAAAATGTTGGTTGAATCACTGATCATTAGAGAAATGCAAATTAAAACCACAATGACCTACCATCTTACACCAGTCAGAATGGTTACAATTAGAAAGTTTAAAAATGACAGATGCTGGTGAGGCTGTGGAGAAAAAGGAATGCTTTTACACTGATGGCAGGAGTGTAAGTTAGTTCAGCCGTGTGGAAGAGAGTGTGGGGATTACTTAAATGCCTAGAGGCAGAAATACCATTCAATCACGCAATCCCACTACTGAGTATATACCAAAAGGAATATAATTATTCTATTATAAAGACATGTATATGTATAATCATTACAGCACTATTCACAACAGCAAAGACACAGAATCAATCTAAATGCCCATCAATGATAGAATGGGTAGACAATGTGGTACATTATGCAGCCATAAAAAAGAACAAGATCATGTCCTTTGCAGGGACATGGGTGGAGCTGGAGACCATTATCTTTAGTAAACTAAGGCAGGAACAGAAAACCGAATACAGCATGTTATCACTTATAAGTTGGTGCTAAATGAGAACACATGGGCACATGGTGGAGAAAAACCCACACGGGGGTCTATCAGAGGGTGGTGGGGTGGGGGTGGGAGGAGGGTGAGGATCAGGAGGAATAATTAATGCATACTGGGCTTAATACCTGGGTCATGGGATGATCTGTCTAGAAAACCACTATGGCACACGTTTTGCGTATGTAACAAACCTACACACACTGCACATGTACCCCAAAACTTAAAATAAAAGTTGGAAGTAAAAAAAAAAAAAAAAAGGAAAGAAATGTTTATTGAGCCCTCCTATGGTCAACTTCTCACCAACACGGGACTGTGTTAATTCAGCTTCTTATCTCGGCTCCACAAGCCTCAACACCGCAGGGCAGGGGCCCATGGCTCTGACGGGGCAGCTCTCTTCCTGTTTACCAGCTGCTGTCTTCCAAGTCAGTCTAAGGAGATACAGTGAGTCTTGGGAAAATACTAGGAAACTGGAAATTTGCAAACAAGAAGGTCGAGTGACATGAGAACCCTCTAGATGATGGATTCTGAGAAAGTGAGAATGCTGACTTGGAGTTCAAGAAAGGGCTGGGCAGGCTGAGTGGAAATCCTGACACGGCCTCCTTGAAATGGGTCTGGCTGTGCACTGCGTCCAGGACTTTCTAGCTTGCTGTGTTCCTTGCCTCAGAGAGTTGCTTGCCTCAAGCTTTGAGTAGTCTATTTCTTTTTACGATGGTGGTGAACAAGTGGGCAGACAATCTCCAATCAAGCTTCCGACCCCTCATGAATTTGTAATATGGTCGATTGCTGTCACTAAATAGCAAACGATGTACCTGCACTTAGAAAGAAATTAGCTTAATTCACTGCGTGACCGCAGGGCATTGTCTATTCCATTCCCCCCCCCCCCCACCCGGCTGTCTTTCCCTGTCAGACCTTCATGCTGCTGTGCATAAAGACAGTACACAACCAGAAACACCCACCTCGCCCCAGCAATTCGGGGAGCAGTGGTTTCAATCACCTGGTCCCTTTCTTTCCTTGCCCACGTGATCCCTCCCTCCACCCTTTCACCATTTAAAAGAAATGAAAGGAGCAAACCTAAACATGAGTTTCGAGCTATTCCTGTACCAGGAACAATATATTCTCAAGCACTACATGCATCCTAGATTTGTCTCGATGTGGTCCATTTATTTTAATTTGGGACTGTCAACAGAAAAGAAAAGAAAAAAAGAAGTAATTAAACATGAAAAAACATCTTAGGTCCTAACGTGGCAGCCTGATCCCACCAGTTTCACCGTATTTCTTCTACTTGTCAGATCAGCTCCTAAAACTCAGCCATGCTTTGGTTAATTACTTTATACAATGAATTTGCAAATTATAGTTCTATGTGATTTATGTCACTTTTAGCTTCAATCAGATTCTTTTTTTGGCGGGGGGGTGTGGGGGTGGGGGGCTCTATTCACCGAGCCAGTCAGCCTTCACCTTGGAGAAAGCATGCTTTAAAATTGCATTACAGTGTTTTGTGTTTCAAAAAGGGTGAGACATAAGAGTTTTCAATCATGTGTTGCAGCTTAATGAGAATGTAGGAGAAACCTGTTACACTAGTTGGAGATGAGACTTGAAAAAATGGATTTCCTTCCTGCTATCTGCAAGTTCATTGGCTGTGCTTCCCGCTTTTCCTATGTACCTGCATTTCTCTCCCCTGCCTGAGTCACTTACATAAGAAATATAAAGCCTTAAAAGAAAAGGATACAAATATCAAACATTGCTTTTAGGCTTTTTTCTCTATTTTCCACCATATGCAATTTCTTGTTTAAATGAATAAAGCTGAATTTATTTGAAATTATTATATTTTTTTCTCTCCAAAATTAGACAGTAGATGGAAGTTCTCTTCAGAAAACTGCAGCACAATTTGTGGTGTGTCCTTTTGAACAGGAGACAAGAAAAGTCTCCTCCATGCTCTGCTAGCTCAGATTCTTCATTGAAAGCAGAAAAAAATCTGTCCAAAACCCGAGGCCACTGGAGTCCTCACTTTTCGGATGTGATTTCAGGTAGAGCTGACAGCTTTGTGGTTTTTGTGCTCTTAAAACATTGAGTTAGCGAAGGCTGTGCTCATGTCCCAAGGAGTCTGAGGTTTTGGTTTTTAAAGAGGTGGGGGGTGGTTCATGGAGTAGGGCGACTACATTGAAGACTGAAAACGCAAAGTAGGAAAGAAACAAACCAACCAAAAGTGACGACCTTACGAGAGATTGTCACCGGCTACCCAAGCGGACTCAATGCAAGTTTACAACTCACAAGGGTGCCTATTTCCAAATGAAATAAACCAAGGAAGGTGAGTCACAAATAAATGCAAGTCAGCAAAGGTAGCCTTGCATTCATTCCTAAAATAAAAAACCCTTAACTGTGATATAAGCATTATAGATATTAATATTTCCCTTCTTATTGAAAATGATAGCCAAGACAGAATTGTTATCCATGAGGCCAAAAGAGAATAATATTGCTGACAAATCTTAATGAAATATTTGTATTAATATTATGAAAGTCATACAAACCACATTACAGCTAATATAGAAAATAGAGAGGACCAGTCTTGGTGGCTCGTGCCTGTAATCCCAGCACTTTGGGAGGCCAAGGTGGGTGGATCACCTGAGGTAAGGCGTTCAAGACCAGCCTGGCCAACATGGTGAAACCCTGTGTGTACTAAAAATATGAAAATTAGCCAGGCACGGTGGCATGCGCCTGTAATCCCAGCTACTTGGGCGGTTGAATCCGGAGAATCACTTGAACCCAGGAAAGAAAGAAGGAAGGAAGAAGGGAAGGAAGGAGGGAAGGAAGGAGGGAAGAGGTTAGAGGGAACTATGATCTATAATTCCACCTCCCTCATACATCTACTTTGGTTTCTTGGATACATTTCTCTCCAGTTTCTATTTCTTAAGCATAGATTAACTTTTACATTGTAATCAGAGTGTAAATATGTTTTTGTTCATTATTTACTTTTTATTACATTATAAACACTTTTTATATTACTCCTTTTTATATTATATATAGACCACACAATGTTTCAAGTGAATACACTTTAATTTACTTAACCGTTTCATGATTTGCAGTTACGTAAATTTTTTCTTTGTTCTTTAGTATTAAAGTAATGCTGGCATGAACCCCTTGGGGCATACAAGCATTTTAGGTTCATTTCTTAGCCTAGATTCCCATAAGTGTAATTATTGGGTCAAAGTTTTTTGATGTATTTACAGTCAAATTATTTTCTATCAGTTTATAATGTCAAGAGCAATATATAAAATATCAATCTTATACAAGTTGGCAGACATTTTATTCTAACTTCAGAAACAGGTTTATTCATTTATTGGTGAAAATACTTTTCTTTAATCTTTATGTGTTTGATTTTCTATGAGGATGTGTGTGTCTCCAATATAGACTCACCCACTGTCACTGGCTCCCTGTCATTTCTGAGGTTTTTTTAATTTGCCCTTGCCATCTTGAGTGACTAACTCCTAAGCCTCATCTGACTAACGTATTGGAGTATCCCTCTTTCTTGAAACATCGTCTTCCCTGCTCTTCCCTCACGTCACCCTCTCCTGTTGTCTCTTCTCTTGAGCACCTTCTTCTCAGTGTCTTTTTGGGCTTCCCTTCCTCGAGTGTATTCAGAGATTTGGGATGGCTCTGTCTGGTACTCTAGACTCTTCTCACTTACCACCTCCTTGCTAGATGATTCCACGCTTCCCCGTGGATATAAATACAATTCATATGTAGATGATTTATAGATATTCAGCCAGATCTGTCCTCTGACTCGCATTTCTAATTATCTACAGTAGACCTCAAATGAAACACCACTAAAATAGTATCGTGAAGGCCAATTTTTCTTAATTTCACCCCAGATTTATTCATCTCTGTTTTCCGCACCTGAGGAGTGGCGTTCCCACTCACTGCTGCTCTGACGAGACATTTCTGGTCCCTCCCTTTCTCCTTCTGCTGCAACCCTGCCTCCTCCGAACCTGTCTGTTTTCTTCCATCTCCACGGCCACATCCATAGTTTAGAGCCTAAAAAAGTTGGACGTCCCCAAACTTCTTACACAGGGGGCCAGTTCACTGTCCCTCAGACCGTTGGAGGGCCGCCACATACTGTGCTCCTCTCACTGACCACCAATGAAAGAGGTGCCCCTTCCTGAAGTGCGGCGGGGGGCCGAATAAATGGCCTCAGGGGGCCACATGTGGCCCGCGGGAGGTAGTTTGGGGACGCCTGATAGGCCATTGACATTTATGTGGACTATCACCAATTTTGGCTGGCTTCCTCTCTGCTCCACATTCCCTTTGTCATTATGTAGCCAGCGGGTTATTTTGAAAACAAAATTAGATTGTGTCTCTCCCTTGCTTATAATTCTTCAAAAGCTTCCCATAGCACTTGAAATAAGACCTGTATTCCTCAATCAGGCCTGTAAGACCAGTTATGATTTTCCCCAGCTACTTCCATCAGCTGCGTTCCTGCCACATCCATCTTCTTGCCCCTTCTCGGACATGCCAAGGACCATCCTGCGTCGGAGCCTGAGATGAGCCTGCGTCATGCCTTCCTGGATGCCACACCTGAATCTGTGTGTTTCATCTATCAGCTCTTGCTTTAATGCCACCTTCTCAAAGATAAATGTCCACACTTTCTTACCGAAAACTTTTCCCCAGACTTTTAATTTCTGTAATAACAATTGTTTCCTTGATAACCCTCAATACAATTTGAAATTGTACTTTTCAGTACTTTATTGGATGATAAATAAGTGAATGTTTGTCTCCCGCTCTGAGCTATGAGCTCCACAGGGCCAGGGATCACGACCATTTATATCGCTGCACCCCAGCACGAACAAAATACCTGGTACAACGCAGCACTCAATGCGCAGTCACTGAATGAATGTTCACCAACAGCATCTTACTTTATCTTTTGGACAGTAGGGAGGCACTGTAAGATCTCACCTGTGGGACTGGTATTTGGCAAGAAGGATGATGGTGGGTCATTTGGCAGAAGCCTAGAGAATGGGATTATAGAGGGCATAACTGGAATGAGACGGAACCAGGCAGGTGCCTTTTGGAATCTTGAGGCTAGAGATGAGGAAAGTCTACACTAAGGAGATACGACGTCCAGCATACTAAGTACAATGCTGGTTGCAAACTCAAGAATCCATTCAGTTTGGCAACCAACAAGCTTGCTTTGTAAAAGCAGATTTAGGGGATTGATCGATAGGGATGGCAGACGTACTGCTTAAGGTTGCAGGCAGGAAGAGAAGCCTGCCTCCAGCAGGTATGGATTCCTTGAGGAGCAAGGCTGTGAGAAGGACAGGGAGGGTGGTAAGAAGAAGGCACTGTGGGATTGAGGGTGGGATTTTAATGTTAAAGGTTTTGTAGGGGGCACAGATGGAATAGAGGGAGAAGGTGGATACGGAGAAGGGAGCAAGGCCATGAGGTGAGCAAGCCGAGTTCTTTGCATGCCGTGTGGAGCGTGGGTGGAAGTGCCAGTCTTGAAGGGCAGAGTGAGAGACACTTGTTTCCCTGTGAGGCTGAAGTCATGGTGATGGTGGGTGCAGACGTAGCTAGGTTGTCAGGGTCACCACTAGCAAGATTCTTAGGCTTTTAGTTTTTGGATAAGCTCCTTGAAGATACGGCATAATTTTAGGATTCTTTGGCATCTTCCCAAATACAGACCTAATTTCTGAGCACAGATGAGAAGTCAGTCCAGGGTAGGTGACTACCTGAGGTGGGGATTTAACCCCGTGGGGCGTGTTCACACTAATTCGTTCACACCGACTTGTGCGATTGGCTTCCTGTTACTCTAGAAACCATTTACACGCCACACGCGCAACATCTTTAACCAAAGTGCCAGCCTCTCAGCCTGCTGCCATCAAGCCACCCACAGCTGCAGCACTCGGCATCCCACAGCCGGCAGCCCTGTGGGCTTCACTGCAGCCAAACCTGTCTCAGGCCCGCCGCTAGGACAGGAGAGATGGGCTTGCCGTCTTTCTCTTAATTTATTGATGTAGGCAGAGCAACGACGTATAAAGGGAATGGTGGCTTTGGTCCTCTCACACCAGTGACTGTGACGTGTGATGGTGGCCTCATGTCTGCTGCCTACCAAGACCTTCTCACATTGCCTCGCTGGTCCTTTTCAGATTCTTGGGCATAGGATCGCGTTCAGGGGAGCAGGGCAGAGCCAGACACAGCCCGGAGATTTAAAGAACCTCTCTGTCTTCACTGTCCACTATGCAAATGAGTCCAGGATCTAAAAAAGTAACCAGCCCACAGATGTGTCCATCAAAATGGAAGAGATCACCAGTAGCAGCATGCTACCTCCAGGCTCTTAACGCCGATGGCTATGAGCTATCTCTCACTGGGACGTTTGTTAACATGGAAAGAAATCCAAACTATATACAGGCTCCGTCTAACTCCCTCTGGGCTCCAGCTTCCTGTTGAAGAGAGAACTTTGATCCCACTGTACAAATCGTTTTATCTGGACTCAATCTACTGAATTGTGTTTAGTGACGACCATTTAATCTTGACTGGATATTACTACTGGCAGCACGGCTCAGGAAAACTCAGCTTCAGGAGGAACAATTGTTTAAATGATGCGTTTCAGCAAAAATACTTGTGTATGCATTAACATATAGTCTTTTATTTTATAATGCATCGAAATAGTAGATAATATATTTTATGTATGTATGTATTCTATTTCCTCATGTCTCTTAAACTCAGAAATATTCTTTCCTGTTCTTTACTTCTTTAAAGAGAGACTTTTCTGGAAGACACAGTCCTCAAGTTGGAATGGGGAGAACACTTAAACACTCGATGTGCAGAAGTCATGAGCTTCAGCTGATCTTACAAGCACAAAGGTCTTTTGTAGGAGACGATGTGCCTACAAATGTCTAAAGCATCATAAAATACCAGAACTTGTAAGTCAGCATTTTCATATAAAAGTGAATTAGAAGCAGTTTGAGAATGCAGTGCTAATTCATATATGCATATATTCATGACTTACATAAATATGTTAAAAGTTGTTTGGAAATATGACTCAATGACATGGATCCTACTTGTAGACTTTTGAAAATGTCTGCATATGGTTCTTATCTTTTGGTGCTAACGTGACACGTATAAACAGATGTAAATAGCTAAAAGGGGCCTGTAAGCTACTTTATAAGCACGGCAGGCAAATACTTCACCAAGCATCTCGGCATAGTGAATATCACCTCTGCCTACCTACCCTGTGGGCGAATGTCCTTAGACCTTGGGTTATGATGTAATTCATGGATCTCAGAATCAGGAAGGATATCTGAGGAACTTAGCAGAACGATCTAACCAGTGTCAGGACGACTTCTTTTCCTTTTCAGAGTACTGGTCACCCAGCCTGTAGGACGATACCCTTCCAAGTGCACCGAAATTGACAGGGATAATAAGAAAAGTGTTAACATAGGGATAACTGTTGTTAATGTTTTGCTTATTTCCTTCTAATCTTTTAATTATGGATTTATAAACTTGGGAATATATAGTGTGTAGTTTTGTTATCATTTTTTTCTCAAAATATTAGATCATAGGCATAGTTCCTGACCAACATGAGCTGTGTAGTACCTGCCTTGCACTGCATGCTGCTGTGTGAATGAACAAATAATTTATTTACTACTCTCCTGATGTCTGTCCCTAACAATATTTTACCACTATAAATAATGTTGTTACAAACATGCTTCTGCCTGAGTGTCTATGTCCATCTCTATTTCCTTAAGATAGATCATGAGACGTGGAATCACTTTTTGTGTTTTAAGGCATAATTTATTAACAACTTCTAGGAAGTATGTACCAAATTTTAGACCTGACATGCTTCTTTTGCTAATACAGGCTGTCTCATTACTATCAAAACATTTTTAAAAGCCTTTTTGTTACTTTGATAGAAACCAAATGATATTCCATTTTGAAACCGTATGTCTCTGTTTATATATAAGAGACAGTAATTGTCATTATTCATTTGAAATTTTTCTTGATTGGTTTATTGATGCTGCTTGTTCATATTTTTTAAATTAAAATAATGGTATATATTTCCCTGTTCCTATCTCAGTCATTCTCAACCCTGGCTGCTCATGAGAATCACCTGAAGTGCTTTTAATACGTCTGCTAATGCCAGACCCCTTCTCCAGCGATTCTGGTTTAATTGGCCTGGATTGAAGGTAATAGCATGGGTATTTTTTCAGTTCTTTATGTAACTTTCTCTGTAGGCAGAGTTCAACACCGCCAATCGGGACTCTCCAGATATTAACCTGCTGCCTTCTTATATTTTCCTATTTAACAAATTTATAGATGTTTACATTTTTGAGAATGAAAGCTAACCCTGGGTTGCACAGAGTTTAAGATATGTACTCAGATGTTAGATTGCTCGGGTTTAAATTCTGCCTTTGTCCTTTGTAAGCTTTCTCACCTTGAGTAAGTCACATTATCTCTCACTGCCTCGGGTTTCTCTTTTGCAAACTGAGATTAATTTATAGTGTGGACCTCATGTCTTTGCTAGAAAGATTAAATTGGTTGGTATTTATAAAGCTTACACAACAATATCTAATACCTTGTCAGCATTAGATGAGTGTAGGCAGGTTTTTTCTTTATCATTTCTTTTGTTGGTTTTATTCTATGAAAGTATCTTCCTTCCCTAAGATCAGATAAATACTGATGTGTAGTCTCTCCCAAGTTTTGTGTTTCATTTTTTTCTATATCTATGTCACTGCCTCTGAAGTCTGTATTTCTCTCAGTCCTGGAATGAGGTTGATGTAGACAGAACAAGCCTCTGGGGCCCCAAAGGGCTGATGTTCAATTTCTCTAACCCTGCATTCTACCTCAACCACTTATTTCTGATTTCAGGAGACCAGTGAAATTCAGTTTGGGGTGTTGTCTCTTAACTTTCAACACCACTGTACAGTGACTCTGCTATGTACTTTGTTGTATGTTTTAAACTTGTTCCTCTGCTTAACTTGGGTCTCATTGACTCCTATTTGTTCACACACCTCTCGGGATCTCAAAGACAGACCAACTATCAAGAGGTTACAAATTGCTTTCCAAATACGTGATGATGACAGATTCAACATACCTCTGCAAAAATCAAAAGGAGAGGATATTATGGCAGGAACCTGAGCGTGAGTGAATGCAAAATGACCTACGACCATCATTGCAAAGTATTTTACATCCGTGGCATCCAGAAAAGGTGATTAATTGTATGAAGAGAAGAAGTTTGATCATGGGATTTTTGAAATGAGCCTCAACAATATGGGAAGGCACATCTTGGTAGTTTTTGGTCTTTCCCTGATTATCACCTCTGCTCACACAGTCATTTCTTCCTTCAGTTCTCCCAGATGTTGGAAGTAAACCTCATTGTTTCGATTTATGAATTATATTGTGCAATGAGTTAAACGAAAGGAGTTGAATTGCAGCACAAACAACAGTAAAAGTTTTATGAATTTCACTTTAGGGAAGAGTATAAACATCTTCTTTGTTTTTAACTTATCAATTTTCAATCAGCTTCTCAGGAGCAGCCTTTCCAGCTTGCTTTTAGGAATGATAGCATCAGCAAACACAAGAGAAAGGGTCTGTACGGGCCAGCAGCCGTAAGACGCCGGGATATTGGGAGTTTCAGCTGGTATGTCTGAGTCACGCTCAGTTTTGTGGTCCCTGTTTCTATTTCCCAAATGCTTTAATAGTGACAGAGGTTATTGAAATGTATGGCTATCCTAAAAAAGTACCAGGAGACTTGATCCAGTTTTGCAAGGCTGGAATATTTGCATTCTTCATATCTTATAAATTACAATCACCAAATGATTCTATAGAGAACTTTTTTTTTTTGGCTATGAATCTCTGAAATAAGTTAGTAGTGCATACTTTTTAACTTTTATGAATGACACATTTTTAGATATGGGTTTTTTTTTTTTAGAGAGTCTCTAGTTCTGTCACTAGACTGGAGTACAGTGGAACAATTCTAGCTCACTGCAACCTCGAACTCCCAGGCTCAAGCGATTCCTCAGCCTCAGCCTCCTGAGTAGCCAGGACTGCCAGAGCATGCCATCAGTCCTGGTTATTAAAAAAAATTTTTTTTTTTTGTAGAGGTAGGAGTCTTGCTTTGTTGCCCAGGCTGGTCTCGATCTCCTGGCCTTAAGTAATCCTCCCTCCTTGGTTTCCCAAAGTGCTGAGGTTACAGGTGTGGTGTGAGCCACCATGCCTGGTGGAGATATAATACTTTCAAAACCAAAATGTTCCTAAGGATCTCAGAGATCTAATACTAGGATTTAAGTCCACTGCTGAGTTAAAAGCCTGGCATAAAAAAATGTTTGTTGAATGAATGAAAAGTTATTTGCTATATTAAACAGCAATAAATACATCATCTGGGTCACTGAATTATATACTACCATTGCTTTAGTTAGGTCTAATAGCCCATTTAAATTAAAATATTGAACTATACTGTACTCTATTATATGCTGAGTCAGATTTCTCCGAGTCATAATAGAAGAGCTACTGTTAGTTACATTAATAATTGGAAGCCACTTGGGTACCCTTTAATGCAAAGAGACTGCTTATTACATTTCTGCTCCCTTAGCTTCTGTGTCTTCATCCCACTCTCAAGGCGTAGTCAGAGCCTTAGGAAACCCTGGCTCTCTGTATCCTCTTTCTCATGGGATGGGCTAATGATGGGGGTGGGGTGGGAGTAGAGCAATTATTTTTCACCAACTCCAACCACTGCAGGAATACGCCAGCTACAGAGGTCACGTTTCTCTTGTTTACTGGCTCTGGACATTTCTGTTGCGTAGTTCTTTTGTTTTCTCTGGGTGTAATCTCTGTTGCACATGGAGTTCAGACAATGTAGATGACCCTGTCTTCCATGGACAGAGTTCTCTGTCAAGACATTGTTGTCCCTCCCTGGGCCAAAGTCCCATTTTAGTATAAGGGAGAAGAAAAAAAAAAAAAAAGAAACAATGGAGACAAATTTAGACACTGATGGGAAAAGAAAAGCAGTTCACTGTCCACCCCAGTCCTTTGAAGCTACGCCCACCAGGCCATTTCCTCTCACCTTCTCAGGGATTCCCAGCGACGCAGAAACACTTGTGTGTGCCAAAGCAGAGGGCAGATGAGTCACATGTGGCTGACCCCTACCATGTTAAGTTCATGTCCCAGGAGATCCTTCTAAAACACACACACACACACACACACACACACACACACACACTCCACACATTCCAAACAGAAGCAAGATTAATCTCTCCATTAAAATCTAGATGGGATCATCATCAGCTTTATTTTCCCACCTACGCCTGGCCAGCGTTAAACCTTGTGCCAAATGTGTCTTAGTGCTTTCTCCCAGCATGTATCCTCTGACCGGGGGTAAGGGGCCGCTGCTGAGCCCATTTTTCTCTCCTCGGTCCCATTCAGAAGGAACAGCTTCATCTCCTGTGTTCGTGAGCTCTCTGCTCCCCCTAACTCCAGACAATGTAAATTGACTTGGTGATGGGAGGAGACATTTATCAGCATGTCAGATGGATGACGGGTTTTGAAGGTACCTGCACTGTGTGCTATTTTTGCTAGGATGTGTGTGTCTACTGCAGTGGTCCAGAGAGTAAATGTAACAAGCACTAAGAGTGCAATCTCCTCTTGCACTGGCTTGTTAATGAGCTGTGAAACTCGACGGTTGTGGTCGTAAATACATAATACTATTTCACATGGGAAGGATGTCTGGTTTGAAATCATCTATCACATCTCCAGAAGGTCTCTTTTTCAGCTGGTCACTGAGTGTCAACGTGAAGTATTTAATAATTATTTACATATTTAGTGGGAAATGCTTTAGAGGTGCATATCATCAGCCTTATCACAAACATCATATACATGCCATTGTCAAGCAGTTTTAAAATCTCACACACAGGTTCTATACAGGTATATAGACACAGTTATTTGACCATCTCTGTACTAATACCCTATATTTGACTGAATTTAAGTGGGTGGAACTTACGGAGCACAACTTTTCAACCTGCAAGCTTTTCTCCTAGTTTCAGTTCTGGATGGCAGCATTTCCCTCCATTATTTCTCCTCTAAAACCTCCACTTTTTAAACTTAGAAGAAAGAGAATGTGATGGGCAGCAGAGAGGAGAAAAGTAGGTGAAAATCAGAGGTACATGATTGAAAGAGGGAATTGTGAGACTGGGGCTGAGAAAAAGAAATCCAATGTTTACTTACTTCTTTTTAATCTTAAAGAAAGATGTAGTTAGTTTACTGTAAATGAACAGGAGTGACCATGTCTGAAATGGTTTAAATATAGCGAAAATAAAGGCAGTTATACCAAGGTACATGGCTCTTTCATAATTTTCCTAAAATACAACTCTCTAGTTTCCCAAAATACACTAGCCCACCAAAGACCTAAACATCTTTTGCCACAGAACTTCACACATTTCATTTGATAGGGATTGAAAACACTATAGGATGAAAACTAGAATTTTTAACCTTTGACTCCCCTTCTCCCTCTTCAATTCCTTGTGCAGCATTTATCTGGTTCTCACCTAGCAGAATCTCACCAGGGCGGCTCTGAGCTCTCTGCACTCACTCGCTGGGCAACGCTGTCACCCAGGTCGGCCCCACTCTCCTGTATGTCTTCCCCTGCACCCTCCTCCCCAGCCCATCTCATTTCGTATCTCTTTTCTTCCTTACCTTTCCCTTGCTAGGTTTCACTCGAGTTGTATTCAGTCCTGTAAGTGGTGATGGCGCTATTCGGTGCTGAAGTTTTAGGATGTAAATTGAAAGTGAGGAGGTTGTGTCATGGTATGGGAAGCAGAATGATGCCGTGTGGTGAAATTAGGAGAAGCTACTGAGAGAGGGTTCCAAATAGGCAAGGAATTTATACTAGATTTTCTTTATATTTGCTAAAGGACTAACTAAAGACTTTATAAAGGTAAGAACAAGTTCAGGTGCGGGTGGCTCATGCCTGTAATCCCAGCACTCTGGGAGGCTGAGGTAGGCAGATCACCAGGCCAAGAGATCGCGACCATCCTGGCCAACGTGGTGAAACCCCATCTCTACTAAAAATACAAAAGTTAGCTGGGCATGGTGGCATGTGCCTGTAATCCCAGCTACTCAGGAGCCTGAGGCGGCAGAATTGCTTAAACTGGGGAGGCGGAGGTTGCAGTGTGCTGAGATCGTGCCACTGCACTGCAACCTGGGTGACAGAGGGAGACTCTGTCTCAAAAAAAAAAAAAAAAAAAAAAAAGGTAATAACAATTACATATTAAACTTTTTATTGTCTGTTCTTTTCATATATCATGCCTTCCTATTTACTTAGTGAGCATATGGTCAGTTCGGTGACCCTTCTTCCTTATTATAGGATGTGTACAATCTGGGGCAAGAGCCTGTATTTGGTCCCCGGTCTAAATCGTCTCCTTAATCGTGGGACTTCATCATCACAGGAGCGGACACAGCTGCCTGTGAGAGACTGGAAAGGAGAGTTTCAAACAGGGGTTTCTTCACTGAAGGCACTAGTGACACGGGGCTGATCATTCCTGATTGTGGAGTGTCCTGTGCACTGGCTGATATTCAGCAGCAACCCTGAATCTACCCACTAGATGCTGTAGAATTCACCACCCATGCCCACCATGTGAGAATCAAAAGTGTTCCCTACATTGCGAAGGGTACCCAAGGCAGGAAAATCAGACCCCATTTGAGAAGCACTAGGTTAGGATGTTATAGCAACCTTCCTCCTACTTCTTGACCATGTCACACTTTTTCTGCTTCAGAGCGTTTGAACCACCAGTTCCTCATCCTGACTTAGCCTCCACAGAGCTTTACACACCTCACTTCCTGAAATTTTCCTGCTCAAAGTCATCTCAAAAGATGGTGGAGAGATCTCCCCAACCATCCCCTCTTAAATAATGTCCTCTCCCTTCCCCAGTTCCATCTTCGTTCTCTCCTTAGCCTACTGCATTTATTCCTACCTGAATTTATCTTATATTCTTTAGTTTAGTTTTGTTTTTTTGAGATGGAGTCTCACTCTGTCACCTAGGCTGGAATACAGTGGCACCATCTTGGCTCACTGCAACCTCCGCCTCCTGGGTTCAAGTGATTCTCCTGCCTCAGCCTCCTGAGTAGCTGGGATTACAGGTGTGCACCACCACATCTGACTAATTTTTGTATTTTTACTAGAGATGGGGTTTCACTTTGTTGGTTAGGCTTGTCTCAAACTCCTGACCTTGTGATCTGCCCTCCCAAAGTGGTGGGATTACAGGCATGAGCCGCCGCACCCGGCTCTTATCTTAGCTTCTTCTTTGTTTGTGTTGGCTTCACTTACTAGAACTTAAACTTCTTGAGACCTGAAACTTTGCCTTCTTCACAAAAGCATTCTGTGCAATACCTGGCATGCAGAATGTGGTCTGCATGTTTGTTGAATAAATGAATGGTTGCCTGAATGCCTGAACCATCAATCCTGCTGCAGACAAGTCCAGAATCTGGGACTGCCTGTTGGAGAGACGCACGTGAGGGAATCTGCTCAGGTCCAAGGCTCAAGTGTCCACAAATCTTTCCATTTCTATTTATCTGTAATTGGTTAATACTATGAATTTTTCCCACCATGGAAAATTTATTAAAAAAAAATAGATTCTGAGATCACGTGGAATAAGTGTTTGGTATTTAACCTTTCCCATGGAAAAGAACATTGTGAGACCATTGTCGTTCCCCTTTCCTTTTCTAAGTCATTATCAAGATGTCGAAGGAAGTGATGCTAATCGTTCAACTAATGATTCCTACCCTGAGTCAAATTTCAGATCTTTAATTTTAAGAAACTATACATATCATGCAATTTTAACATATTACGTACATATAATATTTAAAATAAAAAAAATGCATGTGCGCAATTTTTTCTTTGCTTTGCTTTCAAGAGAACCAGTTTCTACCCTGGAAGAAAATGAACTGTCGAAGCAAAATGTGCTGGATGGAACTGAGTGTTTACTTGCACGGAGTGTCCTTCTCTTAGAGGAACTATGGTTTTGCAAATAGCTTCGATGTTCATGTGGACTCTGGGGCACAGGAGTTGAAAATGTTGAAATGTCACATTGCTAGAGACGAATATGTAATGGCTTCAGGTCCTCTTGGAGCATTTATCATCTAGGTGCCCCCCTCACTGTTCCTTGAAGGAAGTATGGCTTTAAGGTCACAGAGAGGGTCTATAGGTCAGACATGCTGGGTTCAGATACAGCCTCCACCATCCACCAGCTGTGTTACCTTGGTAATGACACTGAATTTCTAGGCCTCAGTTTCCTCATCCATGACATGAAAATAGACAGTTGTAGCTACCTTGCAGAATTGTTGGATTATTAAAGGAGATCATCCTCATGAAGCCCAGGAACAGTGCCTGGAATATGGAAAGTGTTTTGAAACTGGCAATTTTTATTGTTGTTTTAATGCAGTTTAATTCCAGTTCCGAGTGAAAGAGATCCTGTCAATACTGGCTGGGAATATTTTCTGGTTCAACTATGCTCAATTCTGGCCTATTCTATGTAGGAAATGGGAGAAAACAGTAAGTTCTTATTTTTCCATTTAAAAATAATATTTATCTTACTCTTCATTTATATAAGGAATATTTGTTCATTGTAGAAAATTTGAGAAAGAAGAGAAAAATGAACTATAAATTGTCAACGTTTATGTGTTGAATTTATGTGATTTCACATAATTCACATAAATAATGAATTTATGTGATGTCTTTGTGTGTGTGTGTGTGTGTGTGTGTGTGTGTGTGTGTGTGATGCATTTATAATGGAGAAATAAAGTTAACAAACCTATACATCCTTAACAAAACCTCATTTATTTGTTTCTTTTTTACATTATTAGTAGCTATTTTGTAAACACACACACGTGCATACACACACATACACACACACACACACACAAATACAAAATAAATCACTCCTATCTTAACCATCCTGAGGGCACATGGTTAGCCATTGTGTTAATTTCCCTTTTCAGGATTTTTCCTGCATTTAAGTTTTAGATTTGTTTTGAAATCTAAGTTTTATGTTGTGATTTTTTAATTTGCAAAATAAATTAACCAATGGAAATGGGTAAAATGCAGAGGACTGCCCCAAGTGACTTTTGAAAGAACTCATATGTGGGGTACAAGTGAGATGAACTCCAGTTTGTAATGAGACAGTACTGGGTTCTAACACTCCCTCCAATGCTGACTAACAGTATTTAACCTCACCAAACCTCAGTTTTCCTACTGGTGAAACGGGGACAATAATGGATCAATTACATAGATTATATATCTAAACCAGGTAAAGTACCCCGCATAAGCCTGGTGCACAATATGACCTTCCTTGTATTGGTCGTTTCTCTTCCTATTCCATCCAGGGACCCCAGCCTGGCAGCAAACTCCAATGGGCTTGTGCCTCATGAGCAGAGTGTCTACTGCTCCACCCTCCTGCTTTCCCCACTATTTGTTACAGCTGCTGGCTGAGGTTTTACTGATGTCCCAAAGTCAACAGCTCCAACCCTGCCCTTTATTGACTTTTCTGTATTGGAGCCTCTCATTTATTTTTTTAAGATCTGTTCTTTTTATTTTAATTATCATTATTATTTTGGAGATGAGGGTCTCACTATGTTGTCCAGGCTGATCTCAAACTCCTGGGCTCAAGTGATCCTCCACCTTGGCCTCCTGAGTAGCTGGGACTACAAGCACATGCCACTTGCATTAGCCCATTCTCACACTGCCATAAAGAATTGCCTGAAACTGGGTAATCTATGAAGAAAAGAGGTTTAATTGACTCGTGGTTCCACATTGCTGGGGAGGCCTTGGGAAACTTACAATCATGGAGGAAGGCAAAGGAGAACAGGCACCTTCTTCAAAGGATGACAGGAAAGAGTGAGCGCAAGCAGGGAAGATGCCAGATGCTTATAAAATCATCAGATCTTGTGAGAACTCACTCACTATGACGAGAAATGCACAGGGGGAACCAGCCCCACGATCCAGTTACCTCCACCTGGTCCTGCCCTTAACATGTGGGAATTATGGAGATGAGATTTGGGTGGGGACACAGAGCCAAAGTGTATCACCACTTCACCCCAGCCTTGCATTTCTCATTTAAATAAATAAGATTCTTTTGCTAAAAAAAAAAAAAAAAAAAAAAAAAAGTTCAGAAATAACAGCTGTAAACAATATTATTGTTATAAAGAATTTCAAAAACTTGAAAGCATTTTGTAGGTGAACTGTTTAATAATGTTCAGGGATATTGTCCTCTTCTGAGTCCTTAGATGATGTTCCAATATGCTGTCTGCCTGGTATTTTTTTATAGATCCCATTAGTTCCCTCCTGCTTTCTATTTTAATATCATTTATGTGTGTTTTTCAGTATATTTCTTTTTTTAAAGAAGGGTGGCTTTAACTATACCTATGCCAACATTTATGTGACTGGTTCTTGCTTTTCTCCCTTTATCCTCTTTGGTAATGCCAACAGACACTTTGGACAAAAATACGAGACATATGTTTCTGGAAGAAGTTGTATGGTATAGGAGAAAAGTTCATACATGAATGCTACATGAAAAACATGATAGCATCCTATGACGCCATCTCAATTCTGTAATATTTAGTGCTCTCTCATATGCACAGATACAAGCACTCAGTAAATTGGGTTTTTGGACAGAATGAATTAATCATATCACTATGGGGTGGGATTTTGACTGACTCACATGTTGTTTCATAGACCATTCAGTATTTTTCAAATTTTCTGTAGTGAATGTGCAGAATTGTTGGAAAAGAATATAATTTTACAGAGATCTTTTCTAATTTCCCCAATAATTAAATCACAGCTACATTTCTTAGAAATCATGTCTAGTTTATTCATGGAACCATGCTTTTCATAAAACTAAGTTCGTTTTCTCCTATCTTCTTAAGGTCTCTGGTAGATTAGAAACAACTAGAGGTCAGAAATGAAATTTTCTAGCCTTGTTAAAGTGCCCCTACTTAAGAGATGCTCAAAAATGTCAGGTGACCCACTCAGATGTGTCAGAATGAGAACAAAGATGATCAAGTGTTAATAAATAGCTCTTCCCTCTACCCATCCAATTTACACTATCTGTTGAAATCGATCTTCTACTATAATATGAAAAAACAAAAAAATTATAAAATCCACTTTGACCAAGCTCTTATTAAATTGGTAGTGGTGATATTGATGTGGTAAAAGTTTTAAGCATGAAAAGAAGTGATGGTCTGAGCTTTTTTTGTCAGGATACTAAAATATATATAATTCTGGCATTTCACACATTTAATTCAGAGAATTTTAATTTTTATGCTATAGCTAGTTAACAAATAATTAAACTAACTTTGACATAACGCCAACAGCCCCATTTAAACTCCAAATATATTTTTCTCTCCTGAGGTTCTGTCTTGGTGCCTAGAATTCTTATCAAATTAAGGCAATATTTGTGGCATTAAACTTATCATCTGTAGTAGGCTAATAGGCTGCTATTAAAATGCAAAGATGATTCATGAGATGGGAACCATTAATACATTAGCCTCTACTAATATCTTAAGCTTGATACACTTATCAGATTAGTTCATGGACAAGCCAAGAGCAACACTGTGAGCACAGGAGAAGGAAAAGACACATTTTAATGACACCATAGAAGAAATCTGGGATGCAGAGAGATTGCTATAGCTCAAATGTGGTTGGAGATCTCTGGGTAACCAAGGGTCAGCACAGAACTATGGCTCGTTAGAGATCTCAAAATGCTCAGCCTCCAAAGACTGAAGACAGTTTTCTTGGTAAGAGGCATCATGGACTTTGCGTAGGCAGATAGACGCACACAGATTTCTGTCTTGCTACAGAGCAGCGTGTTTCACAATTCCATACTGTTACAGCTGTTCTCTTTTTTGGAATGGTACTGGTCCAATGTAGAAAGTTCTGGACTCAAGGATATGTGGCCAATGTTCTCTCTCAAGCCCAAGAAAACGCAAAGTGTTAACAGGAGTAGGCAGAGTCTCTGAGTCCCAGGGCTTCCTTCTGCACCTAGTAAGAGAACAGTAATACTCCTCATTCCTCCTTACGCACCAGGAAATTTCCTCCTGGAAGAACGGGAGGTGTGCCAATCTGCTAATATAAAGCTACCAGTAATGTTAACAATACACTCCAAGTAATGAAGTAAGATGATATGACCAAACTGAAACCTCAAATGAACTCCCAAGGAAAGATGTTCACGTGTTGGAGAGAAGCTGCAAGTCCTCATGAGACCAACTTGGCGGAGTCTGAAGTGTACACAGAAGAGGTGAAGGTGCTTCTTAAAAAGAACAATGCTAATCGGGGAGTGGAAGCACAAACGTGGTTTTAAACATCAAGTGACTCTGAGAAAGCATCAGAGGAAAGAAAAAGCATTTTGAGTAAAACAGAATACTTAAACACTTACAGACTTAAATGTCCAGTCAAGGGGCAGATGAGAGTCACAGCTCCCACTCCCAAAAGCAACCTCATAACAAAATCACACCTGAGAGGGAAACGGGGCAATGGCATTAACCAAGTGATCTTCTAACGTCTGCCCTGCAGGGAGTCATATACTTTCCTTTGTTTTCTTAACTTTGGGCTGCTCTTAAATCAAATTCAGTGTTTCAGCTATTGCTAAGACGCTGGACATATTGTCTGGCAAATGAACAGGTCCTTTGCCAAGTAACTGGAGCTCACTCTTGCTAAAGGAAGAACATTGTTCACTAAAATAGTTTGTCTTTTGATGCCAAAGGAAATCAAATTGTAATCAAGGGCTGAGAACGGACTGAAGTCATCAAGGCTGTCTTGCTTCAGATTTGGCAAACTTACATGTTCCCAGGCTTATGAAATATAATTTACGTTTACAAAAGGGAGAGGCTTCATTACCCTGGAAATTTGTTTTAAATAATGCCGAAGTGAACCACTGATAGAACAGTCAGCATCAAAATCCATGGCAGCCCCCATGAATCACAAGTACGTACCGGGCAGCACAGATAAGCAGGAATTTAGGTTTTGTTGAAAGAACTCAACAAAGAGAGAAGGACTCTCAGTAAATTATGAAGCCTTACTATTAATAGCACCACGTTGAACTATCTCAGAGACACCACTGTGGGTCGTCGTTTTTGTTTGTCTGGTTTGCTTTTATTTTTGTTTTGAAGGCGGTGGGTTTGAGGGCACACAGTTCTATTTGTAGATAGATGATTTCCTTGGATTGCCCTAATGATTTAATACAAATTACAAGTGAATCTCATTTAATTCACACACCAAGGTTTTGAAGTTCCACTTGCTGCATTTCAGGAACCCAGAATTAAGGCTTATATGGTTAAATAATTTATCCAAAGTCTCACAGCTAGTAGGTTACAGAGACAAGATGCAGGTCCTGGTTCCCCTGAGCCCAAAGCTACACTCTTTCTGTTATGTTCCCTAGGCTATGCTTGATGTAAAGGTCAGGGAAGGAAAAAAATAGAGTGAAAATTGTTTATATCCACCACTGAGCATTCCTTGAGAGCTGTCACATCCAGAAAGGCCACTCGTGCCCTTATAAAATAAAGCAGAGAACAGAGGCAATTTATCCACTGCCTCCAAATAATCTTTCTCAGTCCTGTCTTTTGGGGAGCATAAGGCATCAGATTGGCCTCAGTTACCTGCAAGATGCCGCCCCAGTTTCCTTTGCCTTCTAGGCCATAAGCAATAATAGTGACAGCAACACTTTGAATCAAACAACACAGTGAGTCAAGCAATTTGTCTTGAATAGATAAGGCTTTGGATATGCGAATTTAGAGATCATTTTCCTGGTCCGGTAACTGAGTTCCTGTACCTGGTAAGAACAGAGAATGTAACATACAGAGAGTAACAAGAATTTCGTCTCACCTGCTATACATAGTGGAGAAGGCATTTACCAGGTTTTAGTGATGAAGCCAGTGATACCTAATTTTTAAAGTATTAATTTTTGTATGAAGAAAGCATCCATTCTTGCCAAAATGGAAAATGACGGAGATGATTGTTTTCTTTCATTTTTTTAAAACGATAACCAGTTGGCCTCTAAATCTTTTAAGTTATTGTAATATTCATCAAAGTGATTTAAAAAGTTAATTAATGCAATATTCGATTATATTGAAGTCACTGGGTAAGCGCCAAGCTTGGGCTTATCAGATCCAGTTTCATTTATTTCTTTTAATTTAGCTAAATTTCATTTAGCACTATACCACACTTGGACACACAATTCACTAAGCTAAGAAAAGACAACAAAAAATGGCTGGAGGACTAATGGGCCAGGATGTTTTGGTTTAACATCGTTTCTATATGGAGCCACTTTGCTGGTTGGCACGGAGTCATGAGCGTCAGACGCAGGCTGCCGTGAAACTCAGTCCTTTACATAAGCGTCTGACTGTCAAGCTGTCCTCTGCCCCTCACCCGGCAGCTTTGGAGTATTTTGGTTAATAGAGCCAGTGCGCTTTCCTCCACATAAAGGGAATTACGCTTCCACTGGAGACTCAAAGGGGAAAATCAAAGTCATCAAAAAACTCTGATTCGAGTAGGCATTTTCCTTGAAAATGTGAAGCACGCTTTGATTCACTCCATCCCTTGCTGAGGGTGCTACATAGGAGATGTGTTTGGCTCTCCATCCCAGAGGAATCTTTTATGTTGGTTAATTCCACCCTCGGCAAAGACAAGGGGATGCACTTTTTTGGCGGAAGGAGGTGGGAAGGAGATGCAAAGGAGGGCGTGGAATTTAAACAGGAATTCTCTGCAGCTGTTGTGAAATGGAATCAAAACAGTGCCACAAACAAGGCAACGAAGGAAGCAGAGGTCAAACGTGAAGGAGCCCAGGGTGCGATGGTCCGAGGTGTGCATAGGTAGAACCGGAACCACTTAGCTTCCTTCTGAGGGACACCTCTGACCCCTCCTGTCCCAGGAGGCCCTGGACCACCGCCGCTGGCCTTTGATCAAACGACAACATCCTCTGAGCGCATGCCCCTCTGCCAGGCCTGGCAGCCTCTTGGAGAAGCAGATGAGTAATTTTTTCCTAGTGACAGAAACATTCTCTCCATGTCTTCTCTCAAAGTTTATGGACAGAGATTGCATGTTATGATAATGACAACAGAGTGCATCACGGCGAATGTCAGGAGTGTTTCACCCCTTGGCAAAACGATTTTTTTTTTTTTTTTTTTTTTTTTTTACATATTTCCATGTGTTGCATCCTCAGGAAAGACACTCTGGCATAGATTTCCCCAAAGAAAATCTTTATTCAGATAAACTTTAATAATAGAAGAACATAACTTGGAAAAAAAAAAACCTCACTGTTTATAGAAGTTCTTTAACAGCTTTAATGTCTCACAAAGAAAGAGCCGGGAAATGCTACCATGACAAGCAGATATTTGGTAGGACTTTTTTCTTCGAGTTTATTAAATAAGGATTAGTCCTGTAATCCTGCAAAATGTCCCCACATTTAAGCTGGTGGTGGTTTCCCATTATACAGGCAGTAGCATGATAGTGGTTTTACTGGATAATGTCCTTATTATATATTTAAAAATACAGCGTAGTATCATTATTGTTTGTGTTCACAGTCAGCACCTGGAGCCATAACCTGTGTCTTATAATGACTAGAATTCAAACAGTTGCACCAGCACTTCCGTTGAATCATGATCTAATGCAAGAAACAATACGAGGGAAATAAATAGATTTCCTCCTCGTGGGTGACTTGAACATTCCCCATTGTGTGCGTCTTCATGGGTATTGAAAATGGGGAAACGTTTGACAAAGGGTTTCTCTCGCTTCCAGAGTAGAAGTCTCTTTCTCATGATTCTTTGTCTCTCAGATAAGTTCATACACTTTCCCCCCTTTCAACTAAGACCATGACTAAGTTCAGAGGTTCTCACCACCTAAGTGTGCAGCAATTGTTGGAGTGGTGACTGGAGTTCCGGACTGGTGGGGACCCCTCGTAAATGTCAGTTTGCTATTTTTATAGAAAGGATCGATTCATATTGGCATCTGTGGTTGACCAAACAGATGAAAGTTGAAGGCCAAGATCTGGACTTTGTGCATTGTTACCGGGCAACTAAGAAATAAGAGCTTCAAATGAGA